>NW_019154134.1:12849073-12856298 GCF_002288905.1 Enhydra lutris kenyoni | reverse complement strand
GGACACTGGGACCATGACCTGAGCCGAAGGCAGAGGCTTTAACCCACTGAGCCACCCAGGCACCCCTCCAGTCTATCTTTTTTAAATATCTTTTTCCTCTGTAGCAAATTCTTGACTTGTGTTTTAATTGATAATTGTCTCTTACTTTTCCTCTGAATTACTGGTCCTCTAATAAGAATATTACTTCAAATAGTTTTTATTTTTCCACTTTTTCTTAGAATAATTTTTCCTTAAAAAAGTAAAGTCTGTAACAGGAGAAATTAGGGGCATGTTTTATTGGTTCAATAATCTTTACATCTGATGATTCAAGGTCAGCATCACCATGTACTCATGGCTTATATTACTATTAAAGGTCTTTATTGGAGAGCAACAGCAACCAAATTATATAATGCAAAATCTAACAACTATACCTAATAAAAAATACTGTACAATTAAGCCATTTGCCTGAACCACATGAACCTTGTGATCAAATAACTTATTTCAAAGTCTTTATGTGGTACACCTCATCTACTGACAAATTCTGGACCACTTAAACATTTTAGAGCAGGAACAATTTGGGCTTTTTGGGTCTGTTCTTCATAATATCTCTTGTACCTCAATTAACAGAATGAGCTGTTGGGGGTTAGGGGCAATGCAGAGCTGAATGGGTTTTCGGACCTTGATCTGGAACCATAGCTCTCACACGCAAAAGAAGAGAGTGGATATAGGAAACCAGCTATGCTGAAAGGTAGATTTTCTCTGGGGTCAATTTTTTTCTACCAAAGAATCCTATCTTTGTTGACAGCAGGGATTCTCCCAGCCTTAAAGGGCCAATGACTTCTCTAATATGCCAATCGAAGCGAGTAGTCCATAGTTTGTTTAAAAAATGGTTTGGGGGGTAGGAGAAGAATAAATGAAACAAGATGGGATCGGGAGGGAGACAAACCATAAGAGACTCTTACTGTCATAAAACAAACTGAGGGTGACCGGGGGGAGGTGGGTAGGGAGAGGGTGGTGGGGTTATGGACATTGGGGAGGGTATGTGATATGTTGAGTGCTGTGAAGTGTGTAAACCTGGCGATTCACAGACCTGTACCCCTGGGGCTAATAATACATTATATGTTTATAAAAAAATTTAAAAACTTTTTTAAAAAAAGAATTTTTATTTATAGGCACTAAATTTAGTGCGTGTAATTATGTTTATATAATTTTATTTACATAAAATATGTAATTTTATTTTTATTTACAGGCACTAAATTAAGTTTAGTGCCTGTGATTATATTGTTCAGTTCTGGATTCAACTAAACATGTAAGATCCCAAGACCACCACAGGCTATTCTTAGCATCAGTTTACTCAGAAGAGGATAGGAATGATGAGATACCACAAAATGGAAATGTTTAAGGAGAATATGACAAATTCTACACCATTAAAAATGTTGTGATCTGGGGCACCCAGTGGCTCAGTTGGTTAAGTATCTGCCTTTAGCTCAGAAAACAGCTCTGTGTCGGGCTCCCTGATCATCAGGTAACCTGCTTCTCCCTCTCCCTCTGCTACTCCCCCTCCTTGTGCTGTTTCTCTCTCTCTCTCTCTCTCTCTCTCTCTCTGTCAAATAAATAAATAAAATCTTTAAAAAATATATTATGACCATAGATGCATTTTTAGAATCCTATAAATTACAGCAGTAAATCAAGGATGATCTTCATGGAGTATCTCTAATATTTAAAAGAAATCAATTCTAATGCATCACTAAACTAATAAATAGTCGAAAAATATCCTTCTTCCATTCATGCTATCAAAATAAAATGACGGCATAACCAAGTGTAACTGAATATTCAGGGGTATGAAATCACTGTTTCTAAATTAGGAAACAAAAAACTTATTAGACAGATGTAAAGGTATTACTTCTCAGTAGTGCCTGTGTCCTACTTCCTTTCCAGAAATACCATCAATACTCATGTTAGTCCATTCTGTGACAGAATATACTATAAAACCAAACGTGTGCCTCGATCCAGTTAAATTTAGTTTCCAGGTGATACAGAAAAGAGGATAAAGAGAAACAAGAAAAATTTGCTGAGTTTTCTATTTACAATTTAAATGTCATCTTTAGATTGAGTTTTCTGAATATCACTTATTTCTGCCAATACTGTTATGAAAGGGATTGAAAAATCAACATCACAAGTGTGAGCCACCGTATTATAGGAAACACCTGCTCCCTTACATCTCCTTACTGCTCCAGCTGCCTCTATGGTTCCAAGAAGTGAGATCACTGAGTACATCTTATGAGAATCTCAAGTTTTTTGATAAAATGCTTTATAAGCTTAAGCTATCAGATGAAAGGTTAAAAAGGGCTATAAATAGGAAATGCCAAAAGGAAACTTACAAAGGCAAGAACATTCAGTAATAAAAACTGGGATTATCATTTCATCAAAGCATAAACCTCAATAATTTATAAAAATGACAGAATATAATGGGAATGAATGGGGGAACAAAAACTTTTTATTGTGACCATCTGCTGATATAGCAAAATCATTGAAGAAACTGGTATTTTAAGATCTGCATTAACTCACTATTTCTGGGAAGGGAAATACTGTTCTATGGCTCTTTAACCTAAATTTGCTGGAATACGTGACATGACCTCATGCATGATTTAAACTATGTAGTGTAGGGGTGCCTAAGTGCCTCAGTCAGATGAGTGACCGACTCTTGACTTTGGTTCAGGTCATGATCTCAGAGTCATAAGATACAGTCCTGCATCAGGGCTCAAACTGGGCATGGAGCCTGCTTGGGATTCTCTCTCCCTCTTTCCCTCTGCACCCCAACCCCCCATTACGTGTGCATGCTCCCTCTCAGAACAAAACAAAATCCAACCATTATAACATGCATCTATAGCTGTTCAATTAAAAAACAAAAACTATGGGACTTCATCAAGATAAAAAGATTCTACACAGTTAAGGAAACAATCAACAAAACTAACAGGCTACCTGTAGAATGAGAGAAGATATGTGCAAATGACCTATCTGATAAAGGGCTAGTATCCAGAATATATAAAGAACTTATCAAACTCAACACCCAAAAACCAAATAATCCAGTTAAGAAATGGGCAGAAGACATGAATAGACCCTTCTCCAAAGAAGACATCCAGATGGCTAACAGAAACATGAAAAGATGCTCAGCATTACTCATTATCAGGGAAATACAAATCAAAACCACAATGAGATGCCACTTTACTCACATCTGCCAGAATGGCTAAAATTAACAACATAGGAAACAAAAGATGTTGGTGAGGATGCAGAAAAAAGGGAACCCTCTTACATTGTTGGTGGGAATGCAAGCTGGTACAGCCACTCTAGAAAACAGTATGGAGGTTCCTCAAGAAGTAAAAAATAAAATTATCCTACAACCCAGCAATTGCACTAGTAGGTATTTACCTAAGGGATGCAAACATAGTGACTCAAAGGGGCATGTGTACCATGATATCTATAGCAGCATTATCAACAACAAACAAATTATGAAAAGGGCCTAAATGTCCATCAACAGATGAATGGATAAAGAAAATGTGGTGTGTGTGTACACACACACACACACACACACACACACACACACACACACACAGAGGAATATTATTCAGCCACCAAAAAAGAAGGAAATCTTGCCATTTGCAACAAGGATGGAGCTAGAATGTATTATGCTAAGTGAAATAAGTCAGTCAGGGAAAGATAAATACCATATGATTTTGCTCATATGTAGAATTTAAGAAAGAAAACAGGTGAACATAGGGGAAGGGAAGGAAAAATAAGATGAAAGCTGAGAGGCAGGCAAACCATAAGAGATGCTGAACTCTAGGAAACAAACTGAGGGTTGCTGGAGGGGAGGTGGGTAGTGAATGGGCTAGATGGGGGATGGGCATTAAGGAGGACACTTGTGGAGCACTGGGTGGTATATATAAGTCATGAGTCACTAAATTCTACTCCTGAAACTAGTATTACACTATATGTTAACCACCTAGAATTTAAATAAAAATCTGAAGGAAAAAAAGAGTTTCAGTGCCATGGATACCACAGGTGGTAGCCTCTCAGGGATGATGAAAGGTAAAGACTAACGGAGAAGCTCCATGGTTAACAAATTTAAAGTTTGTAGAAAAGTACAAGGAAACAAAGAAGAAAGCCTATAGTACAGAAATGAGTCACATTATAAAGTGGCCATTTTTTTTTAAAGATTTTATTTATTTGACAGAGAGAGACCACAAGTGGGTGGAGAGGCAAGCAGAGAGAGAGAGAGAGAGGAGGAAGCAGGCTCCCTGCAGAGCAGAGAGCCTGATGTGGGACTTGATCCCAGGACCCTGAGATCACGACCTGAGCTGAAGGCAGAGGCTTAACCACTGAGCCACCAAGGTGCCCTAAATGGCCATTTTCTTAAAAAAAAAAAAAAAAAAAAAGAATATTCATCTAATTTATATGTTGAGTATGCAAAGGAATTGTGATTCAGTAATCTACATGGGTAACTTCAGTTTGAAATAAGGAGCAGTTAACAGTTATTGGTAAACAAAGTCTTCAAACCCATGAAATGTGGATGTGACTGTGAAAATGTGGACACAGTATTTCTGGAATTTGGGATTTATACAAAATTCATATTCAAACGATATCTGAAGATTTATGATCCACTGTTATTTATGCAGTCATAGCATTAGAATAAATACATTTGTGGTAGAATGTGGCTGTACAACAATTTTTTCTAGAACACAAATCTGACCAAGTCACTCTTATGATGACAATGCTTTCACTGGGTATGTCAGTGGACACATAATGTTACACTGGTTTCAAATGATTGGACAAGTCTATGCCTTATGCTGTCCTCACAAGGGTAGCTGTGGTCTGTCACCATACAGCACTAATTCAGTACCAATGAATATTTTCCCTGTGCTTGCCTTTCACCCCCACGACTTCCAATCCACACCTGAAAGCCTGTATATCCCACTCCCCTTCATCCATTTTGCCCAACCCCCTGTCAGTTTGTTCTCTGTATTTATGGGTTTCTGCTTTTGGTTATCATTTGTCAGTTTCTTAGACTCCACAGATGAGAAAAATCATATGGTATTCGTTTTTCTCAGTCTGACTTACTTTACCCAGCATTATACCCTCTGGGTCCGACCACGTTGTTATAAATGCAAAGATTTCATTCTTTTCCAAAGCTGAGCTAATATTCCACTGTATATACATACACCACATCTTCTTTATCCATTCATCTATTGGACATTTGGGCTGTTTCCATATCTTTTCTATTGTAAATAATGCTACAGTTAGTAGCATAAAAACAGGAATGCATATATCTTTCTGAATTAAAATTAATGTTTTCATTTTCTTTGGGTAAATACCCAGTAGTGGAACTAATGGGTCATACGGTCTTTCTAGTTTTAATTTTTTGAGGGACTTCCATACTGTTTTTTCAGTGATTACACCAATTTGCATTCCCACCAACAGTGCATAAAGGTTACTTTTGCTACACATGCTCACCAACACTTTTTATTTCTTATTTTTTCAATCTAGCCATTCTGACAGGTGTGAGCGATACCTCATAGTGGTTTTGCTTTGATGATAACTTTCTGATGGCTCTCTATTCTTACCAAACAAAATCTGAATTTCTAGCTTTCTATACCTGCCCCAACTAACACAAATTTATTATTTTACAATGTTATAGATTAGGAATCCAGAACAGTCTCACTGGACTATAGTCAAGGTGTGTCAGCAGGGCTGCCCTCCTTTCTGAAGGCCCTAGGGGAGAACCTATTTTTCTGTCCTTTCCAAAAGCATCTAGAGGCTGTCTTCCTATGTCTTAAAGTGACAGCATGTTGAGTCTTTCTGACACTGCATCATTTTGACCCTCTTTTCCACCTCTCTCTTCCACTACTTTTAAGCACTCTCACAATTACATCTGGCTCACCAAGATAAGCTCCCCCTTATACTCAATAACCTGATGAGCCACTTTAATTCTACTTTGCAACGTAACAAAACATATGCATAGGGGACATAACATATTCAGAGGATCCAGGGATTAGGACACAGATTTTGCTGGGGGATGAAAGGGATTATTTTTCCTAGCACATTTATCATATGGCACAGCAGGCCCTATACAACCTGGCTGTTAATTTGGCACACAGTAGACACCTAAATAAATGTTTCTGAAGTGATACTCCTGCCACTACCCAACAGTCATTGAAATGAAGTAAATTATTCTTATTCTGAGTACTGTGGGATGTTTAGCAACATTCTTGGCTCCTACCTACTAAATTACAATAGTACTTCTCAGCCTTGTGACAATAAAAAAATATCTTTAGACAATACTGTAAGTCCTCTGGGAGGTAGAAGAACAAAGTAACAGTCAGTTGAAAACCCCTATTAAACATGGACCTACTGTTTGCATTAGAAGTAAATATAACTCCACTTAACTCTCACACAAGGACATAAAGTCTCTTTCACTATAATGGGTTAAGAAAGAAACTCACTGGGGAGCCTGGTTGGCTCAGTGGGTTAAAGCCTCTGCCTTTGGCTCAGGTCAAGATCTCAGGGGAGCCCCGCATCAGGCTCTGTGCTCAGCGGGGAGCCTGCTTCCCCCACCCCCTCTGCCTGCCTCTCTGCCTACTTGTGATCTCTGTCAAATAAATAAAAAATTTTAAAAAAAAGAAAAACTCATTAGTTTCTTCATTGCAGTTTTTTGCAGCTCAGAAAAAAGTGGGGAGGAAGAAATTAATTCAGGTTTAAGTTGAAACAAAGTCACAACACCTGGATAGTTTCTATAACAAAACATTTCCCCTTTTATATGTTTTATTTTAAAGTGCTTTATTTCAATGGCACGCTTCCCAAATCAGATGACTTATTAATATGATATTCACATACATTATGACATATGAGATATAAGGGAAGTATAAAACTGTGCAAAGCACCACTGAAGTCTGTCATGGATCATTTCACCTTGCTTGGGGGATCATATAAAAATGAATTAAAGTGGCTAGGATACAATGACATCCAAACCATCTAATAAGTAAATGCCTTAGTTCAATAAATCCCCTTTCAGCAGATACAATGACATCCAAACCATTTAATAAGTAAATGCCTTAGTTCAATAAATCCCCTTTCAGCAGAAGTAATTTTTTTTTAACATATCACTCTATACAGAAGAATTAAACTACTTTAAGGTGGTTTTCAGTTAATGTAAAGGGCCATGTTCTTTCTTGTGTTTTCTACTTTTTTT
>NW_019154134.1:12229693-12239255 GCF_002288905.1 Enhydra lutris kenyoni | reverse complement strand
GACAGACAGAGATCACAAGTAGGCAGAGAGGCAGGCAGAGAGAGAGGCGGAAGCAGGCTCCCTGCCGAGCAGAGAGCCCGATGCGGGGCTTGATCCCAGGTCCCTGGGATCATGACCTGAGCTGAAGGCAGAGGTTTTAACCCACTGAGCCACCCAGGCGCCCCTCTAGTCCCACTTATTGACAAGACTGTCTTTCCCACTGAATTTCAGTGGTGCCCTTGTTTTCCAATCAATTTCTACAAAAAATAATCTTCCTGGGATTTTGATTGGGATTGCAGTTAAGCATGTGTTCCATTTACTTACCCCCATAATCTCAGCAATATGAGACTTCCAATTCTATAACATGGTATATTACTTGATTGATATATATATCTTTAATTTCTCTTCTTGAATATATATATATATATATATATATTTTTTTTTTTTTTAATTTTATTTATTTATTTGACAGACAGAGATCACAAGTAGGCAGAGAGGCAGGCAGAGAGAGAGGAGGAAGCAGGCTCCCCGCTGAGCAGAGAGCCCGATGCGGGGCTCGATCCCAGAACCCTGGGATCATGACCTGAGCCGAAGGCAGAGGCTTAACCCACTGAGCCACCCAGGTGCCCCGAGCCCTGTGCATTTTTGGAGGCTAGGTGAGGAATGCAGACATGTGGGTTCGCTGGTAAAAACTCAAGGCCGAAGCACCCCTTCAGTCGTATTATAAAACTGTATGTATTAAAAAAGAATTGAGATTCAAGTTATTTTCTGACTTGATTGAACCAGAAACTCTCAGCAAGAGCTTGATTTCCAGCCCATTATCCAGACCGAAGAGGTTTGAATGAGCTTTTGTTAAGTATGCAATTCTGAAGCCCTCTGAATTCTGCTCATCAACAGTGAAGGCATGTTGCAGACGGCAAGCAGAGGAGCTTCTGTGTCCTCTCATTGCCACTGTCTGGGCCATCAGCTAGCAGCGCCCGGCATTCTAATATGCGGCGCCCGCCCTGAGCCCCGTCCCAGAACAGCTACTTTGCTGCTCCCTGTGGTTACTTCTGCGGGCTAGGAGCAGGGAGGGGTGGCATATCGAGCCTCACAAATGCCACTGCATCCGCATTGCGTCAAGGGTCTCACAAAATGCTGAGCTCCAGAGCACAGTAAAATGCCTGCGGCTCCCATGGTGCCCAACCTTGCTTAATGAGGGCAACACACGCATCTTGGGGGACCTCCCCCCCACCTCTGTTTCTTGCTAGGTTCTGGGCTGACAGACGGGGAAGCTCCGGTCCACGAAAAGCCTGCAGAGACCCCTGCCACAGCCTGTGCTCTGCCAGAGCCTTCGCCAGGCCCCAGTCTGGAGCGGCCTCCCAGCTCAGGCAGCCCGCCAGGCCTGTTACTCATGCGAGTGTGGACACTAACGACACCTTTGCTAGCAAAATGTGAGAATTCTAATTTCCTTCTCCCCCAGTTCCTGAACCTCGAGGGTCAGGAGCACCCAGAGAGTTGCTTTTTACCCCCGGGGCCTCCAAGTGCATGTAGTGCATGTTGGGTGATTTGTTCTTTATGAATATAATAGGCAGGGTGTCAGTGCTCAGTATAAAACACACCTTCGACTGTAGCAGGACGCTTGGTTTATGAAAGGGTTTGGAAAACCACAACTCTGTAGAATGTGCGGGTAGTTTCAGTGTGTGTGTGTGTGTGTGTGTGTGTGTGTGTGTGTGTAGCATGCTCTTTTTGAAAAATTATAAAATTATAAAATTATGAGATACCAATAGATGCCAGTAGAAATAAAGAATGTAAATGTAAATGACCCCAAATCCCACTATTCAGAGTCCATTTAATGGTTAATCTTCTAGACTCTTTTGGTTGCCCATACATGCATATCTAAATAAAAAATGTAGACATCCTATATTAAAGTAGGGCCATATTTTACATGCTGGTTTCTCTCCTTGCATGTCAGTCTAATATATGTGTGTGTGTGTGTGTTTGTGTGTGTGTTTGTATATATATATGGAATATATAGATATTCCAAATGACTATGAATAGTATAATTTAATCAATTTCCTCTTATCAGATAGTCTATTTTAATTTTTTATTCATAAATGTGACCTGCCTGACTGTCTCAGGTTTTGCTAGCCAGTGAGCACAAACATAGTCCCTGTAACATAAATTTTAATTTAATAACTCTAAGACTCCAACTCCCATCATTTTTAGAGTCTTCTTCCCTAAATATTTCCAAGAGCCCCTTACCCCAAGTAAGGGGTACTTACATGTGTCAGTGGCTCGTTCCTGGCGTTGCTGGCTTCCAGGCCCAGCAAGGCCAACATAACACTCCCACATGGACAGTCCCACAGGAGTGCACTTTGGGCTGGAACTTGGCATCTCTCATCACACCAACTCATCACCATGTTCTGAAGATCTGCTATTACAAATGTTGGTACAACCAAAAGACCATTACTGTACTTCAAAATTGATGATCTTCATCGCTGGTAGAAGCGATAAAGTGAGAAATGTGAAGTGAGAAGGAAAACACATCTTTGCCATGCTCAGCGAGTTCAAGGGTCCTGCAGGGAGGCTGCTTCAAGCCCAGTATGTTGGTGTTGAGTTACACTATCCTTCTCACAGAGCTTCTTCCTCTGAGTGCCAACCGCATCTCCCGAGTAGAGGTAGAAGAGCCACCTCTTCTACTTCGCTGGGACTTTTCTGATGTCAGCATTGGAAGTCCCAGGTCCCAGGAAACTCCTCAATCCCAGGCAAACAAGAATGTTCAATCACCAGCCGAATGGATTGGTTCAAGTGCTGGTATCAGCTAACATGTGTTCTGAATTACTGGTTCCTTCTAATGATGAGGTCCTGCTGTTAAGCCTAGCTTGCTTTCTCCTTTATGATAAGATTCATCTTAGCACTCTCCCCACCCGGTTTCCACTGGGACCACATCACCAGACCTGCCTGCATATGCCTTAGTCTCAAAAAGAAAAAAAAAAAAAGTTTCAATTATTTTATCATCAAGAGCCCTTCAGTTCCTCACTTAGCCTATGCTCAGCCTCTTCAACCAGTGGATGCAAATGTATATGGCGGGCAAGATGTTGCCTGATCCCGCTCAGCAGAAACTCCAGAATCCCATCACTTTCACCTCAACAACACCCGTTCAAGTCTGACTGTTTCTTCAGGATGAATCCTCCAAAAAGTAACTGCCTTTTGGCTTTTTGATACGTGTTGCCAAAGGTCCCCCAGAAAGTCTATTCCAGTGTACTTTGGGGATCTATTTTTTTAACCGTGAAAATTTATGCCCAGAATGGAAAGAAGCTCTGGCCTGTTTATAGCATAACACAGTACATTCCACGCCAGGAAGTACTTGCCCGAGGGTAAAGGGAGAGGCTATGAACAGACGCTGGGGAGGAACTGTTCCAGAGCGGCCTGAAAGGATGTGAAGCTTTCGTCAGCCCCTTATACTAGGGCTTTGTGGTTCGCATGCAGCACCTCTCCCTAAAATATCCGTGCAGTCCATCCAACACAAGATTTCCTCTTTCGCTCAGGTCCAAATTCCGGCAGGCTGGCCAGGCAGACCCCAGCCAGGGAATCCACACTTGGAAGGAAAAGAGAAGCTGGGAAAATTCCACTCTGACTTGCCCTCTTTTCTTGTTGGATTCCCACAGAATCTATGGCTGTTGACCCCCAGGAAATAAAAAAGAAGAACCCATATTTGGGTCATATCAATGAGATGATGAAGTTGTCTAGTTAGCTGCCGAACAGTCCAAGGTGGGGGTGGAGATTCTGCCTTGGATAAAGTTCCAGAAACAATGTGGGAGACTGGTCGAGGTAACTGACAGGGCTTTGTGCATCATACAACTTCCGGTTCCCAGGCTGCCAGGCCTCAGCTCCCAGCATTGGCTGGAAGGGTTGGCGTGACAGCTCCTAGAATCAGGCAGGGAAGGTGAAAGCTGGGAGCATGGAGCACATCAAGTGTATTTTACTCCATAAGATAAGCTCAGTACATAGTCTGGGATGAAATACACAGGAGCTGTGTACCAAGGGCCTGTCCTAAAAAAAAAAAAAAAAAAAAAAAAAAAGCAAAATATTCAAAATAAAGAGGGTGCCATGTTTGCATGAACGATTTGTAATTCTCCTCGTGCAAAAGTTACTGGCAATGATCTGCTCCTCACTGGGCAGTATAGGAAGCAAACCAATATGACCATTAGATCTGATTTAAATGCTTAGTGCACTAAATAGACATATATCTACATAATTAACCATCCAAATGAACACAAATAAAACACCCAATTCCCTCAGCTCTCAGACAGAGTCCAGAACAGGCAGATGGTTCTGATCTTGGTCCTAACTGACCAAGGGTTTCCAGCCAGGAACAGGCTTCCAAGAGACTCCCCCTCTGCTCATTCAAGACAGTTCCTTGACCTGCCTGGACTGAATGAAAAACAAGGAACAAAAACATCGCTGCATTGAACATCACGGCCAAGACAGCATTTGTATCTGGGTGTTTAATTCTGCTATGTCTCTGGAGGGGAAATACTCCCCAGGAAAGACTGGAATCTCAGTTTCTAGCCCCAGCACATCAATGGTCCAGTTGTGGAGCCATTAGCAAGTTGCTACCCCTTTGTGAGCATCAGCTCTCTGGACCTCAAACTCGGGAGCTTGAACTAAGTTGTCTCCCAAGGTCTTTCCTCCCCTCACATTATCAGCAAAAAGCTCTCACCAAATACATAAGCTGGGAGCAAGAGCACCCATATACTTGCTGTGACTATTAATGGTATAATGGACATAAAACCAATGTGTGGCACATAGTAAAAGTGGAATAAAAGGCAGTTATCAAGAAAGTTTAATAAATTTGGTTGACACTGGTTGGTGGCATAGCGTGTGGTGGGAAAGGTTCATTTTTACATCTTTTCCAGGTTTCACATTTCATTGTAACACCAACATAATTTCGGTGAAAGCAACTGGAGAGCACACACAGCCTTTCCAATGGCCTCCACCAGCCCCGGGATTTAACAACATTAAGAGGGCTATTTAGACAGTTTAAGGCCGTGTATTTGCAGATGGGATTTTAAGGGTGAAGGCCCATTTGTAACCCTAAGGTGTTTAAACAACCCTGCAATTTGATCTCCAATTCCCCCAGCACTGTCCCAACTCCTCTGGCCTCCCGTCTGCCGGCTCAAGCCCCACTTCCAGGACCACCTGTCAGCTGCTGGAAAGGCTGGGGCTTTGTGAGACTCCCAGCTGTAACCCGATCTCCACAACTGCTCCAGGGATGCTGCAGCTGCCACACAATTTGTAAGTTTTATGGTCGTGTACGGTGGCTGGGGTTCAATGGCATGCCTCTGGAAGGTTTCCATTCATTCATCTGCTCATTCACCGAAACACGTTGAGTACTTACTAAGGACCAGGCCCTATGCTAACTCAGCCCTGCGGATGGGAAGGGAGTAAAATAGGGCCTCTGTCTTTGGGGGCTCACAGATTAGCGACAGGCCTGGACAGACACCGACATATTACAACTCAGCCTCACGGGGCAAGCAGAGAGAGGGACACACACCTGAGAGAAAGTAATTAACCATCCAAGGTGCAGGGATAGAGGAAGGGACAATTTCCCACAGGAGTGACACCTGAGTGGTCTATTAAACATTTCTCTTGGCTGTCCTACCAAATCCTTTTCTAGAACACACGTCATTGTCAAGCAAGTTCCCAGCTTCTGAGTCACCTTGTCTCTGTTGCCGCGCCTCCCACCCCCAAAACACACACACAGGCACTGTAGTTCAACACAAAATCCTGCTATTTCTTCCTCTATCTGCCTTCTCCATCCTACAGCTTTGGTGCAAACCATAATCACTGCGCACACGGACTCCTGACTCCCAATCAGCTCCCCTTCGTCCAGCCTGTGGGGGTCCCTCTCTTCTTCTGGATACACATCATCTAGAATCATCTTCCTCCAGTGTCGCTTAGATCACACTGCTCTGCTCTTCACACACCCATAAAGACTCCCAGCTGCCTCCCAAATCATATTAAAACTCCTCCTGTCTTGGGCTTCAAAGCCCACTACCAATTAGCCCTGCTGTACCTAACTGGCATCCTTCCTGCTAAGCTCAGGTTGGCGCGCTCTGCTCTAGCCAGGCAAACCTCTCCCCGCTGCTTCTTTCCACCTGCCCTGCCACGCCTGAGCACAAGGCTGTCTGAGATCACTGTGTGTGTGTGTGTGTGCGCGCGTGCGTGCGTGTGTGCACATACACACACGTGCGTGCACACACACACACGTGCGTGCACACTCACAGTGTTGTTGTGAGTGAGTAGGGGAGGGAAGAGAAGGCAAGGGAAGCCAACTCTCCCTTGATATTCTGCTATAGGGGAAGCTTTAAAACAGGAGCACCAGAGGTAGAGATGAAAGAAACACCAAGGAGAGAGTGATGTGGACAGCGGTCGAGCCGGGGGAGCTGCTGCCCAGGGTTCAGATGGGGTTGTGTGCAGCTGAAAGGGTAAGCAGGTCAACACCAAATGCCTTTATGAACTCTGCCTTATCTTTCCTACATTCTTCTCATAAGTTCCTTTGGCCTATAAATTGAGTCAGGACCTTCCTATGGTTAAAACCCCTCCACAGCTTCTTCTCAGGGTAGAATATAGCTCTCATGTTTTACTCTGAGGGCTGGGGTCTGACTCTGCTTCCTTCTCTAACATCAATCATCTCATACCACTTTCTTCACTAGGGTCTAGATGCTCTGGTTGTCCTTCCAATCTCAGGAATATTCCCCTTCTTCTACCGCAGGGCCTTTGCCCATGCTCTTTCCTCTGCCTGACAACCTCTTCATCACATTCCTCACTTAACTGACACTTTTCATCATTCGGGTCTCAGCTTCCACATCCTCTTTCCTGCCCACCTTGGCTAAAATTCCCTAGGAACAATACTCTATCCATTCCTTTCCCGGTACTAGTTATGTTGTGTACATCTACATGTAAGAGTTCATTTTCATGTTAACTGGCCACCTCCTTTAGCAGGTTGTAAGCTCCATTTGTCTTATTCACTGATGTGCCCCTACAGAAAGCCTGGCACAGGGTGGGAGTTAAGACCTTGCTCACTCACCATTATCTGGATTTCTCCAAAGCAGAGGCACCTTGTGACTGGTCCAATTTTCAGTCAAGAAGAAACACTTTGGTCTTCTAGAAAACTTTCCTCTAAAATGACTCACACCTGATCCACCAGGCCACTCTACCTTGCCTTTCAGAATCTCTTCAAGAATCTTCTATTTCCAAAACACATTTCCTAACTAAACCTTCCTGCATCTGGTTCAGGACTTGCAACCCATGATACCTACAGATACCAGCAAGTCATTGACAGGGAAGGTCCTGGTGTAGGAGGAGAGGGAGAGCTGAGGACTACGGTTAACGGTGATGCTTATGTGCCATATAAAGGCAGACAGTCCCTGCTCAACTCTAGTCAGTGCTAATATGCAGGAAAAGCAGGCCGTGCATTGTTAGATTTTCCAATTTTTCCAAAAAAGCTTTAAAAAATCTGAATTTCCATAGGACACATCCAGATTTTTAAAACATGTAGAGGAACATTTCTGCAATTCCTATCAGCCTGATGGTCAACTTCTGCTCTATTCTTTCAAGGAAGTTGCTTGGCACTTGTGTTCTTATATGGAGAGCACGCCTACCAATCCCGAGTCCTTAGCTGGGTCCTGTCTCCAGTGCCAGGCTTCTCCTAGGGCAGGGCAGAAGTTATGCCTCTGTC
The DNA here is from genome assembly GCF_002288905.1 of Enhydra lutris kenyoni. Lineage (NCBI taxonomy): Eukaryota > Metazoa > Chordata > Mammalia > Carnivora > Mustelidae > Enhydra > Enhydra lutris. The sequence goes on along the minus strand of NW_019154134.1, from coordinate 12,231,550 downwards.
TTCTTCACAATCCCTCCAAAGCACCTCGTGAGCATTGAACACTGATCTCCCTGTCAGTGCTGGTGCCTAACAAAGCATTTCTTACAAAGGCAGCACCCTGCTTTGCTGTTTTGTGAACAGAAGACTTGCCTATTACGCTCGGAAGCGTAAGGCTCATATATTTTGTTCATTAGACCTTCATCCCTCAATCAGTGGGAGAGTTACAGACTCTTCCCCTTCATCCATCCTCTGTGTGCCTTAATGTCTTGTTGAAAAGTATCCCCATCCTTTGTTCTAAATTCCCATCTCTTTTGTGCTATGATGATAATGTTAACTTTGTAATTGTGCATAAGTCAGCAAACCAGAGTAATGCCTTATTCATCCAGAATCGTCAGGAAATGAGGTGTTCCACATAATTAAATTGTCCAGATAACTAGAGCTAACCAACATTTTAAAGATCAACGTTTAAAAAGAGTAAATGGAAACATCCCAAAATGTATTATAGACTCTCTTGCCTTATTTATTTTTAAAATTATTTTAGATCTTTTTTTTTTTTTCTCCCCCAGAAGAGAAACAAAAGAGGAGAGAGTGATGATCCTGTCCTCCTCCCCACAGGACCACAGCCTTGGGCTTCCCATCCCTAACAGATGCTACTGCTACCATGGCCAGGGTATGGGGTAGAGCTCTCTCCTCAGATTTTTTTTTTTTTTTCACAAAGGGTGACACTTTCTGACATAGGACTGCACCCTGCTATTTAAGATCTTACAACTTGGTCATCACTCTTCAGCAACACGTTAAAGAGATGTCTCGTTCTCTAGGACGGCCGCATCCCGTTCCACTGCGTGGCTGCAGCATTATTTATTTAAGCTGTCCCCTACGGAGAGGCCCCTAGGTGTAGCCAGTCTGATGCTATTATCAAAAATGCCGCAAAAATGCCACAATTAGAATCTCTGTATTTACTCCATGTTGTACCTTGTACCTGTTTGAGTATCTCTGCGGGTTCAATCCCCAGAAGAGAAGCACTGAGTCTAAGAAAGGACGTGTACGTTTGTAATTTGGGGAAGACCATCACACTGCCCTTCACAGAGTAGGGGTCTGGTGCTTTCTCTTGCCAGCACTGTATGAGCAGACTGCTAGCTCCACGCTTCAGCAGCCCGATCTGCAGCCAAACCCTTCTTTGGAAGTTTTGTCAACCTGTGAGTAAAGAATATTAACTTGTTTATTTTATTTTAGTTTTTTTAAAGATTTCATTTATTTATTTCAGAGAGAGAGTGCATGCGCGCGAGTAGGGGGAGCAGCGGGCAAAGGGAGAAGCAGACACCCTGCAGATCAGGGAGCCCAATGCAGGGCTCGATCCCAGGACCCTGGGATCATGACCTGAGCTGAAGGCAGACGCTTAACCCACTGAGCCACTCAGGTGCCCCTAACTCGTTTAGTTTTTTAAAAATATTTATGCTGTGGAATGTGGCTTTTATGAAGTGCCTATCTGTGTCTCTTCTCATATGGTTTGGCTTGAATTACACTTTGATGTCAGGATTACCATTCCTGCTTTCTTTAAGCTTCCATTTTTTTTGGAAATCTTTGCCCATCCCTTGTTTTCAAATTAAGAGACTTTACTTATTTATTTTCTTTAGGTCAGTGTCAGGTTTACAGAAAACTTGAACCAGAAGTACAGATTTTCTGTCTACCTCATCTTTGCCCTACCCCGACCGCCCCCCGCCGCCAACAGTTTTTCCTGTTATTAACAGCTCACATTAGTGTGGCACATTTGTTAGAATGATTGAAGCAATATGGGTACATTATTATTAACTAAGTCATAGTTCACTCTTTGTGTTTGGGGTTTGATATATGCATAAGGTCACATATCCATCATTACAG
>NW_019154134.1:12219501-12229683 GCF_002288905.1 Enhydra lutris kenyoni | reverse complement strand
CATCATACAGAATAGTTCCTCTTCCCTAAAAATTCCCTATGCTCTGCCTGTTCATCCTGCCTCACCATTCCCAACCCCTGCTAAACACTGATCCTTTTTCTGTCTCCGCAGTTTTGCCTTTTCCAAAATGTCATCTAGTTGGAATCAAACAATATGTAGGCTTTTCAGATTGGTTTCTTTCTTGTCCTCCATATCTTTTAAGGTCGTCTGTGTCCTTTCATGGCTTCATAGCTCATTTCATTTTAGCCGGAATAATATTCCATCATACAGAATAGTTCCTCTTCCCTAAAAATTCCCTATGCTCTGCCTGTTCATCCTGCCTCACCATTCCCAACCCCTGCTAAACACTGATCCTTTTTCTGTCTCCGCAGTTTTGCCTTTTCCAAAATGTCATCTAGTTGGAATCAAACAATATGTAGGCTTTTCAGATTGGTTTCTTTCTTGTCCTCCATATCTTTTAAGGTCGTCTGTGTCCTTTCATGGCTTCATAGCTCATTTCATTTTAGCCGGAATAATATTCCATGGTCTGGATGTACCACAGTTTCTTAATCTGTTCCTACTGAAGGACATCTTGGTTGCTTCCAATTTTGGGTAACTATGAATAAAGCTGCTATAAACATTCATGGGGAGGCTTTTGCAGAGACATAAGTTTTTCGATTCATGTGGATAAATACCTAGAAGCATGTTTCCTGGGTTTTATGGTAAGAGTATGTGTAACTCTTGTTTTCCAAAGTGGCCAAGCCATTGTGCATTCCCAGCAGAGCTGAAGGGGAGTTCCTGTTGCTGTCCATCCTTGCCAGTATTTCGTGTTGTCACTCTTTTTTGGATTTTAGCCATTCTCATAGGTGGATAGTAGTATCTCGTTGTTTTAATTTGCGATTTCCCAATGACATATGATATTGGGCATCTTCTCATCTTCTCTTATTTGCTATCTATAGATCTTCTTTGGTGACATATCTGTTCAGATCTTTTGCCTTCTTTTTGATTGGGTTGTATATTCTTTTCTGTCCAGTTTAAAGAGTTTTTGGTATATTGTGGATATACCTTTAACCTAATATTTGGTTTGCAAGTATTTTCTCCCAGTCAGTGGCTTGTCTTTAACTTGTTTACTCTGAATTTATAGTTGCTTCTTTCTGAATGAGGTTGAATAGCTTTTCGTATTTTAAGGACTGTTTATATTTTTCTTTCTGTGTATTGTACAGTCATATCCTTTGTTCTTCTCATGTTTGTGACTTAACAGACCTACCAAAATCTAACCATTACTTGATAATTGAATCACTAATATGAACACTGATTGCCACACTATACCATCATTATCCAAGCTGTTTTGCTTTCTTGGGCCTTTGTATCTGTTTTTGTTTTTGTTTATCCCCTAAGTTTCCTCTTTTCTTCCCAGGTTTTGGGATAAGCATCACCATTTTTTGCTTCCCTCAAATATCTGTCTTTCAAAATCCCCCCTGTAATTGGGTTTCTGATACTTAACCAATAAAATGTGTTCCAATAACCTAGGAAGCCTGATGCGTGAGTCAAGTTTGTAGGCCACACAGCACATAATTCTTTAGACATTTATTTTGACCTTTCGGGAGTCTTTTTCATGTCCCACTTCTTGGCCTCCTTCAGAAGATTGGGAACCATCCAGCAAGTGAATTTCTAGTTCCAGCATTCTCTGCTAGGACATTGGAGGGTGCTCACAGGTTAGAACCCTGACTTATGAATGAGGGGGGCCCACATGTCCCTATGTTGTTATACATATGAATATGACTGCCTTGGATTGGGGAGAGTTTATTCTCTCAGTCTCTAATACAGCAATATGAACTTATATTTCTGGAAAACTTGAAACAAATAGCTTTGCAGGGGTGTTTTGCGTGGAGGATCCTGCAAAGCCCGTGCTCACCGTGCATGCACATTTCCACGTGGCTTTGTGCCTGGAGTTTGCCGGGAGTTCCATGGGAAGGGGACCCACTGCCGCGGCGGCCCCTCTCTGTCCCATAGAGGGCAGTACACACACTTTTTAGCACTTACCTTCAGCTTCCTTGCTATTGGGCTCCTTCATGGGAAGAAAATGCAGGAACTGTGGAGTAATAATTAGCCAACAGAATCTAGTCATTTGAAAAATTGGCAAGAAGCCTTATTAACGGAGGTAATAATGGTCATATTTTGCACTTCTAATGGGGCCTTTCATCTCTAGGCCTCCAAGAGCCTGTCTGAGTCACGTAAAGGGGAAAAAAAAATCAAAAAACAAAAAACCAGAGCTAGATCAGAAGTCAGGAAACAAGGGCTGTTTGACATTCTGGAAGCCTCTCTCATATCGCAGGGAAGGGAGAGGGTCTCCGATGCATTGGAACACTAGGAATTGATACCTGTTAGAAAGGAAAGGCCGCAGTGTACTATAAGATAAACTCCACATTCCCGGGGAGTACGGAAAACATGCCTCTCTCAGAGTTGTTTTTCTGTGAAAATAACAATAGAGCTTTAAATACTTTGCCTCCCATAAACACACAGACAGCATTATTATTCACAGTGAGCTAGACAAATTGAGAAAGAGCTTTTCTATCCTCTTTCACGTATCAAGGCGTAATTATCAGCACATCCTTGTATTTATTCCTATGAGACTGGAAATAAATACTACTGCTGATGGATATCAGTCCCGTGAACTCGGTATCATTCATTCTTTATCTCTGGCAGTGGTGGTAGCAGAAGCAAACGACTCCAAACATGTATACACAGCAAATGCCTTAAATCTACAAGATACGGCTGTCCTCCTTGTCCCGCATTAAACCTGTATCTTCAATTTCCCACACAAACTCCAGATCTATTGAAATCTTGGAACATTAAAATTCTCCTTCATTGTTGTCAAGGTTTAGTAACTTGACAACCAGAAGACAGACTCCCTGCCTATTTGAGAGAACGTAGGTTTGGAAATAAAGAATAGCTTTTCCTGGTGCATTAAAGGTTGCTTGGGGCTGGGCAGGAAGAATGTGTTTTATAATGACCATTCTTTGGCTGTGTGACTCTGACTTTGGGCAAGTGAATTAACCTCTCTGAGCATCAATGTCTTCACTGTAGTAATTCCTACCTCACAAAAATTGGCTTACGGATTAAATGAAATGAATATAAAAGTGTTTAGCACAACACCTGCCACTCAAAAGGTATTCAATAACTCCTGGTCATTAAAAAACAGACACACGCACATACAAACATACATATCTATGACAGAGACAGAGAGAGAGACCCAGATTTCTACTGGGCTTTCCTGAGCCTCAGAGATTTAGGTAAATTGCTTCAAATCCCCAAATTCTGAGCCCATCGGTCACTGTTAACAATTCCTACAAGCTCATGACCTTATCTCCTCTTGATTTTTTCCAATTCTTCCAAATCCAAAAGTCTCAGGTTAATTTAGTGCCCGGCTAGCTATTGCATGAAAAAAATCTTGCCCTCTTTCACAATCTGGCAAATTGATCGGAGATTCACATTTGAGAAGAGATGGGATCTTGTACCTCTCAGCTTTCTGTCATCTTGTTGGCCTCCCCTCATTCCTTCTTCTATCTTCCTAAAAGTGCAGGCTTGCAACATAGAACTCACACACCTATGCAGCCCCATCCTGGGAAGGCACAGCCTGGTCCTTCCTCCTCTTCTCCAACCACTTTTCAGGTGGAGAAAGTTCCATCTGGCCAAGTGAATTGTCCCAGTCTCCTTGAAATTCTGGAAAATATAATTCCTTCCTTCTTCTTATCTAATGGTTATTAATTTGCTACGAAACTCAGTGGCTAACAATCTCATAGATGATGCTATTTACTTTAGACCATGCAACAATCTATTCTTATGCATTTACATGTAAGATCATACGTATAAACACAGTAACGTTATTTATTTCATACCCCAAGAGACATATAACAAGCTATTCTTTTAAGGATTACTTGGGCTTTTTTTTTTCCTTTTAGAATTTTAAATGTGTGTATACAAATTTTTTCTGTTCATTATATTCACCCTATTCTGTTTTTTTCCCTACTCAGAACATGTCATCTTTTCCTAGTGGTCCAGAGTCATCAGTATGCATAACTGTGATGACGCTCGGCCCTCTGGGGGTGTTGACTGGGCTGTACAGGGCTATCTGGCCCTGCGCTAGCTAACCTCAGTGTTGTGTGTCTTTGCAGTTGCTGTGTCTGGTTGTTGGGGTTTTCCCCTACTCTTTAGCCTCTTTGTCTCTTTTGCTGTTACTCATGTACACTGTCTCGGGAACCAATTCTTTCGTCTGCAGTTTCCATGGGCAGCTCCCGGTCTACAGATAGATGAAAACAGGGCAAGCATTAAGGTGGTTTCAAAGTCAAAACCACTGGCATAGGGACCCTTGTATGAACTCTCCTATGAGCGGAGCATGTGAGCCTTGCTATGTAGACCTCCTTCTAGGTAGGCTAAGCAGCTCAGTCATATTTTTGCTGCGATCTTTGGTTTCTGCCTGGACTTTAGATTATTTAAAGCCTACGGAAAATGAGCTGAGAAGAGTGAAAGGTTGCTCTATTGCTTTCCCATGGATCTCATTTTAAAATTCTAGATCAGTGACATCCGAGGGCTGAGATCCAGTGGATTCCCATGGACACTGTGTATCAGGAAACACCTGCTCTGACTGGTTGGGGCTCTGGCTAACCCGATTGTAAGCTCTGGTTTACAACTGGTTTGTAAATTTTGAATGTCATCCTGCAGGGCCATACCACTCTAAGACTTAAGGAAGATTCAATATAATGAAAATCTTAAATCAAAGTATTTCCTATAAAGGCAAAAATAATCACCAAACAGAAGGGCATCCATAAGGCCAGACTCTTTTAGGTGATCAGGTTATACTCTCATTACCATGCTGTGTAGTGCAATGTAAGAAAACGTTTTCCTGTATTCATGCCCTCCCTCCTCTGTCTATCTTTCTTACCTCTCTCCTTTTTCCCCTTTCTTTATATACATATTAGTGATTCTCTATTTTTTTACAGTGGGCAGGAAATTTTTTTTTACCAACATGTTTTCACTGAGGCTGGGACAAACTATTAAAAAAATGCCAGGAAAAAAAAAAGGGCAAGAAACTTTTTCCTTTCCAACTTTGAGAGTAAGTATGTTAATTTAAAAAAAAAAAAAACCTTAATATCCTACAGGACGTTCAGAGTATGAACAGGTTTCTCCTGAGTTTCACATTGTTGACACTCAAAAATTAAGCCCTCCCTAAGTTCAGGAAACACTTATGACTCCACTCTCTCCGTGCACTCTGGGGACAAAGAGGACTGCAAAGGGACGGTCACCTGGACGTTCTCTGGCTGTTGAGTCCGGTACAGGGTCAGTGGTCATGAGAGGTGTTCCAAGTATGCGCTGCGTGTGTATTGTTCCTGAGAAGATCCCCCCCTTGCAAGTCATACATGTAAAATCCACATGCTTTTCTCCTCAGCAGGTACATAGCAATACAGTTACGAGACATAGCAATACAGTTACGAGACAGACTTCCTGGGGTTAAAATTCTGACCTTACGCAAGTCACTGAACTCTGCACCTGCATTTGTTTATCTCTAAAAAGTAGATCCTAACAGTGTTCACTTCACAAGGTTGTTTTGAAGTTCCTGGAACTGAGACACATAAAATCCTTAGAAGAAAGCCCGAGACACAGTAGCACTATGTCCGTGTTTATCATTATCGTGTTCGGAGTGTGGACGGGGGCCCTCTAGAATGAGATGGTATAGCTGTCACGTGGATTTTTAAGAGCCTGGGTTCTGGAGCCAGTCTCCTGTGATCCTGGCATCTGCTCTCTCACATCTTGGTAGCATGACCTTGAGCAAATTACTCAAGCACTCTAAGCTTTAGTTTCCTTATCTGTAGATGTGGTTAATTATAACACCTTCCTCATAGGGCTGCTATGGAAATGAAATGCATATAAAAAAAAAAAAACCCCACAAGACGCCTGGCACATAGAAAGTGCTCCATAAATGTTAGCCAAGGAGATGTTAAGGAGGAGGAGGGTGTCAGTGACATGATGACTTGTCTGCTGAGAATTTTAAAAGGCAATTTCCATATTTCCCTTGGGGGAGTGAGGGAACATGCCAGAGCTGTTTTTTGGGGAACTGAGGGGCATAGCTTACATAGTTCTTGCTGGGCTTAGGTGGGGGGCAGGGGGAGAACAACCGAAAGCAAACTAAGGCCCCCAATCTTGCAGGGACTAGAATTGAAACAGCTCCAGAAAAGAAATTCAGGGCTTCACCCTACAGCCTCTGACCAAGAGCAAAGCCCCTAAATCAGAGAGAGAAATAAACAGTTCTGGGATGAGACTCAGGTCAAAGAAGACAAGAACCTGGAAGAAACTAGGATTCCACTTTCTGAGTTTTCCTTTAGTCAAGCCCATTTTCCTGGAAGAGGCCGGGGGAGGATGACTGGGATGGTTTAGCTTCCATTCTGCTCTGTCATTCACCTTGGAATGTCTTCCTTCCTTTGCCCTGGAACATTCCTACCTTCTTTTCAATGCCAAGATCAAATGTCCCTCCAGAAGACCAGTCCTCTTGAGCTGTACTGTCTGTTATGGAGGTAGGAGAGGTATTCTGAAATTTTCAGAATAGCTACTTACCTTGATTCCTAGGCTTTCTATTTCCCACAAATATGCCATGTGAGATTTTGCATCTGTGTTGACCTGTAGCCCTCCTGAGTGCCTGGATGGAATGGGAAGACAAGGAACAGACAATTAGAAGTTTTATAAGAATTGGAAGGTCTGGGGCATCTGGTGGCTCAGCCAGTTAAGTCATCTGCCTTTGGCTCAGGTCATGATCTCAGGGTCCTAGGATCGAGCCCCGGGATGGGCTTCTGGCTCAGCGGGGGGGGGGGGGGGGGGGGTCTGATCTTCCTTCTCCCTGCTCGTGTTCTCTCTCTCTCACTCACTTTCTCTCTCTCTCAAAAAAATAAATCTTTAAAAAGCAAGAATTTGAAGGGCTGACTAAAGCAATGAAATTGTTTTCTACCCAGTACTGATTGTGAAGGTCCTACAGCAAAATGGGAGCTCCTAGAGAATAAAACCCAGCCTTGCTGGGTGGGCGGTGGGGAGGGGGTCCGGGGGGGAGGGTGGAGCTTCCAGCTACCCAGAGCCCAAAACAGTCTCTGTAACTGTCTCCCATCTTCCAAATGCAGCTCTCTCGGGCTGTGTAAATCCAGTCCCCAACGTTTCCTAATATTTCCCCTATCTGCAGACAACTGCCAAACTTACCGCCTACCCTCATCTCTTCCCAAACCGTGCCCTGTCCCCCCGCCCGTCGCATTTCTCATATACCATTGTTTTAATTCCCCTTCCTTCTGGTGGCTCTCCCTAACTCATTCAAGTTCATCAACACCCCGTTTAAAATGCTGTCCACGGGACTGAACTCATTCTCCCCTCCTCCGGCCTGCTGCCCTTCTCTGCCCTCCCATCTCTTTGTTAATTGAACCAGCCGTCATTCATGTCGGCTACTCCGCACCTCGTCACTGCACCTCCTCCATCACCTCCCCCACCCGCCTCCCGTCAGGCACTAAGTCCTATTGATTGTTCCAACTAAATATTGAACAACTATAGTAGGTATTCAGACAGTGTGTGGTGAAGGAATATAAATGAATAAAATTCATCACTTTATATTCATTCCCCCTACTTCTGCCTTGAGTGAGAGTTTTGCTTTGCTTCGCTTTTATTTTTAAAAATTTCAAATGTACAGAAAAGTTGAAAGAAATTGTGATGAACATCCGTATACTGCTCCTCTAGATTCATCAACTGTTGATGTCTTGCCTCAATTTCTTCATTTCTCTCTCTCCCTCCCCAGCACACACACCCACCCACACACACACATGCATGCACACTTTTTTAAAAATGTGTTCACCAACTATTTGAAAGTCAGCTGCAGGCATTGCGACATATCATCTTTTAATACTACAGCACATATCTCCGAAGAAGTAAGAAATTCTCCTTAGGAAACAAATAATTTCCCACAAATAGTTTTAGGTCCATGACATCCATGAGATCACATGCAAAATGTGAAACCAATGAGCAGTTTTCTAGAAAGGAAATTCATAGCATTCACCAGAGACTCAAAACTCTAACCTCCCCACCCTCCAGTCTCTCCCCCTTGAACCCAAGTGGGCTACCACTGTGGTCAGCTGTGGGGGTTCGGCCACCTCTGGACTAGAGATAATTCAGAAGCTACCTAAAATGCACATAATGGCTTCCTTCTATTGGCTGCATGAGAAAGTTAATGTTTCTTAGCATAACACAGACAACTTCTGTCATCGTCGATTCCAACATTTCTAGTCTCGTCTTCCACAGCTCTCTGCTCCTCAAAGGAAGCTGGCCACTGTCTCCAACCCGTCATGCTCTGAGCTTCACCTCCCCTCACCCCCACTTCCTACCTAGTTTCCCTCTTAGTAAATTTCAGCTTCCTGTTCAAGACCCAACTCAGCTGCCACCGCCTCTGGGAAATCCTCCCCTAAACTCTCCCCAGTGGTTTCTGCCTCTAATTTGTACAGTTCTATTATTTATCTCATTTACTACACTGATACGTTTCCATAGCTTCACGCTCAGTGATGTTGTGAAACACTCGATGTACAAGTAAGGAGATACACGATGGAAGGATCACACAGCCTGTGCTCCCTGCTGGGTCTTCCCATCCTTCTGCCACCTGGTCCTGAGACCCATTTGCACCCTGACTCCAGTGGACTCTCCTGGTCTTGGACCCTGGATTTGCCTTCACCAAAGGCATTGACAGCTCTCCTCTTGCGATGCTCTTGGCTCCTCTAATTTTGGCAGATTACCTCATATCCACATCCTTACAGTCCCTTTGCTGTCCAAATTCAACCGCTTGAAAAGACAAGCCTGCGTCCAGACATGGTAAAGATGCCACAAGATTTAGAGGGGCACAGACACCAGGAAATGGATGTCTGTCCAGGCACTGAAATACCAGGGGAAGGATCAGTGCCAAGGCTTGGTGAAAAAGTACCAAGCCAAACTGCAAGGCTATCGCTGCTCCGAATAGACTCTGATGCTACGGAGGGCTGAGCTATGAAAGCTGGCATCAGGAGGGGTGACAGGTATGCCAGCAGCACCCCTGCCCTGGGAGGGGAGGAAAGAGCATGAGCTTGAGGCTGTGGTCTTTGATTTTTCTAGGGTGACTCTGTTGTGCCTTTCCAACATTTGTACTAATGCTTCTAAGCTAGAAATCATATCCTGACTTGCAAGATGGCAAGCAGCTGGCCTTCTGGCTGGAGTCCAGGTCTGTAGACCAGGTAAGACACCTGCATTGTATTACTCCAACGCAGAGTACGGTCAACTGAAAGAGAGTAACGGGTTAGAGTGGGGGTGGGGTGGCAGTGACCATTCTGCTGTGGGTCTCTTTGCCTTCAGGAGGGGTTGCCAAAGAGGTTTCACAGAAGGGGTTCAGGATTCAGAAGACAGGGGTTGGGACACCGTGCTGAGCCTCCAGCCTTCCCAGGGAGCAGCACCCAGCGGCCATCGGCTTGTGCTGAGAAGCTCAAAGACTGCTAAGCTATCTGCTAATGTCAAGGCTGACCTCAGCTGGCAGCTCCCTCTTCCTCCTGCTTCCCTGGTGGGCTGGCCCCTGTGGGATGTCAGCCCATCCCATCTGCTTTCAGAAATGTGGCTGCCTCCAGCCTGTTTCCCACTATGGCTGCCTTCTTCTCCCCCAGCAGGAGCGCCCGGGCCCCGATGAGTGATGTTTCTGAACAGATTCAATCCCCGGTGCTCCAATCGGAATGCATTACCAGGCAGGGCGCGTCAGCTTGGCGATCTGGCTTCGACAATAAATCTCCTTGCTTTCATGAGTTTAAATCAGACTTTAAAACATCGCCCTTAATGTTCTTTTAATGCAGTTTTCTTCTGAATGAGTTCCCTTTAGGTCCAGTCCTTGTCATTAATACACTCTCTTGGCAAATGAAGGAGGGCTTCTTCGAGGAAAACCCTGCCAGTTTAGGAAACCAGTTGAATTGCCTTGGTGATGCCAGGAGCCTCTTTTGCATTTTACAAGGACACTTGAGAAAACAAAACTCTCTGACCGTAAATTTAATTTTCTCTTGACAGCCTCAGTGTCTCTGCAGCCCCATAAGTTATCCATTACTTCTTTCTTCTGTAATTAAAAATCAAGGGGGGAAATGTACAGGATTAACAAGTTCTAATTTTCATTGATGAGCTCTA
>NW_019154134.1:12000721-12219491 GCF_002288905.1 Enhydra lutris kenyoni | reverse complement strand
AGAGCTTATCAATAATGGGATCAGAAAAGGCGCTTCGCCTAAGCTTTATTTTTCTAGGGCGTCTGAGTTTGATGGAGAATCTCCCTTAGGGTAGAAAAGGCTGGCTTTCCAAGGAGTGCCATGGCCAAAGTAAGGAGGAAAGGGCAGAGCAGGCCGAGCGAGTCTTCAGCAGGGGTGATCGGAAGAGCGGCCTGGGTTTGCAACTTTTACAGACTCAGCATTTGGGCTCGGGGGAGCTGATTACAGGGAAAGATTAAACAGGCTGTCTTTCACACACATGTTCCTTTTCTATGGATGGCTTCTGCGGAAAAGGAGTTTGCACGGATCTGCTTAGGAGGAAGAAAGAGAGCTTATCAATAATGGGATCAGAAAAGGCGCTTCGCCTAAGCTTTATTTTTCTAGGGCGTCTGAGTTTGATGGAGAATCTCCCTTAGGGTAGAAAAGGCTGGCTTTCCAAGGAGTGCCATGGCCAAAGTAAGGAGGAAAGGGCAGAGCAGGCCGAGCGAGTCTTCAGCAGGGGTGATCGGAAGAGCGGCCTGGGTTTGCAACTTTTACAGACTCAGCATTTGGGCTCGGGGGAGCTGATTACAGGGAAAGATTAAACAGGCTGTCTTTCACACACATGTTCCTTTTCTATGGATGGCTTCTGCGGAAAAGGAGTTTGCACGGATCTGCTTAGGAGGAAGAAAGATATTGCCAATTAAAAGAATATTGGTGGTAATTCCTTTTGAGTTATACATTTGTAGACACAAATGCTTTATCAGGGGACAGGAACATCCATCCTGTTTATCACCCACAGGGATGTAGCCGAGCATGGGTTTCTCCAAGAGACACCAAGCTGATCCACAGCATCTGGGCAGCGTCATTTCAGAAGCTGTGACACACAGGCTCCCGGTGAATGTGACAAGCATGTGACAGGAAGGAGCTGTTTAACTGACATGCACAGGTTTCACAAAACTCCCAAACAATCAGGTGCATAAATGATTCAAGCTGGGATTTTCTTTCTTTTTTTAAAGAGAGGGCAAGCGAGTGTCAGTACTCTGACCAGGAGGCCTGCCCCGGCTTTGAGGTTCTTCTGTAGGACAACCTGCTCTGCAGAAGCATAAAGATCTCCAATACATTCTACAGGGGTTGGGCTTATGAGTTTCAGGCAGAAATGGGGTGGTTTGGTTCCCAAGCTTTCCTGCTTAGAGCTGGAAAGTTCAAGGGATCTCTGGAGACCACAAAATGCACAGGATAGCAGAAAAGGCCAGCAGCTGGGGATTCTGTCAAAATGATACCAACTTGGCACCTTTCACAAAGAACCTCTGAAACCAAGACTGGAGAAGCAAGGACTACTGAGTTGCCAATTTCCAAGAGGTCACCTTTTCTGGGTATCTTGCCAGCCTTCTGGCAAAGCATCCCTCCTTCCCCCAGCAAGAACAGGCCTCATTGCAGCAAAATTTAGGTGCCAAAGACAGTCTCATCTAGAGAATACTGGCAGCACAAAAACCTATTGGAAGTGATATTATATGGATAAGGTAAGAGCACAGACTCTAGCCAGACGGTTGAGTTTGAAGAGAGGGGTCAACAGCTGTGTGATCTTGGGCAAATTATTTAAACACTGTGTGCCTCTATGTTCTTTTCTGTGAGATTATTTTAGTCCCATTTCACAGAGTTATTATGAGGACTAAATGAGTAAATACAGTAAGTCATGTGGAATAGTGTCCGGCATGTAGAAGACACTCCATAATTATTACCAACTTAAATATTATGCCATCTAAGCATAATATTTAAGATCTTACCAAAGGCAGTTGGATTGGCTTCTCACAGGCCTCTCCAACTTCATGATTTTAAACAGCATGATGGCCCAGCTCACTGTTTTGAGAAAGTGGAGGTAACTATGGTGGTACCCAAGCTGATCTTTGGGGATCATGTGGATGGGCATTTTTAATTTAATAAGTATACATTCACTATGTATCAGAAAAAAATCAAGTCCATTATTGTTGCCTGAACATTACTGATCCAATTGAAGACAAGCCTTTTAAAAACTGAAGATGTGTGGTGCACCTGGGTAGCTCAATCAATTAAACAGCAGACTCTTGATTTCAGCTCAGGTGGTGATCTCAGGGTTGTGAGATTGAGACCCATGTCCAGCTCTGTGCTCAGTAGGGAATCTGCTGGAGATTCTCTCTCTCTCTCTCTCCCTCTGCCCCTCCCCCTGCTTGCACAATCTCTAAAATAAAATAAATCTTTTTAAAGAAAATGAACATGTGGTGTGCAATATGGGAAAAATCTTAACACTTGAGCTGAGTCTTAAAGAATAAGAAGGAGTAGCAGAGGGAACTCCTAGCAGAAGGACTGTCTTGTGCAAAGGCCCAGGGAAAATCCAGCATAACAGAAGGGAAGAGAGATGCAGCTGGAGAAGGGACAGTTAGAACACAGAGGGCCTCATATGCCATGGTAACAAGTTTGGACTTTGTCCCCCAGGTGATGGGAAACATTAGTGGATGAAGTTCAAGGCGACTTGAAGAAGGAAGGTGGTTAGGACACTATTGCCAATTAAGAGATGAGGAGGATGGGAGGAGAAGCACTGGTCATGGAGGGGGTAAGAGAGGCAGGTGAAGTTGGTAAGCCTCTGGAAGGTAAAAGAAGATGCTCAGGATTCTATTCGGACATCCAAATAGATATTGTGTCATCAACCAAACCTGGCATGAAGCAGGTTGGTGAGGAAGATGATCTCTGCTTGAGGGCAGGGTAAATATCAGATTAGTTTGGGACTGTTGTTTGAGGTCCCTGTGGGGAGACTTTTAGCAGACAGATCTGGGCCAAAGTCTAATACAAAATCAATTGGGAGGGGCACCTGGATGGCTCAGTGGGTTAAAGGCTCTGCCTTCGGATCAGGTCATCATCCCAGGGTGCTGGATTCGAGCCCTGCATCGGGCTCTCTGCTCGGCAGGGAGCCTGCTTCCACCATGCCCCCTCCCCCGCCGCCTGCCTCTCTGCCTACTTGCGATCTCTGTCAAATAAATAAATAAATAATCTTTAAAAAGCAAACAAACAAACAAAAAAACCCAAAGTCAATTGGGAAGTAAACGAGAGGACATGCAGGGTGCTGGCTGGCTAGTTTTTTAAGAGGAGTGGATGAGATGGGGAGAAGAGAGGCCAAGGACAGCTCTGGGTCAAGGAGTGGAGACCCTTGACCCCCAGAGTTGGGAAGGGAGAAGCCCAGCAATGCCTTCGAGCCCCTGGGCTGACGTGGTGTCCCCTGGTATCCCCAGCATGATCTGTGAGTCTTCATGCACTTACACATGTTTTCTCTTTGCCTGTCCCTAGCCTCCAGCCCACTCTGGCTAGCCTCCCAATGTTTTTTTTTTTTTTTTCCTCTCCTTCCTTTCTTCCTTCATTCAGGAAATATTTATTTAATATCTGCAATACGTTCTAGGGGCAAACAGACAAATCATGGAGCATCTATTCTAGTGAAGGGATGCAAACAACAAAAAGTAAAATGTAAGCTGCGGAGGATGGTGATATGTGCTCTTAATGAAAACAGAGCAGGAAAGGAAGATAGGGAGTGTTTGGCTGGGTGAAGGGTAGGAGTAGAAGAGCAAGTAGAGAGGTCAGGAAAGATGTCATGGAGAAGGTGCCATCTGCGTACAGATCTGAAAGAGTTGATAGAACAAGGGATGGAAATAGCAGGGGAAAACATGTTTTCTGTAGAGGGAGCAGTGAGAACAAATACCCTGAATTAGGAATACCACAGAACTCCTCCTCCCCCACCCTGGAGGGTGTCCAGGGTCACACTGACAAGTCAGCACACATGTCATCAAAAGTCCATCCGGGTGGAGTCTGCAGTTTGTTGTCTTTGTAGCCGTAACATTCAGGACTTAACTTTGATCATGATGCAATTTTAATGAGCTATCACTTCACTGCATATTTCTATCTTCTTTGGCTCCTCATTCTTCTCGACGTCAAGCTAACTGCTCTAGGTTGTACCCATTCAGGAGGCCTACCTTCCTCCAAACTCATGGAGAGAACCTAGGAAATGTAACATTTTTTTCAACTTTTGAAAAGGACTACACCATATTGCTAGCTGGGTTTTCGATCTGGAGCCAGGATTTAGGAGTAGTGAGGGACATCAGATCGGGGAAGTCCAGGATCAGAGGTAAAGGCTGAACCCTAGGACATGGAAATGCCAAATCCCAGGAAGAAAGGAAAGGGTAGGTGTTCCCAGTCTTGAATCTAGAAATCACTCTGGAGCTCCAGCTCTGCCCTGAGGGAGAGGCCAGGCAAGAAATGATGACTGATGATTTTAAGATCAAATATTCGCAAAGTCAATTCAGAAAAGGGTGGTGGGCAGGGTGAGTAACCAAGGTGACTTAGGAATGTACTGGTAGGCCAGTATGTTAGGGTAGGTTCAACAGCAGACATGTGGGAAGCCCAAGTTTAGGGTGAGGAAATGCAGTCACCACTGCACCTGGAACTCAGACAGGACTTGGTTCTGGCTTCATGGACTTGGATCAGGACTAACTCAGTGATGAGCCAAAGTCACTGGCTTGAGATCCTTCAAGCCCCTGTCTAGGGATGAGACTGGCTCCAGAGTCTTGGCTGGGGCCCACCTTAATTGTGGGATTAAATGGCTCCAGATTTGAAAACTGGGATGGCCACATCCCAGAACCCAGCCAACCCTTAGAAACATGCGAACAATTTAATCGTTGGCTCCAATTATTCGCCAGTTCTTGTAACTCTCCTTTTGCCATGGCCAGCTCTCGAAGGAGAATACTTTCCAGCCTCTTGTCTTTACACTTGGCCACATGATTTGCTTTGACCAATAAGAAATGGGTTAAAGGTAATCGTGTGTCATTTCCAAGCCTCATCCTGAAGATGCCTCACGTATTCTCACTAGCCCCCTTGAACTTCCGGGATCAGCGTAAGAACAGACACTGACAGTCTGCTGGTCTCAGCAGGAAAATGGAGACAGAAGGAACACAGCTGCCCTGACCACTGCAGCCTGAAGCAGAGCTACCAGTCAAGTCCAGTCTAGAACAGGCAGAAATCAGATGGCCATAGACACAGGAGCCATGAGGAATAAGCGTTGCTTTAAACTGCAAAGACAAAGACCAAACAACTTTTTGTCCTGCCTCAAGGTGCCTAGCATGGTGTTTTGTTCCCCAAATCTCCAAACTAACTTGCTAGGTTCATTTGAGATGCTCAGTGGAAACCAGCTGGATATCTGGGTTCTTCATGATGAGAGGAAATCGAGACATTCCCGCAAGTGACAGGAAGTAAAAACCCGCCAGGCCATTTCCTTAGACACCGGGGGCAACGTCCAAAGTTGCTTCTTGTGCCTGCCCCATGCACAGCCATGGTATCTGAAGGAGAACACCGAAGGTTTAGAGTAGTTTGGGACTCACAAAAAATAATTCATTATGCATAATAGTGATGTTGGCAGCGCATGCCAAATGGTTAAATCTAATGTAGCATACAGTTTCATTAAGGCACAACAAAATTAATCTATCCCTTCCCACCAGGAGGTTTAAACAAAAGCAATGGGGAAGGAGATGCATGTAAAAAGCAGCAATTCATTAATGAAATGAAGACATGTAAAATAATTAGGCTTATAACAAGAGATTAGAGAACTAAATTAACCCTTCTGTTTACTTTGCACAGGATGCAATGGAGAACTTTGGCAAACATTAAGTTATTATGGAAACGTCACCTCGAAAGTTGAACCTGGTGGACTCCCATGAAAGGAGTGACCCGTGTCAGTCCCTGGTCTCATAACTCTGTTCATGATAGTTAAAACCATCCCTACAAGTTATTTCTGTTGTGGTCCCAGAAGCACAAAAGAAAGCAGGCACAGCCATGGAGTTGCCAATGAAACAGTTAATTCAAAAAAAGTAGGGGTTTGATGTTGACATGCTGTATGCTAACTTGGGTAATTAATAATATTGAAACGAAGGGGCTAATCTAAATCAATGGTGGGCTGAAGCTTTCCTCTGCCTGGTTAGTAATGATAAGCCAAGGGGGACAATTGAGCTTCTTTTCTTAATAACTCCCGAGCACTCATCTGCATAGGGGGGATGGTGGGAACAAGAACCTGTCCGTGTGATGGAGTAAAACGCAGCCCAGGACAAAACAGACTGGGAAATGGGACCTGCACAGTGTGGCAGGGACCCTCCTGGACCAGGAGCCCGAGGCTGAGGCTTTGGTTTCTTGCACCTTAGTTCCCTAATTTAAGGCCTGCAGTAGACTTGTGGGTTTGTGTTTCCCTCACTGCTTCAAACTCCTCCATGTGTTGCTGGAAGAAATCTAGACCTTAATACCTTTATTCTCTAAATCTGGACTCTGTGTATCCTGTCACTGAGGTTGGGGACATGCTGAAATCTGGGAAAGGGCGAGCATGGTGAGAGCACAGACACCCCTTCAATGAGGAGAGACAGCTAGAAGCGCTGTGCCCAAGGGACAGTGGCCGTAAGGAATCAGAGGGCAGCAGGAAATGGCTCAACCTGCTGATGCCAGCAAGATCTTCTGGTTGGAGATGGGAACAATGTCCCTCTATAGGACTCTACCCACAGTGGCAGCCCCACTAAGGACAGCCTGGCCCAGGCCAGGGTCTTCCGTTACCTTGCCACCCCTCCATGCTATGCACAGGCCCACAGATGCTCTCATGTCTCACACGTGGTGAAACCACCTCTTCCAGCTTGCCTGAGGCTGACGAAAAATACTGACCATGACTTCATTCCACATGATGAATTAAAGAGCACAAGGTTGTGTGAGACGCTGAGAATCAAAATTAACTTTTCCTTGGCACCTACTCTGTGCTTGGTGATCTTCTCACATTATCTTGTTTCACCACCCAGTGTCAAAGGGACTGTGTTCCATTTTATAGAGCAGGAAGCTGAAGCTGAGTCACATTAAGAAATTAAGCTAAAGTCATTTTATGTATTTATCTATTTATTTTTCATTTTTAAAAAACTATTACTTTATTACTTTATTTATTTTTAAAGAGAGAGAGCATGCCTGCATGGTGGGGATGGAAGGGAAGAGGGAGAGGGAGAGAAAGAATCTTCAGCAGGCTCCACACTCAGCATGGAGTCTGATGCAGGGCTCCATCTCATGACCCTGAGATCACGACCTGAGCCAAAATCAAGACTTGGACACTTAACCAACTGAGCCACCCAGGCGCCCCCCAGGCTGAAACCATTTTAAAGAGTACTATGACTTCTGAAGTTTTATAGACACAAAAATCATCCTCTATGGCACCTCCCCAGACCATCTAGAGAACAGAGCAGGGAAAATCGTGGTGGGCCCAGGACAGGCGGGTAGGGAGCCCAGAGATCAAGTACCTCAAAGACAGGTGCAGTTATCTTGGAAAACTCTTTGCATAGGCAAGCCCAGGGCACATTACTTTCAGGCACTCCCCTTTCCCACCCCAGCCTCACCAGGGATGGGAAGGTAAGTAAGGCATGGACAGAAGTAAGAGGAGAGCATGGTTGGACAACTCATAGGGCTACTGGAAGAAATCTCAGTGGCCCGCTTTTCTGAAGAAGTCCGAATGAACAGCAAGTATCATTTCCAAACTAAAAGTAGGGCAATTGCTTCACTACAAGTATCCTGAATAAAGGATATTTGAAATTCTGGAGTTTCTGTAGAAATAGGGATATCCTAACTTGAGCCATTTCAGGGAACACTACACCCTCATTTTCTCATGTGTTTCCATGAATCCAGAAAAGCCATCTTTTTAGCACTGACCCTCCTTGACCCAAGCCAGAGAGAAAAGAAAGCATAAGCAAAAAAAAAAAAAAAAAAAAAGACACCCTGTTTTTTCCTCCTTGGAGTTCTTGATGCACATTCCTATTCTCCATCTTCTACGTGAACTACTTTTCTACTCAGTCACTGATTCGTTCCTTCAATACTTATCCACATGCCTATGGTGTGCCAGATAGCACTGAGCTCTCCTCTCTCAGTGCACATTTGTCCCAACAACCTGAGAGGAGGGCACAGTTATCTGGTGTATACAGGAGCCGACTGAGGCTGAGAGAAGCTGAATGATTTCCCCACGTATCCTGGCTCCCATATGTGGGAGCCAGCCTCTCCAGCTCCCCCCAACCCCAGACATACACATACTGTCTTCCCTGCCCCATATACTCAGCCATCATTTTCGCCAGAAATTTACCATTATTAGCCCCAGGAGAGAAGGCATTTCCCCCCATTATCCATATATTCTAATTGAGGTCCTAAGATCTTTCTGGAATAAATAAGAACTTAGAACCCCCTTAGACTGTTGATATCTTTGCTAATCTTTAGTGATCTACTTTGCCTGCAGAGCCACACTCCAATTTCCAATGCTAAGTAGAAAGTCTCTCTAGAGAGGTGTTGTGTCCTTGATGGTAGTTTAAACAAAGAAAACAAATTGTGAAACTTTGCCGGTCTGTGAGGAGATGGTGTCCAGAGCCTAGCATAGTGTTCTGTGCATGTTAAAGGTTTAATAAGGCTTTGATTTGCATGAACAAGTCAGTGAATGAATGAACAAGTGACTTTGAAATGTCCCTGAGGCTTCTCTGGTCTCCTCAGGTCATTGTTATTGATATAGATGTGTGTGAGAGGGTGGGTCAACTGCATGCCAGCACACAGTCGGCACTGTGAGGCTCCACAGGTAGTCTACAGGTGGGGGCAAAGCGCACAGTTCATTTGCGGAAAAGCTTCTTTAGAGCTTCGGTCTGAAATTCCCCTCAAAGGTTGGTGGAATTTGTTTTTAGGATTACCTAACAGGCATCAAAAGCAATTGACTTCAGAGCAAATACTGAAAAGTCACTTTGTTCATTGTCATTGAATTAATAGGAATCAAAAAGAAAACTGGGTGCGAATCCATCATTTTTTAAAAAGAAATTTTGTCTTATTTATTAAGATGGAGAAATCTCCATTCTACGACCTACTTCTTAACTAATTAAATTAGATAAAGGTGGGAGGAATTACGTAGCTTGGGATTTGCAAGTGTTCAGACTCTTGAGGAAACAATGTGTATGAGGTTTCACATTTCAAAAAATATACATAAATAAGAGTGGATCTTTGGTACCTGGAGATCTTGCTTCTGGGGTACCTGTGTTAAATCATAGATACCTTGGATTACTGACATACTAAGTTTGGTGTTAAACCATTGTGTCATCTAATTTTCAATGCCTGAAGATGTTTGCAAGAGGGAAAGAGAATCCAAACTGGCTCTGGAAATAATCTCAAAAGTGAGTTTGAAAAGAGTCTTGAGGGATGAAAGTATCACTTAAGTGAGTCCTCCAAGGTGACTATTTGAAAGTACTTTCATGGGATATGAAAGTTTTGATATGTTAAAAAAGATCGACATCAGTTTTAATGTTGTTGATGAAAATTTTTATGGCCAGAAAGGACTACTTAGAGTTTTACTTTTGTTTTCAAAACAGTACCTAATGTATTAAAGTTATGCTTTCAAACACATTTGGTTTTTAAGTTTAACTTCCAAATATTTTATTTCAAAATCAAGCAATATTTAACACTTGCTTTTAGGAGGCCCCTGTTTAGTTTTTGTTCTGACTGACAAATCAGTTATTAAAATGCTTTAGAAATTTTAAAGTGAGTGTATCAATTTTTATATTCAATTTTCTTTCTAGGTGCACCCTTTCTCCAACTCGCAAACACATTTTTCTAAAAATGTTTAGTTTAAAATCACAAATATATTAAATTGGAATTACAGCTAATAAGCTAAATTCTATTAATCACTACAAGTTTCCTAAAATACTAAATATGTACATATTACAAAAAACAAATATTAATATTATAGATTGATTTTCTTTATAAACACTTAATTCAAAATGTTCCTGGGGACAAGAGATGCATATCTACTAAGAAAAGAATTATGTTGTTCCAAACAATTTTGCAGTTACCTTCAGAAGCCATTTTTAGGACATTTTTAGTGGAATTGGGTTACTTAGTGATTAAAGAGGCCATAGGCCAGGATGCCAACTGGATTTGTGCCTATGACATTGACAGGACACACAAAGTCCCTCTCAAATTTATAGTTGCTTTGTCCATGCTTGCCAAATGTTAACATCATATCTTTTTATTTGAGTCTGAGTTTTAGAGTCTCCAAGCCCAACATTTTATCACTTGCTTTGATTCAACTTCTCTCCTTACTGTGTTGTTATATATATATATATATACATATATTTCAAATTCTTCATGTTAGAGCCAGAAGTTAAAGAGATATTTTTTAAAAGATTTTACTTATTGAGAGAGAGAGAGAGGTTGAGAGAGGGGTAGGTGGGGGGAATGGGCAGGAAAGGGCAGAAGGAGAGAGAAGCTTAGGCAGACTCCATGCCGAGGGTAGAGCCCAACTTGGGACCCAATTTCATGATCCTGAGATCACAACCTGAGCTAAAACCAAGAGTCGGACACTTAACCGACTGTGCCACACAAGCAGCCCCAAAGATATATTTAAATAACATGTAACCGAATCTCCAATTCTGTCATCATCATCTTAAAATTAGGTCATGCCAATGACAAAAATTAGTCACAATATTATATCGTAATGCCTCATCAATACAGATGAGTGTTGACCTTTCTGGTTTCACCCTAGGAGACTCTACGTAAGTTACTGAACTGTCCCCACCCCCAGTGCCTCCCCACAACAAGCACGCTTGCATGGATCCCATGGGACCTTTGCCAACCTATCAGGAAAGAGGAACAGTTTGGCTACCTGCATTTGGAATTCTGGTTGATAGTGGTCAGGGGGCAAGTGAGGGAATATGAGAAACCCTAAAAGGATAATGAGCTTAGAGAGTGTACCATAACTTTTCCTGGAATAGAAGAAAGCTGCTCAGTAGAGAAGGCTGACATGTTGATGGTGCTGAATTAAAGAAAGGCACAGGAAGGACTCGGTATTGTTTTGACAAATCAGTGAAGATACCAAAGTCCAACTGAACAGCACTCAGTGAGATTCAAAATCCCCTTCTCCTTCTCCCCAGGACTCAGTCTTTGGATCAATTTGGTGTCCTTGACTTTCTCCCCCTTACGTGGTTTCCTTCCAGGGAGTTCTTGTGTCTTTCATGTGGATCACCCCAGACAAGGCTTCCCCAGCAGAGTCATCAGACCTGCTCCAACAGGGATGAATACGCTGCTTGTAAACAGTCCATCACTGTCAGCCCCCCACTGCTCCATCTCACTCTCTACCCAAAGATAAGCCAAGATGAAGCAAGCTGTCTGGAGAACTGGTGATATCCCTTTATCATCCCTGAGGTATTCAAGCAAGTACCTGAGGATACTCAGTGAGGATCGAACAGAGAAAATTCAATTGTAGAAATAAGAATTTATGGCTTGGGTCGGCCATTCTTGGGCCTGGAGGCCCCAAGATGTTTGATGTTTAAATATACCCCCATGGCAGTCTAAAGGTATTATTTATACTGTAAAATAGTCAGAAAGGTATTTTAAAACTTTGTTTTGCAATGATTGCATTTAAAATATTTCCAACGATTTCCAATCTATGATCACGCCTTTCGTATCCTCTTGTCCCAAAGCCCAGTTGGCTCCTCTGTGTGCTGATTCATAAGGACACCTTTGTCAAACACCAGGTTCACATACATATAATAGTCTGTTTCTCGTCTGTAGCATTTGTCTGTTTATGCATACTTGTGACACTACCACTTGCCCACTTGCCCATAGCCTTTTTGCTTCTGTAAAACTATCTTAGTTATGCTGGGTTCTTTATTCCATATCATCCAGAGGATCAGCTTAGTAACCACCACCAAAAACTCTGTATGTGTTTTACTCAAAATTACATTTAATCTATAGATTAATTTGGAGACAACTGACATCTTTTCTGTCCTTCAATAAGGTGTTGTAATCACCCCTACAAAGAGCTTACATATATTCTGTTGGATTTGTTCCAATGGCTTTTTTGCATTTTAAGTTGGTACCTATTTGAATTTCCATTTCGTAACTGTTTGTTACAGATGTATCAGAATGCTATTGATTTGAATATACTGATCTTGCCGAGCTCTTACTATTTAATAGTTTCCACGGTAGACATCACGAGGGCTTCCTGAGCATTCAGACAAAACAAAACAAAACAAAACAAAACCAACCCCTACGCTTCCCAGGTACTTTGCATTTAGGGTACATAGGACCGGCTGTGGCCAATGAAATGGGAGTAGAGGTCCCATTTCAGTCTTCCCAAATTGGGTCACTTCCAGGCTGAGCAGTAAGCTCCTGAATGATTCTCTCTCTCTCTCCTCTGCTGAACAGGTGTGGACGCCTCGCATTGAGGTGGCGAAGTCTGGGTTGATGAATCACACTACATGGCGGACAGTCACTCGGAACTTCCACAGACTGCATGAGAAGGAAATAAATGGCTGCTGTGTTCAGCCACCAATGTTTCCAGATTAATTGTTACCACAGCATAACCAGCCTCCATTGACTAATACAGTCTGTCCATAGATTGCCTCGGATTTTTAATATGGACCACAACAGCAGCTATGAATAATGAGTTTTTGTTTCTTCCTTTCTAATTCTTAGGCAATTAAATTTTCATGAATACCAACCTTAACAATTAATGAAGTTGACACAATGTTGCATTTTGTAGATCTTTAATTAAACATTTATTAATTTTGATTTGCAGTTTTCCTTTGTATTCCTTCAGTTCTCAGACATTTGCTCGGCCCTTAAAAAGTTGAAAGGCCCCAGGCTCCATGATAAGAGGGCCTAAGGGTTAACAAGGTCGTGGTTAAGCTGGTTGTCACTTTGGGAACTTACCAGCCTAGGAGCCTGCGGGTCCAGAATAAACTAATGTAACGGGAACACACAGAGCCCTGGCTTAGGGGAGTCAGCTGGGCTTAGGCCAAAACACTAACAATAGCTCCGTGGGTATCCTAGCAAATCAAAACTGGAAAGTCTCTTTTTTCCAGTTCATCTTTTCTTTTAGCAAGAGAATCAGAGTTAGTCTCCTCCTGCTTCTAGAATTTGGCGACAGCTCTGAATATCTCATTATTACCATTTTAACACTGTAGGTATGCTCTAGTTCAGAAAGGTCCAAAATAATAAAACCTGACCTTATCAAAGAATATATGAATCGGAGGGTGGTAATTTGCTTTACAAAGGGTTCTCTGCTCCACAAAATGAATTCAACTTTGGTGTCCCTAAAATAGCCAGTTCCCTTGGTGCATGTTAAATATAATTCAATTTACAAAAATTCGATTTGCATATAACCTTTTCAGTAGCACATCCATTGTGCAAAGCAATGTACACTTGTAATTGGCTGCAAATTGCCAGGAGACCACCCTTGCACATATTGTTCCTAGATGTGCAATTTTTTTCTTCATCTCCATGGGGTAGAGGAGTAGAGTGGCTAAAGTTTCAGTTGTTTATCTGATCCCAGTGACTACGCCGAGAAAGAACATTTGTCAATGATTCGGAGGCAACAAGAGCTCTGTACGGCCTAAGGCTGTGTACTTAGAAGCAGGAAATGAGGACAGGTTATGAGAACTGGCTGGGTTCATGACAACTGTCTGGCTGTGTTGTAGGAGCTCTCTTTATCTTGCTGGATTGACAGACATCAGGACAAACAGAAATGAAACAAGGGACGATTTACGATCATGGTTTGGATATCATTTTTTTCTCTCTATGAGGTGGTAGACCTGCAGGAGCATCTTCCAAGAGAAACAGTACTAAGTATAGGGACCTGAGCCATGTGGTCAAGGAGAGTCCCAGCTGACCCAGCCAGCCGTGCAGCCTGATCTCAGAAGTCCCTTGTGCAGTGTGTTCTTGCCACAGGAATATAGCTAAGATACTCAGCAAAGCGAGCGCCGCACTTTCTCATGTGTTATGTAAAAAGCAAAAGTGGCATCTTTTTATGGCAAATTGAATTAAAGTAGATTATTGCTTGTGATGCCAAGTCACATCTAAAACCCTTTTCGACCTGAATAGT
Source organism: Enhydra lutris kenyoni (assembly GCF_002288905.1). Taxonomy (NCBI): domain Eukaryota; kingdom Metazoa; phylum Chordata; class Mammalia; order Carnivora; family Mustelidae; genus Enhydra; species Enhydra lutris. The sequence goes on along the minus strand of NW_019154134.1, from coordinate 12,205,561 downwards.
AAAAACCCCGCCTGGCACATCGCACTCTCTTTCCAGAAATGATACTTTGCTCACGCATTCCCACTGCCTCCCTTCCCCACATTGGATTCTGGAGCCCTGCTCTTCTGATTAGGAAGTTCCCTCTGGGATTTCATCCATGGTGGAGCTAATGGCTCTTACTCCCCAGGCTAGCCCGCCCCTTGTGTCAGACCTGTGGCCCCGGTCAGATTCCTTCCTTCTGGAGCCTGGACTCCTCTGCCAGGTTCAGGAAGGATGCACTGAAAGGAGCCGAACCAGACCTATCTAGATAGAGTTGGTCTCCTCTCCTCTCTTCTCTTCTTTTTTCCTTTTACTGGAGGGAACAGCTCCTTAACCCCCAGTTTGGCAGAGCAGTCTCTTGCAGAGCAAGTTCAACTCCCAAAGGGTGAGGCTCAGCTCCTTCCAGTTCTGAGGCAGAGGTTCTGGTTGAAGGCCCAAACTCCGGGATGCAGAACCATTAACAACCTGAAAACAGGAATTTCTCATAAAACAAATAAAAATACTGCAGTATTTCTTAGAAGCCCAAGTTTGGGGTAGCTTGTTAAGTCCTTTATCTCAGCCCCCCACCCTTCAACAGAGAATCTGTTATTTAACTGGAATGTACTGTAGCTGCAGCATGAGACAGGCTGCCACCTCAGGCGTGCACAGTGTGCCTTGAGCCACTCCAGGGGTGCCGCTGGCAAAGCCGCGGTTTACAACCTGCTCATGCCCTGCAGCGCTGGCCCCGGGAAGAAGGGGGCCCATGTATTTCTATCTCAGTGGCCTGAATTCGGGGAAAGAGGACACCCAGGCTGCAGAATGACCTGGGCTCACATAGTTTGTGAGCCACTTATAACCTGTGCAGTCCTGATGTGCACAGCCTCTCCTCCAGGAACCGTGCACAGCACCATCTGACGGACCACAGCGAAGATGACATCGAGATGGTAAGAATGGATGTGCCCGGTGTGTTGTCCGTTGTAAACGTGAGCTTCTCTTCCTGCAGTGCTCCCAGCCAAACCGGGCACCACTGGTCCCTGCCTTGCCGGCTTTGATCCTGGAGACGGAGGGGAGAATGAGAAAGTAACACAAGAGCGGGACCCTGGCTCCATGGCCCTCATGAGGTCTGTGAATGCGGCGGCCGGATGTGCTCAGCTCCAGGCCTGTCCAGGTGACATGAGCCCCTCAGGAAAGTGTCACTCAATTTTTGCTATGTATATGAAAGCCAAGTCACTTCCCCCATGAGGGCTGGGGTGGGAAATGAGGAGGAGGAGAGAAATATTTCCTATGCTGCTTTCCCTTTTGTTTGTGTCCAATGGAGCCTGCCAGAGCTGAGGTAAGTCCTGCCCTTGGAGGGGGCACTATGGCACAGGGCTGCAGTGACCAGGTGACCAGTTCTCCCCAAAGGCTACACACACCAGGAGGTCAGAGTCTGGCCCTGGTTGGCCTCCTTGTTCCATTAGGAATGCAGAAACTGGAGTCTTCTGGGTTACGTCCTGGACATTTTTTAAAAATAAAGGACCCTATTCTCTCCTATCAGTCCGGACATGTTGGCTCTAGTAGACGGACAGATTTCAGAGGGCTCCTCCGGCCCACTTTGCCTTGTCTGGAGATGGAGACTGTCCAAGGAGGGAATGGCTTCAGATGCTGCTTTCCTTCCTCTCTCCGTGTCCTCCAGAGAACCGCGAAGCTGAGCTCACAGCTGCTCAGATTCCATGACCACACACAGCAAGAAGGGGCGTCTGCCCCTTAGCGAGCTTGGTGACACCAGCATTCATCTCACTTCCCTGGACAAAGTCAGGGCTGACAGTCTTGACCACTGGACGTAAGGCGCAGAGAACTCCAGAAGGCCCCAAAATAGCTTCTTACCCGTTCAGTTCTCTTCCTCTCTACCTCTTAGCTTTCCTGCACTGATTTTACTATGCTAGGTTTAGTACATTTTCAGGACTCAGCTGCTCTCCTGCCCATCTGTCCAGAGAGAGCAGAAATGGGGTGAGCTGTGGACCGAGGAGCAGGAGGCTGGCCTCCACAGGAGCAGTGTTGGTACAGGCAATGCACAAAATCTCCCTAGGCCAGTTTTCTTTAAAAAAAAAAAAAAGACACCTGGCCTACCTACTGACCCTGTCAAGTGAGATGTGGATGTGAAAGCATTTTGTAAACCATAATACACTGCGTAGATAGAGGATATGATTGCTCTCAGGAGGGCATGGGTGCTTATGTGAGGTGGGCCTGGGTTTCATCCTACCATGTATGGTAGAGACATCAAACTAGCAGCCGTCAGAGACCTGGGTATGTTGTGTTTACACAACATCTACAAATATTTAAAATCTACTGCCAGTGTTCAAAAAAAAAAAAAAAAAAGAAACAAAAGAAAACAAGAAATTTGTACATTAAAGAAAGATTTCTAGCTTCACTTCAAAAATCAGGAGACCCAGCAGCAGTGGCCTAATGGGCCATCTTGGGCTGGAACACCTGTCCCTGTAACAGTCATGTGCTGGCCAGTTCAACACTATCTCCACCAGCCCAAGTGTCCTACACCCTCACCGTTCTACCATCTTGCCTGGCTGGCACTGACGAGGAACTGCATTGGCAACCCTTGCTCCATAGGAATTTCCTGGAGAAAGTTGCCTCTCATTCCCTGGCCCCACCACTGCTACGCTCCCTTCCCACAGACAGGAGTTTCTCTCTTTCTCAAGCAAGCGAAGAGGGAAATCCAAAGCTCAGAGGAACAGCATGGAGGACCTCTCCATAAAGCAGCATCAAAAGCTTGGTTAGAGATGCCTGGCAGTCTTCAATAGCTGCTCCGAGAGCAACTAGCTAAAGTTTTCACCAAGCAGTATATAATCAAATATGAAGAGAAATGCTCCGGTTAGCTGTGTCTACGTAACTTTCCCAAAGCTTAGTGATTTAATACTAATTTGTCTGACAGTTCTGTAGGTTAACAAGGCTCAGTAGGTGGTATTCATTCAGACTATCTTGTCCCGTTGCAGAGGGTAGTTGGGGTTGGCGTTGTCTAGAAGACTCAATTGGCCTGAAGCCCAAGATGGCTCATTCATAAGGCTGGCCGTTGATGCTGCCTGGGAGCTCAGCTGGGGTTGTCCATTGGAGCTCCCGTTTGTGTTCTCTCCGCGCACCTTGGGATTCTCACGATAGGGCAGCTGGGTTCTAAGGGGGAGTGTCCCAAGAGCGAGTGTTCCAAGAGACCCAGGAAGAAGATGCAAGGCTTCTTATGTGCAGGCTCCGGAAATCAGATGGTGTCACTTCTGCCATATTTCACTGATTAAAAGAGATTCACAGAGCATGCCAGATTCGAGAAAACAGGAGTACACCAAGCATGAATAATGGGCGGTGTGATTCATTGAGGGAGCCATCTTTGGAAACTACCCACCAGAAGTAGCTTCAGGGAGGCTGGTCCTTATTTCATGGCTTGTTCACATGTGTTTTTATTTTAGAACAACTCATCTCCTCTCCCTTCAGCTTTCCCCAAGGTAAGATATTAATGAGAGCATATTTGAACTTCTTGACAAAGCCATGCATCCTGATAAAGCAGACTATTATTATCGGCCTGCCTGGCGGCTTCCATCCGGAGCCCACACGAGACAAGATGGGGTGTGATACTGTGTGTATCTCAACAACAAACAAAACTTCATTAAATCCATTGAAATAACACAGACATTCAGATTTAGTACAGATCAAATCCTATTACCAACAAATTGCATCGAGTCACCTCTAAAAATCTGTAGAACCAGATGTTTTCCGAGCCCTACTTCCTTTAGGCAAATACCCAATGTAAGCAACGTGAAGGACTACCAAAGAATTAGAACATCCCCTGAGATTTGTTAGGTTGGGATTTGACCCATTTCTTTTAGTCACAGGTTCAAGCATCTTAAAATCCGAAAGAACAAACTCGCAGGACTCATGAGTGTGAGCTGGTGGAGAAATGGGTCTCATTTAAATTGTAGAAAATGTGTCTTTAGGCTGCTACCAGGCTTCCCTTCTAGGCCCTGGGGAATTCCCACTTGATTCTGGTCAGCATTTGGGGAGCTTACAGTGCAAGAGCATGCTGGCAAGCAAGCACCTGACTTGAAATCCAGAATCTTCCTGAGGAAAGACAGCAAATGAAAATAAGGGTAAGGGCTTTAGACCACGTACATTTCTGGAGTAGCAGTGGATATGTTGGCACTGTACAGCATTTAGACATTTCCCCCAAGTTAAGCCTCTGTTTTTGCTTTTCTGAATACACACATTTCTTAATATTTTCCTGCTTATTTCTGCTTGAAGACCCTAAAGGGATGTGTTAGGGTGAGTCCAGGTGTTCAGCCACAGGAATGCTCCCGAGCCTACAGATGGCAGCCCCTCTCTCAGTGCAAATGTTCCGGAAGGCCTTAGAGGGCCTGCATTCCACCCACTGAGTCCTCTTCTAATGGCTCTTGCTTCTCATTTCAGGCGACATCTTTCCTTCCCCATTAATGGTCATCACATCCCAGGCATTGTTTCTCCCTCACAAAGACCTCTACCTAACCTACCTGCCTTCCTTCCTTCCCTCCCTCCCTTTGGCCAATGTACACATGGGCAAAGGGAGCAACAAATGGGCAAAGGGCACACACTATTGGTCAGGAGCTCGCTGGGAGGCGATCTGCTTTCTCGCAGCATTTCCAGAAATAGGATATACTTAAAATGGGAGACCTCTGTACTCTTAGCCAAGGGCCATTTGTTAAAGCCGTCTTTGTGTTTTCTTCCCTTCCAAATTCATCCATTTGTGCCTCTTTGCCTTTTTTCCACTAAAGAATCCCATCCCCTTCGCTCCTTGGTCCATTGCCAAGTTAACTGCATGCAAGCTACCAGCAGCCACGTAACTGACTCCTTTGTCTCAGAGTTAAACACCAGGTGTACTGCATTGGTAATGTTCGGTTTTCCTCTGGTTTTGTCTTAAATGCAACGATGCCGAAGTGCTGGAGATTCTGCTAAGTTCTGGGACACAGAAGTAAACAATACCACATGAGATGCGGCAGCCCTGAGGGCAGTTCTTACACTAACTGGAAATGGTCTTTTGTGTGTGTTTGTCTTGCTCATCTGGAAAGATTAATCAGCATTTTCCAAACAGAAATTAGGCCTCCTGTTTGCATTTGTACCTCTCTCCACACCAACCAGCACAAGGCTCTGCCCACACTGGACACTCCGTATTCATGGCCAGCCATAACCATGGCTGATGGTCAGTATTCATGACCCTCAGGCCAGAGGCCACCTCTACTTCCACGATGACTCAAAGAACTTGGTGTGGGCTAAGGACCCCTTAAGGAGCTACCTTACAAAAGTCCTTAACCTCTACCTTATGTCCCACAGGAAGCTTTCGATCAGTTTTGAAGTCTATGGCAAGAGATATGTTTCCAGTAGCTTAAGTATACTTTCTTAAAGGATAAACTTTATTTTTACAAGTTGGACAGATCTGAGTATGTCCCTATAATTACCCACTTTCTGGCTTGCACTGGAATATTCCTTCTTCAGGGGTGTAATGTCAGCATTCCTGAACAGTGCTGGGTAACCTTCAGTCTGTCCTCTGTGGCTGGAGCCAGAAGGAGAGCAACATGAGTGACCATCCACCTTTGGCTGGTATTCATTATCCTAGAGATTAACTTTTCCAAATTCTAAATTTTTAAAACAGAAATTGGCATATTTCCTTGGGAGTCCATCAGGCTTGTAAACACCACGTGTCTATGTGTTTGGGAAAGAGGAGGTTGGGAATCGTGTCTTTAAGGGGAGCTCTTGTCCGAGGTGCACACACAGTCATGGAGAAGAATGGCGGCACGTTTCTGAAAGCTCCGGCAGCGCTCTGGCAAGGAGGGGGCAGAGCCCGGCAGGCCCTTGTGCGCTTGCCTAAGGAGTTTTTGTGTCTCTCCCAAATGTGACAGAGACTCAGAGTGCTAGCCTCAGGGTGTGGAGAAGCTTGTCCTTTTAAGCTGTTGTTCTATTGATCATGATGCAGGAGTAATTGCCTCTCCTGCTTTATGTATTTTCATTCCTTGCCTTTTCTTCCCTGTCCTGGAGTCTCTGGGTGATTGGATCACCAAGGGGACCACTGCAAATAATTCTACTAAAGAAGAGAGTCTGTTATGATGTTGGCAACTTGACCCTCTTTATTAGACCAACTTCAAAACGAAAATCACTCTTCAGAAATGCTGCTTGTGGAAACAGAGCTCACATCCTCGCTGGCCTTCAGAAGTGCGAGCGGGAATTGCTCCAGGAGGCACACGCTGGGCAAAGTAAGGCAGGCAGCCCACGGCACCTGTGGCTGTGCTGTATGCGCCCGCCCACTTGCACGTGTGCTCGCTTGCATGTGTGCATGCATCCAGACACACCTCTCCCAGAGACAGGAACAACAAGGCTGCCTGCCTTTATCTAGGGCAATGGCGGCCCATTCCAGAATAGGAAGAACAAGTCAAACTAAAGATCACGTGCTCTCTGTGTTCCAAAAGAGCTGCTGTGTTTTCAGAAAACATTCTCCCTCCCCTGTCACCTTCCTTCCCTACGCCCCGTGGGGTGTCAATTTCTTTACTGTAGGTTACAGGAGGGGCCAGTGCAGGAAAGCGGGCTGGGTCCCCTCCACGCTCCAGGGACTGCCCCTTGAACTGACCTTCCCTCCACCTCCTGCCAATCATCCACCTCTCTGGGGCTGGTCTCGGGCATGAGGAGACTACAGGACGGATGGTACAGATGGGCACATGGGAAGCAGCACACGGCTCAAAGGCGGTATTGCATTAGAAGAAACTAAGCTAACGTCAGATCTCAGAACCGGACGTCCTATTTCTTTTTAATTCCTACCTTGTTCTGTCAGGACAAAAAAAAGTCAATTCTGAAATCTGACCAAATCTGAAAACCTATTTATAACCTCATTACATGACTAAAATGAATAAATGTATACATTTTATTTTGTTAAGAGTTCCTTATACAGTATCTCTGTAATGCTATGAAGCATTTAATTTTATTTTCACTTAGCAGTTGAGGAGACTGAGACACAGAGGAGTTAAGGGACTTTCCAGAAGTCACACAGCCGTTAGGACAAGGTAGAGAATTTAATCTCCCTCCTGTGACTTCAAGATCAATTCTTTCCAAAACATTTTTTCCTGTTAATTATTTTCCCATTCAAGCCTACTTCCCTCTTATTTCACCGGCCATCCATCCATCAATGTAATGTTGAAAACCACTTTTTCCTCCTTTAGATGCCACTTCAGAGACTGATTTTCTTGGATGCTTTTTGGGAAATCATCTCATTACGAAATGATTCCAATACATACACCCGCACACAAGTGCCCTTGGTCTAAGAATGTTAATTGTCTGGACTGTACTAGCAGTTGAAGGGACTTTGACGTGACAGGACTTCGTCCTAGGCCATGAATAACTCCAAGCTTCCGTCCCACTGACCCAGCTTCTCAGGCTCAGGGCCCACTTTCCGATTTTAGAGGATACTTATTTCCTGCTAAATCAGCTGTCATGAGTTATCTATTATGTGCCAGTCTCTCTGCTGGGTGCTCTCCATGTACTACCACTCATGTCCACAAGAGGCCTATCAGACACAATGAAGAGGAGGAGTCCCAGCCTACAGATTAGGAAACTGAGGTTCTGAGAGTGTAAGCCATGGTCTATGCAGGACTGCAATTTACTTTCACTCTAAAGCCCCAGTTTTTCCTTTATACTCCTTCTTCCTTTGTGTTTTGATATCAACTGCTTGGTATAAGAGAGCAAAAAGCGGGGCACCTGGGTGGTTCAGTGGGTTTATTCTCTGCCTTCGGCTCAGGTCATGATCTCAGGGTCCTGGGATTGAGCCCCGAATCGAGCTCTCTGCTCAGTAGGGAGCCTGCTTCCCCCTCTCTCTCTGCCCGCCTCTCTGCCTGCTTGTGATCTCTCTCTCTTTGTTAAATAAAGAAATAAATCTTTAAAAAAAGAGAGAGAGAGAGCAAAACGATTCTTAATACCTTAATGGCTTAAAATACGGGAAGCATCAGTATCAGCACTCTTGGGGTCATCCTTAAGGCCACTGGGTAAAGCCAGAAGTGCACAAGTGGCACATTGGTCTAAAGGATAGGAGAATCAGGAGTTCCAGATTCAAATTCTATGGCTCTACCTAAGTACTAACCCCCTACGTGACCTTGGGCAAGTTGCTTTGCCTCTCTGGACCTCCATATCCTCATGTACATAACTGAGAGGTTAGAGGAGGGACTCTCTGAAGTCCCATCCCGTCCTGAGATTCCTCTCACACACCTATTGGGATATGTTCTTTTTCAGAACAACTCTGGCACTCGGAATCTTATGAAGCAAGAAGACTCAATTCCCCATTACCACAGCATTCAACATTCAGCATTCCCACTTCCCCATAGCATATGGCGCCATGGATGCCTGCCAGGAAGCACTGTGAACAGAAGTGAGGAATGAATGGATATCAGCAGCCAACACATTGGGTTTGTCCTTCTTGTTGTCCTTACCACTAAGCATCTACAGTGGGTATGGGAGACAGTCCTTTTATTTCAAGGACTGGCACTGGTAGAGTCATTCACTTCAGGGTCTCTACTTTACCTCACTACCCCATCAACACCACCACTGTGCCCCAAACTTCTTTCTAGCATTTACTATTCTAGATGTCTCTTTGTATTTAGTATACTAAATAAAAAACAAATTAAAAAAACTAATTAAAAATTTTTTTAAAAATTTAAAAACTAATTAAACAAAACAAAACAAACAAACAAACAAAAAACCACTAAGCTTCAAATAAAGGGAAAAGAAACAGAATCTCATGGTGGTCCTGCTAGTAAGGGAAGCACTGAATAAAGACCTCTTTCATGTGGACAAACAAAGGGGGAAACATGGGAAGACATTTTGATTTGGGTTTTTGACTGGCTTCTCTGTCCTTTCCCTTTCTCTTCAACTCCATCCCAATTTTACTTTTTATTGCAAAGGCTCAAGACTCTGATGGAAAAAGGGTGGAGAGGAAGACTACAGGGATATAGAGAGGGTGAGAAAAAAGAGCAAATTAAATATATTTAATGGGCCATCTCCCAGTTCAGAATTCTGATAGTCAAGACTAAAGTCAGATTTTCATTGCTAAAAACCCAGGGTTTTGTTTGTTTTCTTTGTTGTTTGTTTGGTTTTGCCATTTGCAAGGTTGGATTTTTGAAAATGTTGCTATTTGTCTATTGATCACCCAAGTCCTATGCCCCTCCACAGTTGCAGAGAGGAGCTCTGTTGCCAGGCTGTGGGTACTCCTGGCCTGAAGGGAGCACGGCAGAGCTACCATCAGCCCAGAGGCAGGAGGGCAGGAATGCAGTTTGCTGCCAGTTCCTTCTGCCTTGGGGAGGGAAGGGGCTGGGGAGAGGAAGGGCAGGGCCACTGCAAGGTTTGCCAAAGATTCACAAACACTCAGAGTAGGAGTATGTCCAGCAGAAATTCCTTTCCCAAGGCTTCACTGGGCATTAGGAGGATGGGGAGGGGAGTAATGTGGTAGACAAAAATTTGATCTGTGATGACAACCTGGAGGGGCGTGAAAAGGTTTTTATTAATGACTCAAGTTGCAGAAAGTCCTGCCAATTACAAACAGGGGTCACCATGCACTGGAACTGCCATCGGGGGCTGGCATTGTGGGGAAGGAGCGCACATCTGGCATAGTCACAGCAGATTCCTGGGCCAACAGTTGTTGCAGACGAGGTGGGTGGTGAGCTGATCCCAATCTGTGCAAGAGCAAGCTGCTTTATGGTGGTGGGGGAAGGGACCAAGTGCCACGTCTCTATTTCTGTATTAATGAACAGCCAAGAAGGTACACACCCACCCACAAGGCAATAAAACAAGCCATGTGAAATTCAAGGAGAGACCCTCAGAGCTGTGTGTCCACGATCCCCAAAAACAGTGAAGTGAAAAGAGATTGAATCGGTTGGTTACTTTCACCTGATGGCTTAAAAACTGGTCTGCCTCCTTTTCGTTTCCCTCATTGATGTGTGATCACTGCATTAATGAATCCGGCCTCTGTTCCCTTTTGGTTTGACTTGGATGTAAACACTGGGAGGAGAATCCTAGGGTGTGTATCTATTCTAGACAGTGTATATTGGGGCAGCTAAGAACTATGGAGACAGACAAAATGAAAAAGAAACAGAGCTGACAAGAAGAGGGACAAGATGAGCATCACTGAGGGGCAGTGGCATGAGGGACCAGGATGAAATCAAAATTATAGCAAACACCACTTTTGAGATTCATGACTTCTGGAAAAACAATTTATACCAGAGTCCCTGAGATCTCACAAAAATATTTTGAAGTACTGGTGACCTAAACAGAATATTTTATAAACACATACTTAGAATAGCACTCGCACTGTTTTAAGTTGAAATGGGTCTATGGAGGTTTAACGGGATATTTGCTATGAGTTGCGGGGGAGAAGAACATGATAAAGATAATGATTTACCTGAGATTTGAGAAAGACCCCTGGGAAGAGTATTTGACTCTGTGTAGGACCAATCACACTCTAAAATCTCAAGTTCCTTTACACATATTTCTGAGACACTGAACCACGTTCTCTCCCTCAGAAGCTCTGTTTGCTCAGTTGGCTGACAGCAGACTCTGTAAGGCTATTGTTGGGATGGTACCTGCAGCCTGTTCTGGGTGCGTAGAACAGCCTTTGAAATTTTCTCATACCTACTTTTCTCAGAATGCGTACAATGAGGAAAATTCATTTCCTTCCTGTCGAGAAAAGTTAATGATCATTTTCCATTATATTACAATATTACCCATTGTTATGACTTCAGTTTAATGTTCCTGTAGAAATCACCATGTGTTACAGAGTTTAACTATGCCAAGGCCAAGGCACCCATGTGTTATTTCAGAGTTTTTCTTTAAAAATGGACAATTTAGGATGAGTTATGACAGGAAGAAAGAAAGAAAGAAAGAAAGAAAGGGAGGGAGGGAGGGAGGGAGGGAGGGAGGGAGGAAGGAAGGAAGGAAGGAAGGAAGGAAGGAAGGAAGGAAAGAAAAGGAAAGGGAAGAAAAAGGCCCATCACACCACTTTGGGAGAATTAATAGGTAATTACATATTTTTAAAAATCCCTTTTAGCATGAAAACCCGAATTTTAAACAATGTTGTCTCCAGAATATAATTATAAATGCCACATTAAGTCTCTGAACCAGAAATAAGAGCTTGCTTTTAAGATATAATAAATGCTTTAAGTTTTGGGACTGTGTTTCTCTTTTAGGAGAGCTGAAAAGTAGAATTACAGGCTACTACTGTAGTGTAATTCCTTGAGTAGTTTAGTCATTATTATCATTTTTAAAAAAGTCCATTCCCTCCTCGTAAGGTCATTATTTATATCCACAGAGGATAAAAGGCAGATCAGGAAGTGGACAGACGGAAGATCCAGAGTAGCCTCAGAGATGACCAGCCTCAAGTTAGGAGGTAGTTCTCCCCATAATGGGGCTGATGTACAATCACCAGGACCAGAATCTCACCATGCGAGGCCAGGAGCAAAGAAAGCAAGAGGAGAAAGAAGGTGGGGTTTGCAAGCAGGGCGAGATACACATTGGGAGAGGGGAAAAGAGCCTGGGGTTCATCCCAGCAGGTAAATCCAGTATTGGTTCATTCCCTTCTGTGATTAGTCGGCTTGGGCTGCCAAAACAAAATACCACAGAGTGGGTACCATAAACCACAGGCATGTATTTTCCCACAGCTCTGGAGGCTCCTAGTCTTGCAGACAGCCCCCCTCTTGCTCTCTCTTCACATGGTCTTTGCTCTGTGCATGGCCGCCTGACCTTGATCTCTCTCCGTCTTATAAGGACACAAGTGATACAGGAGCAAGGAGCCACCCTAAGGGCCTTGGATAACTGAATTACCCCTTTCAAAGCCCTACCTCCCAAGTAACTTACATGGATGAGTGTCTACTCATATGACCTCATTTTACCTTAATTTCTTCTATAAAGGTCCTATCTCCAAATTCATGAGATTCTACAGTATTTCCTTTTATTTTAGACGTCTCCTACAAAATAAACTAAGAATAGCAGGCATTTTCAGATACTCCAGTTGCTTTATGGTTGTACATATATAACCTGGCTTTCAGCTGCCCCCCTCTCCCCTGCCCTGCCATTGGACAATTAAGATAAACTTGATTCAAAAACAGTTCTACCACCCATGAAAATACAAAGCCTGTGCTGTGAACCTGGGATTGTCCTGGATACCCCTGTGGACTCCTCCCTGCCGAGGCTCACACTCATGGGTGCAGTCTCTATTTCCCCCACCTTAACCAGACCCCAACCTGGGCTCCTTCAGGGAACTTCCCAAAACCTCATCGGGGGCTTCCTCACTTTATTTAAGAGTTAGGGCTGGAGCCAGCACCATGGGGAGGGGCCTCCTTACACAGGGCACCACCTCTCACCACAACCTCCCACCTCCCCTCACTTTCTTTTCTCTTCTCTCCTCTTCCCTCTAATGATTATGACAAATTCCTCTCCTTATCACATGCAGAACAGTTTAATAATAACTTCTCTAGCTTGACGATACTCTTGGGTCTCACCCTCTACCCCAAGTGGCTTATTAAAATATTTCTTCATCCAAATATATTCAGAGCTCTCTCGAAGAGGAATTCTGGTGAATACGATTTTCTCTCCCTCATTATAAGTACAGAAGGCAGCTCCTATTTCTGATCCAGCCCCCACGTTCATCCTACACATCCATAAACCCTTGTGTTGGGGTATCTCCCTGAATGCCTTCCCCTAAAGGACCAGGACACCAGGAAGGCTGCTTGCCCGTTACGGCAGCCGCAGCTGGGCAGAAATCAGCAACAAGGCTGTGTAAAGGGATGCCACCCACACCACAGGTCTTTATTTCACTGCAGTGCAACACTCCCCCATGCAAAAGCTCAGCAGTTTCCCCACGTGCAACTCACATTACCCACCAGGGACACCTGGAGCTACAGGCTGACTATTAAAACCTGCCTCTTCCAGACTTCGGAATTTTCTCAACTCACAGTCAAGATGCCCGTGGCCAAGGAATTCTCTCCGGCCACAGAGAAAAAAAATTTCTCTGAATCTTTGTGTCTCACACAATCCAGCAGATCACAAAGGATAAACGGGCACACTGTCTTTGAACTTGGCTTCAGGAGTGTGTCCATCAATCCAACGCATCCCGGCTGCCAGAGACCTCAGAGTTCATCAGCCTAGGACCCAATTCCTCCGGTCAAGGTTCTTTATGTTTTCCTTCTTTCATGCCCCTTCTGTCACCTTCCTTAGTCCCCAGTCCCCTGCAACTGCACACTCTCCCTAGGACTCAAATACCAGATGGTATTCCATTATTTGACAGAAACTCCCTGAATGAGAGCGAGGATCCTGCCTCTGAGTGTGAGGGCACTCCAGCTATGCAGTATTTTCCACTCCTGCAAGCTGCCTGCAGCATAGGCACATGCCTCAACAGAACGGCTGTGCACACAGCGATGCTGGCAAGATGTCACCACCCTTGTCAGAAGCCACCAAGTCCTAAGTTTCTGCTACTCCAGTCTTTGAAACAAAAGAATCGTAACATCTTAGTTTTTCCCCTTTCTGAGCCCCTGAGCCAGTCATCTTTGGTAGTTCTCAGAACTTCTTGTCAAGAAAACTCGTCTACTCCCTGGCCAAGCATTCCCCTGGGTCTATTTGCAAAAGGATATTCTAATGGGTACGCTGAGTACCACTGCATTTCCATGACATCAGCCTCATTATCTTATGGGGATCTATCTGTCCCTTGTTTGGAAACATGCGTATTGTGGAGCCAGGTAAATCTTGGTCTGAAAACAGGAGATTTATGAGCAGTCCTCCAGTTCCTGTCGGCCCTCTCCTAAGGCCACAACCCCAAAAGATCAGTCACTGAAACACGTTTTGGTGTCAACTCTGAAATTCTGCTTTTGAAGAACGTATCATAATGAAACCTTGGAAATAGCACGCAAGGGTTTCACTCCTGCCATACCCCAGGAGGTTACATGCTCTAATTCAGCTTAAAAGGACACTAATCATATTCAGCATGTGAGGAGAGAGGCTTACAGTTGGAGAGGACACCATCATTTGCATAGGATGTAAAAATGAAGGACCATTAATTTTATAGCATTAATTGAAGAGCAGAAGTGTTAGACCTCTATAATTATCTTCAGTGAATACATTTCAGAGACATCTTCGCAAATGAGGCTTGCGTGTGTGACTGTGCCAGGGTACAGATACAAGAGCAAAGGCAAGGCTCCACGCTGTCCCCTTCAAGATGTACAGATTAGCACGTTGAGTTAAAATCTTAACTTAAATCTCAATTGCTTCCTCTTTGTGGAAACAAGATGTGTGAATTCCAGGCTCCTGCGAGGACAGTCTGCCTGGAGGAGGGTTTCCAGAGGCTCACACCATGTTTCTAAACTCCTGAGACGGAGGGCAGTGAGGATGCCCTATAGTCCTGGGATGGAGACGGCATCTTGCCATATGGCCTCCAACACCCTGTACTCCAGTCTGCAGCGCCCCCACCAGGACCTGGCACCCTCTTGCTCCTAGTTTCATTCCCACGTCCTCCCTACAGTCTACATTTAGCAGTCCTATAGATTATTTCCACACACCAAACTAGGCAACAATGTCTGTGCCTCTCACTCAACCAATCACTTTGCAAGCTTAGCCACCTGACTGGTCGGCAACCCCAGGTCAGCATGGAAAGGGGCACATCTGAGGACTTACAGAGTGGATCTTAAAGAGCAATCTGAGTGACTTAGGAGCCAAAAAACCCAGAAGAAGAAAGGATATGGATTGGGGTGCGGGGGGACGATTGGCTGGCATGAAAGAAGTGGAAAGCAAATCCAGCCTGGTTATCACAAGCGACAAGGTGCTAGGGTCAAAGGCAGCAGTCAAAGCCACAGTGGTCCATCTTTGCCTCCATGTGAATGGGTCAGGGGCTGGTGTAGGGCATTAGGGAAAGAAGGACTGGGCAAGGGCTAAGTGTTGCCCAAGGTTTAAGAGCTGTTTGGGAGTTCTCTTAATTAGCCCAACATGCAAACTCACCACTTGAAAAATTATGAGCTACTTCTGAACCTTAGAGTCACAGAATCTCCCTGGTGGGTAATTTAGGGCTCCTCAGGGGAAAGGTTAGGAGCCACTAGTGTAAATAAAGCAAGGCATTAGCTAATGAGATAACATGAGGCACACACTCAGTTGAAAAGGCCTTGTCTCCTGTGGCCGGGCAGGAGTGACAATACAGGTAGGAATTTCAGGTTCTGATGTGCACACATTGGGGAGAACCCGGGGCGGATGGGCCTATTAAGATAGGTTATGCGTGGGAACCTCATCTTACTTTGTGATAAGCTTCTCTAGGCATAAGGAGCTCACTCAGGATGGTAGAAGCTCCCACTAAATTCCTATATGCCTCACAGCTCAATTTGCTCTTCATTTCGTGCTTCATTAACTAAGTTTGGTATATACGCTTTTCTTTTCACCACTTTCTTGAGGTCAATTTTGCATACAACAAACTATACATATTTAAAGTATACAATTTGATGTGTTTGGAGAAGTTTGCAGTATATATATACTGGTGAAATCAAGATACCAAACATTCCTGTCATTTCCGAGGTTTCCCTGTATGCCTTTGTAATCCCCAACCCCCTCCATCCTTGTATCCAGCAAACACTGGTCTGTTTTCTGTCACTGTAGGTTAGTGGGCATTTTCTGGAGTTTTATGTAAATGCGATCAATCAGTATGAACTCTTTTTTTATCAGCCTTCTTTCCTTCAGCCACACTGTATATATTCCCCTCCCACACTAGACAGCCTCGTGCACCAAGACAGAGGTGAAAGGACACAGTTTGTTTGTTACAGACAGCATAAACAGTGGTTTTGTATAAAACCTTTTTTTTTTTGAGATGCTCAGGAAATGATAAGAGTCATCCCACTTCACTAGTAAATAGGAACGTGATCTTTTTGGAAGAGCAGTAATTCTTATAGCTTGGTTTTGTCCTATGATAGAAATTCCAAGTCCTTAAGGAAAGTTTCTTCAAAACAGTCTATGCACCTGGGTGTGGAACCTCCCGACTTCATTTCTTACTTCCATTAATTGGCACATGGACTTTCTGTGTGGAATATAAACTGAGTAAATGTACCTGGAAGCGAGAATGGCTGACTTGGTGCTTGTTGTTCTAACAGCCGTTGGAGGAACTGGAATTGCCAAGTGGAGGGCGCTGGACTAAGTGGCCTTGAAGGCCCTCCATTGTCCATGACTCCAAGAGGATGAATGTCTCACCCAGAGGTTTTCACAGAAGCCACACCAATGAAGAAGCTTGCTTAGGTGTGATCAGTAAGACTCCCTCGAGTACAAGTTTAAAAACTTGACTGAAAGTGGTGTAACCCAAGAACCAAAACAGAAGACACTTAGCGGCTTAAAAACAATTAAAATTCTGGGAGTGGGCTGAATCGGATCCAGGAGTTAACTAACACAGGTCATCAGTATCCAGACTCTTTCTGCCACTCTGTTCTGGCTTTCTCAGCATTGATTTTATTCTCAGCCAGCTGTCTGCATGCGGACCCCAGCAACTCCAGGCAGACACCTATCACCTGCAAGCCTAAGAGAAAGGGAGTTCCTCACCCAGTATGCCCACCAAAGACCGAGTTTTAGCACACTGACTTGAGTGGTATAGCTATCCCCAAGGCCAGGAGATTGAATAGTCTGATGGTTCAGAGCTGTGGCATGTATATGTACAAGGCTGGGGGACAGAAGGACAGAAGGTCAGCCAACCACAAGTGCTAAAATGTGGGGGAAGAAAAATTCCCCCAGTAAGTACAATTACTCAGAGAAAAGAGGGCTAGATGCTGAGCACGTTACAAAAGATGCCCACTGCAGTTGTTGCTTTTTTACTACAGTGTGTAAAATTCCTATGGCTCTCTTTAAAAACACATAGGGGATTCCTATCTACTTGTTCAGCCCTATTCTATATATGGACTTATGTTTAGGATTAAAATAAAATTAAAAGTCAGATTATTCTATACTTATAAGATTGGAAAACCACGATCTCTCACTTAAGGACATCAGACATCCTATAAAAATGAGATAACACTGGTGCACTTGGGTAACTCAGTCAGTTAAGGGGCCAACTCTTGATTTTGGCTCAGGTCATGATCTCAGGTTTGTGAGATTGAGCTCCACGTCAGGCTCTGCGCTGGTCATGGAGCCTGCTTAAGATTCTCTCTCTTCCTTTGCCCCTTCCCACCCCCTGCTCATTCTCACTCTCTCTCTCTCTTCCTCCATCCCTCCCTAAAAAAGAGAGAGAAAGAGAGAGAGAGAGAGAGAGAGATAACATCTCAGTGGGAATTTGAATAGCAGTGCATAGAGCATTTGACTTCCTTAGGACTCACTTGCCTCATAAGTGCAATGGGAATAAACAAATAATTCCCTACCCCCCATTTTTAGGAGGTAAAAGTTTGAGGCTCAATCAGATCACCTCTGGAAGTCCGTTCCTTGATTCTGCATGATTCCATATGTACTAGCAGGTTGATGTAATATATCACTCAAAAATAAAAAAAAAATCTCACTCTAATTAAAAACGGGAACTGGCACCGTATGGTAATGACATTATTCATGCTTTGAATACCTTTCATCTATCAAGAAAATGTCCCATCTTGTGAATCCTGCCATCCCTTACGTTTCCCAGTTTCTTCTGCAAGCTAGGGCACAGTTACATGACCAGGACAGAGGATCAAACACCCTTTTGTGGGATTAAGTTTAGAAGTGACACGAGGGAAGACATGAATAGACTGTGTTGGAGAGAGGGTTGACAAGATGGCCATCTTTCAGAAGAAACCTTGTGCCAAGTCCCAGTGGAGGCATCCCATGCCCATCACTGGCCAAGTGAGCCATAGTGCTGTGCTGACAGCAGTAGGAGGCAGGCTTCCCCTGCAGCAGGCTTGGAGTCATTTGGACATTGTTCATGGTTTCACACCACTATATCTAATTTTCTGTCCTCTGTGGACTGCTTAATATGGTCTAATACATCATACTGGCGCACATGTGAGCTTAAGTGGATTCCGTGGTATGCAGCTAAGAACACCTTGACCAATATAGAAACTGATTTGAAGAGTGTTTTCAGGTCACAAACACATGAAGAAAGGGGCAGCCAGTAAAGCTAAAGCAGTGAAAAACCCAGCTAGCATTAGCAGATGGGACCCTGGTAGAAAAATACTCTAAATACTCATCTGTGGTTACCTGCGATTCACATCTTAGGAAAACAAGGGTGCAGGGATACAGTGGCATGAGGAATTCAAGCAATGTGAATGGCATGACTAATTCAGAGCCTACTTCTAACTGTGCTAGGGTGCTTACACTCCCTGCTCAGGGCATGGTCAGAGTAACAGGGACCTCCTAGCTCCCTACTCTACTGTCCTCTTCAGGTACAGGGCTAATGTCTGACTTTAATCCTGACGGGGTTGCCAACTTACAAGGTCAGTTGAAATCACATCTTATTTAAGTGTCTTCTATCAGAGTTAGAACGGACTTCCAGAGGTGATCTGATTGATTTCTTCCCTACTAAGACCCTCTTTAGGGTCTTAGTAGGGAAGAATGGGAGCTTGAGAAGTGAAATTGGGAATCTACAAGAAGCCTTCAACAATTCAGAAAATTCTGAATTCCCATGGTCTATCACCAAAAAGCAACTGGACATGCAGAATGGTAGAAAAAACTCTACTGAATTCTCAGGTATGAAGCCAGCTGGTGCCAGCTGAACACCATCACCCTGTGAGTTGGCGGTGGTGTGTATGGGATATGGCACACTCTCCAAACCATGATAAATTCATGATACTCTTTTCCCATCTGTAATCAAAGTACAAAGAATTTGGAACCAAAAGGTAGAAACAAAAGGGCAGCACTCTGTATTAGATCTAATGATCCCACTGAAAAAGTTTTGTTTTCAATCCCTGCACTTCTGGACGCTGCCATGTTAAAGTCTTGGTCCCAAGGGAAGGAGAGTTTTGGTGCCCAAGGGAAGGAATGGTTCATCAAATTAGAAAACAAAACTCCATCTTCTCAAGAGGGTATATTAGACTTTCAGGCCATTGGAAAAATAAGCAATATAGGGGTTTTCAGTGTTGACTACCGTGATTGATTCTAACAAGACAAAATAGGGTAGTTTATACCATTTTGTAGAAGGAATATTTTGGAAACCCAGGAAATCCCTTTGTGTCCCTTTGTGTTTTGCCATGTCTACTGGTAAAATGCAATGGCAACCAAACACAAGGAGGACCATAAGACGTCTGATTGTGAAGGGCCTGCACGGTTCAGTTGGTTGTGCCCCACTCTTGATCTCAGCCCAGGTCTTGGTCTCAGGGTTGTGAGTTCAAGCCCTGCACTGGGCTCCACACTGGGCATTGGACCATCTAGAAAGAAAGAAAGAAAGAAAGAAAGAAAGGGAGGAAGGAAGGAAGGAAGGAAGGAAGGAAGGAAGGAAGGAAGGAAGGAAGGAAGGAAAGAAGAGGTCTGAATGTTTACCAGAGTCCCCTTATCAGGTAAGGAGCTCTAAACTGCTGACATGCTGTTTCTGAAGGTAAAAACAAGATGGCATGGTTGTGGAAGAAGATGTCACTAAAACCATGCACATCCACAAGACCACTTGCACAGACAAGGACTATATCAGCCATTTTTTTCTCTGCCTTGTCACGTATATGTACTATTCTTCCTTCTTTCCTTCTCCTGTTTCCCTTCCATTTTTTATTGGGTGTGGGGATAATATCAAGTGGTAATCAACTTTACATTTTAGTCTCTGGGCCACAGAGGGTCAAGACAGGATTGGGAAAGAATTGGAAAACATGAACATCCCCTGGTGACTTGAGCTAAGAGCTTGATGGGCAAACTGACAAGACTTTATGCTCTCTCCCTTTTGAGGAGAGGGTGGACATGCTTTTCCATTGCAAAAAGAATACTTGCATGATGTTAGGTAGAAGCCTTTTGTTCTTGTGGTGGGAAGGATTTAGAATTTTAGTATGGAACAAAATTTATAGGGTTGTTGACATAGTATACCTACTTTCTGTTGTGGGTCGCCATCTATATCTTGAACACCCTGTAAGTGTTTGAGAAATCTTCTGCCTGCCCAAGCTAAAGGTGAGACACTTGGCTTCCCAGCCTCCTTCACAGCTAGAGAAAGCTTCCCAAAAATGTGACCTAGTGTCCACTAATTGACCAATCACTAGTGATAGTTCAGATTGAAAGGATAAAGAAGACAATGTCCTGAGGAGTGCATTCTGGTAAGGAAGGCAGCAACTCACCCAGTGTGGGCTGGGCGCTGCTCCTATCTGCAAACCCTCCCAGCCTGCTAATGTGGCCTCATGGGAACTCCCCAAGCCACCACAGCTTCTTTGCCAAACTCCCCGTCTTGCTTCCACTAGCTACAGCAGGTTTGCTGTTTGAGACTCACTGCTATCCAGAGAAACTTTTGCTGCTTGTCACAGTCAATCCTAAAGAGCACAAAGAAGGGAATCTTCCTTTTCTGCAGATGTTGACATATCCCAGTTGTCCCTGGCTCAAAACCCCAAATACCCATCAGGTAAAGGGAAGTGGTTCAACTTAAACACTCCTTTACACAAAGGGACATTAGCACAGCTGCAGTTTGCCTAGAAAACTTAAGAGTGGCCCATAAAGGGAAAGCCCATCTGTTTGGGGACACTAAATCTGTGTGTAGTCCACAGGATATCACACCCAAAGCAGGGACTCTAACTGTGAAGTCTAATTCTATAGACAAATCGTATTTGCCCTTATGGCAGGCCTAGTGGGATGCTTCATTGTGTCCAGGGGGCCATACATTAGATTAGTTGGTGGCTGTTATAGGTTAACAGGTTTGCAGTATAGTTTAACTAAATCTACATTTCCTACTGGCATTGAAGAAAATTCTGAAACAGCTGATCAGAAAAGAACACAATAAAATGTATTTTCATTTCAAAACTCATGGCAAGTTCTTGAGAGGGACCTCAACATTTCCCACCAAGAATATTTAACGAGCCACAGTTGTAAGCATGCCTAATTAAGTTGTTAGCCATCGAGTTTTCCTAACAATTGTGACTTATTAAAATTTGTGTGAAAAATCAGGACCGGATAGGTATTAGTCAAATTGTCTAGTCCATCAAAACTTATGTCATCCTGGCTTACTGAACTAAAAATGATGAGAATTATCAAAAGGATGGTTTGCTCCTTACCTATTCACACATACAAGCTATCCTTCCTTTATAGCACATTTTAATACAAGTGCCCAACATCCCCCTGCTTTGCTGATACCATATGGTGTTGATGTAGGTTTATTTAGGTTCTTTGTTATCTGGGGAACTGAAAATTGACTGGGGAGTTAGACAAGCTCTTATCTCCTGCTGGCTTCTTTGCTTGCTTATGCTGCACTTTGAATAAATCACAACCTCTGAGCCTCTGTTTTCCCATTTAGAGAATGGGATCAGTGATGTCTAATTTGCAGGCTCTTGGGAAACCAGGGGAAAGGCAGGGCTCTGTTATTTCCTGGGAGGCTAGAAGCTATTGGAAGTAAATGCACTAGTGGTACTCATGAGAAGGTAGCAACAGCCTGCAAAAGAAAGATACTGGCTTTCCCGAGACTCATTATTCAGACCGCTCAAAAGCAAGTGCCTCCCTTTTTCACATTTCCCTCAGAGAATTTCCTGTTATTTCGCTGGTATTAATTGATGGTGGGCACCCACATTCTCAATTCTCAAAGGGAGGAAGTGCTTCCTACTCTTAACATTGGCTTCTTTTCTTTTTTTTTTTTTTTTTTTTTTAATTTGCTTTGCTTGTTTCCTCAGGGGAGTGCAAAAGAGGGAAAGTGGTTTGTGGGGTTAATTGTGTGGATTACTAGGTCCGAGCGAGAACGGCCAAGCTAAGCTCTACCTGCTCGCAGCGAACTTTTTGAGCAAGAAATGAGGAACACATTTCCCAGCCAGGTTCTTCATGCTGACAAAGTTGCCAAGGAGGCGTAAGGCCATCCATATTCTTTAAGGATGAAGTCTACATTTCTGTAACAAAGAGACCCAATCATACCTTGACCTGCTGAGAATATGCTTTCATGGGTAGCAGTCCTGATGGGAGCAGGTCAAGATGGCGCAGCTCTCCCCCTGTCATGCTGAGACCTGGGCTCCTTTGCCCTTGATGTTTTATCATCTTAAATTCAATTCTACTTAAATCGTACAGTGAGATCTGACATGGGTTCCATGAGACTATGGGGTATTTTCTTACACTGGGATATGTGGGTGGGGCCTCTGAATTAAGAGTACCTGGGTCATTAGGGTCTTGAAACATTCCAGCATGCATGTCAACAGTGCTGGACCAGTCCTTGTTCTCTTCTCCAACTCCGACAGACCACAGTATCAAGAGGAGGTTGCAAAAATCCTCAACAGCGATAGGTCTATACCAGCAGGAATATTTTATTACTTCCCTCGAAACTATCAATTTTGATGGGAGGAGGACTGGCTGCCTACAGGTTAGCCAGAAGACCGTTCCAGACAGAGAGGAACATTCACAAAGCAGTGAAAGGCTATACAAGCAGATCCTGAAAATGACCGAAATGAAGAGGACAAGGGGCATAGATGTAAGAGGTGGAGTGAAAAAAATAAGTAAGCGCCACTTCCTAATGAGTCCTCACTTGCCATCTGAGAAGTCTAGACCAGATCCTGACTGCAATGGAAAGCCATCAAAAAAACTTTTTTTAACTGTATTATGAACCTATTTCTGTTGCTAAAAGATCACAGAGGACACCTGGCTGGCTTGGTCAGTTGAGCATCTGATTCTTGATCCCAGCTCAGGTCACGATCTCACGGTAGTGAGATCAAGCCCTGCACTGGGCTCCACGCTCAGCTCAGAGTCTGCTTCAGATTCTCTCTCCCTCTCCCTCTGCTCTTATCCCCCGACTCCCCACTCACATGGTCTCTAAAATAAATAAAATCTTAAAAAAAAAATCACTCAACAGCAAAGAGAAAGGGATATTCGTAAATGTGGGATCTCAGATTCACCAGCATCAAATTCACCTGCGATGCCAATTAAAACTGCAGAATCTTAGGCCCCCACCTTACACATACTGAACCAGAATCCTGGGGACTGAATGCTCCAAGCCTAGACTCATTTAGAAGACATCCTCCAAGTGATTCTGATGCCTATTTAAACATCTGTGGTAGCAATTCTTTTGGGGCCCTGGGCCAGATAATGGGACATCCAGTCCTAGGGACATGAAAGGAGTCTACTATGGTGGCAGATTCCAATGAGGAGGGTGAGGAAAATGTTTATCATCCACACAAGGAATTAGGGATTTCTGACTCTTCGAGAACTTCGGTCCTGAAAAACCACTGCTATACTTCCTTCCCCACACAAGCAAACACAAAAAAATCTGGTACAAGAAGATAAGAAATCGCTATCCCTCCTTCAGGTGGTCAGTGGACACTCAAGGAGTCTGTCCCCAGGATGTGGATATGCTGGGGACAAGCTCTGTAAAAAAAAAACAGATTATACTTCAGGCCAGTAAAGTTGGCACCTCAGAAATACCGACTGATGGGTTGCAGAAATAGTGCTGCTCTTTGTGGTGTTTTTTTATTTGTCTTTTAACTAAGTCAACTCAATATTCATCCCAGGCCTTGGAAAGTTGACACTGACAAGGACAGAGACATTTTGATTGGTGCATCTGCAGCCTGGCTGCACCAGAGAAAGGTCAAATGCTCCTCTCAGCTGGCCAGACCTGGCATCAGCAAGCAGAGTCTGTAGGGTTGGAAGGCGCCACGCATTAACACTAGTGAGCCTAGAAGAACATTCTTCTCCCCTGCAGCAGAAATCACCATCACCTGCATTTCTGCTGGGGTGATTGTTTTTGCTTTTATGGGTTTTCCCTTTGGGTGGCAGTTTTAGCACCCGTGCTGTCATTTTCCTTGGCTGGGAACTCATAGCCAGTGGGGGCAGACCCAGGGATAGAGCCTAACCTGCTTAAAAAAAAAAGAACCTAACCTGCTTACCCTCAGTCTACTGCTCTAAAACTGTGCCCAGCTGCCTCATACCACGAGCAACCTTTTCTAAAAAGGAAAAGGCCAGATACCAGAGGGAGGCCTTCCAGAATACACTTCTGCTCTGCCCTGTATATGATATTCACCATATTCAGAATTTGGTTTGAACTGAGAAAATTCTATTGAGTCCTATATTAGTCAAGGCAATGTTAGCTCTGGAAACAAACAGAGCCCAAAAGTGCAGTGGCTTGACACAGCGAAGTTTCTTTCTGTGTGGCAGTTCAGTGCAGGTGTTCTGGATGGGAAAAAAAAAAAAAAAGAGAAAAAAAGGGGGGTGGGGGAAGGGTTCAGTTTCATGCAGTCAATTAAGAATTCAGGCTGACAGAGCCTAGGCTGCTTTCAATCTTTGTCTTCCAAGGTCACTTTGGGCATTCCCTAGGCAGTAGGATGGGAAACATGGGAAAATTTGCATGGAGCATGGAAATTGTGAAGCCTAGAAGTAGTACATATCCCTTCTAATACACTCACTGAAATAAAATAAGTTCATGGCCACATGTAACCGAAAGGACGCTGGAAAACACAGGAGAAACAAGTTATGATAAGTACGAAATGCCCAGCTACACACATGCAACGATGGAAAAGCTTCCAGGAATAGTTGTGACAGAAGCCAGGGGACTCGAGCAAGGACTCTTCATTTGTTACCTGCCACTTCTAATTACTGTACTCAATACCAAGTCCACAAGCATCCATTAGGCTCTTACTATGTATGAGATGCTAAGTATTGTGCTAAATGCTGTGAAGGGATTTTTAGGTGTTTTAAGGCTTCGTTCCTTGGAGGAGTTCACAGAATCATGGGGGAGACAGACAAAAACGGTGCCAAACAGGGAGATAAATACTACAATATGGAAATATAGGAAGAATTAAACAATTCCTTTGGAGGCGGAATTCTGCGGGGGGGGGGGGGGGGGAAATTCACCTACGTGGGCCATCAGGGAAGATTAAGGAATTTTCCCTGATGAAAAAGAAAGGACAATTTGAGAGAGGGAACAGCATCAGCAAAGTCATGGGATTCAAAGAGTGAGGAATGTTCAGAGAAAGGAATGTGGTGCACACAACAGGTGGAGCTGAGGGGGAGGGGGGAGGTGCACAGGAGGCAACATTGGAAGGCTGGATTAGCACGACATCACAGGAGGCCCAGGAAACCTGCAGTGTTTTTGGTTTTTATCCCAAAACCAGTGATTCACCTTGTGTTTAATTATACACTGTTTTTACCTCACTGTTCTCAGAAACCTGGTTCAAATGTTTATTCTGTGTGTGTGTGTGTGTGTGTGTGTGTGTGTGTGTGTGTGTGTGGTTACTCTCCTCGGAGTGTTGTAAAATAAGGCAGTGCTGTGTCCTCGGGACTCAGTCCCTCTCCATCTCTAGGCTGTGTTCTGTCTGCTGAGCTGAAGCCTCAGGCTTTGTGTGGTAGCAACACGGCAGGAGCACACTCGGCTGGCTCCAGTGTAAAGTTCACATTCAACACTAAGTTCTCTTAGTGTGTCACTAGCTTAGAGTGTCTCAAAACGCCCATTCCTCAGCTCTCATCTTCAGTGTGTAGGTATTCATGGTTTTTCTTTTTTTTTCCCTGTGAGGTGGGGCAGAAGGGAAGAGGGGTGGAGTTGAGCTTTGCGACCTCCTCGCCTTCCATCTTGCTGACATCTTGAATCAGTATTTTATCGCACAGAACATACTCCCCTGGTTAGCCTTGAGTCCATGCTTCCCTACTGGGCTTAGAATAGTTGAGTGATTGGTTGCCCAAAAGGAAACATAGGTTCAGTTACCAGAGGATGGGCAAATGGACACATAGGCAAGGAAAAATCCCTTCCCAGAATTTCAATGCACCCAGCTGGCCAACTGCTCAGACCCAAAATATGCCTTGGGCTTTTCTGACATGTCTACCTTTTCATAAGCTGCCTTTTTTTTTTTTTTTTTTTTTTTTTGGATTGTTCCACCTCTCTCAGCTGGTCCAAAGATTCTCTCTCTTTAAAAATTAAGGAAAAACAGCTCAAATCCACTTCCTTGATAATGGCCAAAGTGTTCATTGCTTCCTGCAAAAAATTATAGTACCGTATACACCACTCTTTAGGAAACAAATGTTCTCTACTTTCTACCACTTGCCAACTTTTAATGACTACAGTTTTCCCATCAGTGTGACTCTAAACTCCTTTAGGGAAACAACTTCACACATCTTTTTCTTCCCTCGATACCTAATTTATATTTTCCTTGATTTACATATTTGCATCCCCCCTTGTTCTAAAATGAATTGGAGGTGTCTTACAAAAATGCACTTGTACCACAAAGCAGAATAACATTAAAAATAAGTAGGTGAGCTTCTTTTGGGAATCTGGTTATTATGTAAGAAGCCTGACTACTCTGAGCCTGCCATGCTGGGAGGAAGCACAGACTCATCATATGGAGAGCAAGCTGCCAGCCGTCCCCTCGCTGTTGTAGCCATTCTAGTTTAGGCACCAGACACATGAGTGAAGAAGCAATTTTACACACTACGTTCATGGAGCAGGGGTATTTAGCTGATGTACTGAGGACCCAGATACAGGACCACAGCCAAACTGTTCCAAACACACCCGGCCACGAGAGCCATTCCTGCTGAGGCTCCACCCTGAGTAGCAGCCATAAGTGCCCCAGGGATCTCTGATCGAATGAAAACTTAACTCACAAAATCTCATTCAAGGCACCACGCAGACTCAGGACAATGCAGACGAAAGCCTGGCTTGGAGTACAGGAAGCAGAAATCTGGAGGAATAAGAAGAACAAGATTTATATCTACTAGTTCCAGTTTTCTGGATAAAATGGAATAAGCACCTTCCACTCTGTCTCTCCCAGTAATAAGGCCCGAGCAGAATGCATTGAGGAATCTGAAAAGTTAGTACTAGCCAGCATGTTGGGCAAGTATGCCAAGATTTGAAGCACCATTTTTTTATGTCTGGTATCTCATGAATTTATGCATGTATAATGCAGAATCTGTATATCTTCTTGCATCCAGAATACATTGATAATTCCCAAAATTTAACACTAGGAAAGCAACACAATTAAAAAGTGGGCAAAAACTTCAACATTTCACCTTTGAGGGAAATACAAACTAAAGTCATGAGCTGCCACTACTAATCTATGATAATGTTTTTTAAAAAAAATACAATACCAAGGGCTAGTGAGGACAAGGAACAAATGAGTCTCCCATATATTGCTGGTAGGAATCTGAAATGGTACTCTGGAAAATAGTTTGGCAGCTACAGAAAAAGCTAAATGTACGTTTTCCAGGTGAGCCAATGATCTCATTCCAAACACTTGAGCAGGTGAATGGATAACCATCAAAATACATCCTTACAAAGGATATTACCCAGTAATAAAAAGGAACAAAATTTAATGAATCTCAAAGACATCAAGTAAGAAGAACCAATCCCTACTGGTTATACACTATATGATGCCATTTATAGGGTATTCTCAGAAAGACAAAACTGTAGTAATGGAGAACAGAACCGAGGTCGCCCTCGGTTTGGGTGGGGGAAGGGTTGCAAGTACAAAAAGAAAGCATAAGAGAATCTGCGGGGATGGTAGAGTGGCTCTGTATCCCAACTGGGGTGGTACTTGCTACATAATTCTACACACATTTGAAAACGCGTGAACTGTACCCCAAAAAGAGAGAGGAATTTACTTGAATTTTTAGAATAATACTTTTTTCAAGGGTGGGATGGAAAATACTGCATGTGGACAATTGTCTATAACAGAGAAACTGAAAAACCATACCACACGAAGGAAGAAGACCCAGATAATTCTACTAGAGAAGCAAAACTTACCCCTCAGCTTTGACATTTCTAGAGTATAACTGTGATGGTGCTCAGCTCTGGCCCTCTCTCTGCAGAGGGCTGCCCCAGCCAGGAACTATGCTGACAGCTGCTGCTATCATGAAGGGCATTTCTATGCTGATGGCTTGATGGAGGCTTTAATGTGAGTGTTGAAAGTGGGAGAGAATTTTGAAAAGCTGAGATTGAGGCAGGGCCATCTTCCAAATGCAAAGTGGGTGTGGTGGCCGGTCTCCCAAACAGCCCCCAGTGATTTTTGCCTCCTGACACCCACACCCTTGGGTGGTTTCTCCTCACACTGAATCAGGGCTGCTCTGGGTAGACAAGAGAGTGAGGTCAAGGTTACAGTGAGGGACGCCTGAGGCCAGCTCAGATAGGGCACTATGGCTTGTGCCTCACCTCTTAACTCTCATCCTGGAAGAAGCCAACCACGGTGTCGGGAGGTTGCTCAGGCAGCCCTGGAGGGGAAGTGAGACATCTTGTCAACAGCTGGCATCAACTCACCATCCATGTGAGTCAGCCACCATGGGACCCTTGAGCTCCATCAAGTTTTTAGATGACTGAGAACCCCAGTAAATACTTCAGTGCAAGCTCATGAGAAACCCCAAGCCAAAATCAGCCAGCTAGGCTGTTCCCCAAATTTCTGACCTACAGAAACCATAAGAAATAGAAATAATTATTGCTATTTTAAGCCGCTGAAGCTTTGAGGTGAATTTTTTTTTTTTTACACAGCTTTAGGTACAAATAAAATATGTCAGCCAGCCTGCAGAAGAAAGAAAACCGCAAAACTTGCTCAGAAGATAGTCCTCTCCCAGAGGCCAGGCAGGTAGAGACTGTAGCTGGGCACGAGGTAGAAATGAGCTGAACAACAGTCACGGCAGGAAGAATGGAAGGAAGGGACACAAAGGCAAGGTGTCACAAAAGAGAAAATTTCTCAGTCACCCTGAGGTTCTGCGCTGAACAATTAATGGCTATTTCTGCTGACATAAATAATTCTAATGCTCTTAACAGAAATATCTTAGAGAGCACAAGCAAACCGTTTCCTTTCTACTTTACTTCATTACGCTATATGATAGCAAGTCATTCACCATAGTCATTTTCCTTTCTTCCCAGACACAGTATTATATCACATTTCTCAGCTTCCCTTACTATTCATTGTGACTGTGTGACCACATTCTGGAACATAAGCACCAGAGGTACAGAACTTCCAGGCCTAGACCAGAAAACCTCCCACATGTTTCTTTGTTCTCTCTTCACACATGTGCTGACTCCATGCCAAGGATGGGAGGCCCTGGAGGATGGGAGGTCAGTAACCATCACGGACCCCACATTCCCTCACAGAAGTCCAGCTGCCAGACACCCATATTTGACAACTGTGTGAGGAAGAAATAAATTTCTGTTGTGTAAACAAAGACACCTATATTTGACAACTGTGTGAAGAAGAAATAAATTTCTGTTGTGTAAACAAAATGAATAAGTGAAGCTATCAGGACAGTATAAATTGAGTATAGGGAAAAATGTAGAGAATGAATGAGCCCAGTACGCGGACACACACACACACACACACACACACACACACACACACCCTGGCTGGATATTTGTTAGAAAGGAGCCACAACATTATGATCTTGAGCTTTCTAGTAGCCAAAGCAAAAAGGTAAACATGATCCGTGACATGACTGACAGAGACCAAGAGATTTATTTAAAAAAAAAAAAGAAGAAGAAGAAGAAGGTCTCTCGGGAAAAGTACAACTACTTCCAATAATAAAATAAATAGAACTTTTCCCAGTGAGTTTTCATAAAGAAGACACCACATGATAAACAATGTCCTCAACCATATCCTAGCAGCCAGAAGAACCACAAGATTCATAACTCCACTTCTTCTAATGTCCTTCAATGAAGGATAAAAGAAGTGATAAAATGCTATAGTCAAAGCTAGTAAAATCAGTTCCATAGGGTCTGGGGCGGGGAAAACACAGTTTGTAGCTGAGTTAGTTCTCTGCTGGTCTGGTGGTGCCCAATCATAAATGTGAGAGCATCCAAAGGTATGAATACATTGTGACTTTCTTAGAGAGTCACTCCTCAACCAGCAGTAGATACTTGAGATGTTTCGGTTACCTGATTCGCTGGTGCTTATGTGTATAGTTTTGAGGGCAGGAAAAGGAAAGTAGCAGAAGGAGGCCCAAATGTCCTTGGGCTACTACCCTATAACCCCACATGACCTTCCAAACCTTAGCAAGCTACTCATGGGAACCCGAGTGTTTCACCACCTTGCGTGACTTGCTGTATTTTCTCCCTGTGTATTTTCCTCGGGCGATGTAATTAGAATACTGACTAAAGAATGAGAAGGGAAGAATAATCGAGTATAATTGCAAAAAGTCATTATGATATGCTTTCAAAACCAGTAATTGCCACTGTGACTTAACACGTAAATCACTATTAGTATTTTATTTGAACTACAACTGGGTGCTTGTTCTTTGACTCAGAATGCTTTTAAGAAAGACCTAACAGCTTCCTACAATTGGGGTCCTTTCCAAGCACCCTTAGAGGAGGAAGAAAGGGATAGTCAGGAGGGTAATAGTTGTAGTTAAAACCTTGACAGAGACCCACTATAAGGCAGAAAAGCAGAATGAGATGAATTAATAAACATGCAGAATAACTTCTGATAGGCTCTGTACAGGAAAATTCAGAGAGTTGTCTTTAAAGTGAGAAGTGTCAAGATTGGCCACTGGTAAAATAAAAATGTCATAAACTGTACCAGGAAATCAAGATTCTTCTGAGGAACAGGCCCCATCTGAAAGGAGTTGATTGGGGCGGTGAGGATGGAAGGAGTGTGAAGCCCGGGAGCGCTCCAGGCCCCAAGACCCCTGAGACTGACTTCCTAACTTCCTAACAATAGAGGAATATGGTATTACAACAGTAGCTTGGTATATCTTTGGATCTGGGGTGTGGTAAGCAGAGGATATTTGGAATTAAATGCACTTAAAATCTGAGTTGCAGACCATGTGTAGTGATAGTCATTTAGATTCCCCCAGAGTCAGGTGAACTAGCTGTGAATCTAACAAGATGGGTAAATTATTATCCTGACAACTCAAAAATCTGGCAAGAACTGGAGAACGATTCCGGTAGTAATGACAGAAACAGGTCAGGCTCGGACTGAGCCAGAGCTAAGTAACAAATACTGCTAGTATTTTATGCAAAATACGATTCAACCATTCTTCCTCCAGTTCATTGAAGCTTAGAAACAGTAAGAAACCATATTCCTATGACTTTGGAGGAATTTAGGGAAGCTGCCAGGACGCTGGAAATCGGGAGGATCAATGGGTGAAAATGGATTTATGTTGTATCCTTTTAAGTGGTGCTGTAATTTCAGACCTCAGGTTCTGCCTTCAGAGTGACATAAACCTAATAACCTTCCTCAGCCTTGGAAACATTTCTTCTCCTCCCACCTCCAGGGCGATTTCTTCCGCTTCGCTCTCTGGAACTACAGCGAACCACTCCTATGACAATAACACCGCCTTGTTCTGTAGACAGGGCACATACCCTCCGTTGCTTACTCAATAGTCCTTTCAATCTTTCCCCTTGTAAACAAAACCCCACATTTGCTTGGCAAGGAACCCTCGTCTACTTGGCTGTGTGCCTCACTGGACAAGTCATGGCAATTCTGTTTCTCTTGCCAGTCCTTGCTTAGGAATAAGCTGGGTGACTGTTCTATGTACTAAGACGGGAGGAGGAACCTACTGGGTGGATTCTAGGAAAGGTTTCTCAGCCTTAAGAAAAAGTGATGAGGGGCGTCTGGGTGGCTCAGTGGGTTAAAGCCTCTGCCTTCGGCTCGGGTCGTGATCCCAGGGTCCTGGGATCGAGCCTCGCATCGGGCTCTCTGCTCAGCGGGGAGCCTGCTTCCCCCTCTCTCTCTGCCTGCTTGTATGCCTACTTGTGATCTCTGTCAAATAAATAAATAAAACTTTAAAAAAAAGTGATATGGGGCCAAATCATCATTCTGCAGCTGATTCTCATCGTCATGGCTGTGTGTGCTTGGAGCTGGGATAACAATTCTGCAACCATAAAGGGTCCTAGTAAAGGAAAAATCAACCAATGACAGCAGAGTAGGAAGACAGAAGGAACTAACATCATTGATGTAATTAAGGTCCCTGAATCAGCCAGCCGGGAGCTCCCCGTTCTAGAACTTATAAATGTTCTCATTGTTTAAGTGATTTTGACTTGCATTTTCTACTTTTCTATTATTTGCAGATGAAAGTATAACAACTAGCAAAACAGATATGTGTGTATTTATACTCCTCACATTAGGTTTCCTAATACACACCTTTGTTACCACCCACTGCATCTGCCATATACCAGTGTCAATGAATGCTGGTTTCTTGAAGAGGCAAATGCATGGATGGATAGATATGCCATTCTTAATACTAGCTGCATTCCTTAGCCTAGTAAATCATTGGAGAATAAACCAGAAATCTATTCTAGATTCTTCCCTATTCCCTCTCTCCATAGTGAGTTCATCTCCAAGTTTTGTTCATTTTGCCTTTTGGATTCATCTCAAACTCATTTAATTCTTTTCATCTCTACCACCATTCTATTTCAAGCTACTACCAACTCTTAACTGGACTAGTGCAGTAACCTCCCAAGTAGCCTCCTGAAATTTCTCACATCTATTCTCCACACTACAGCCAAAGGGAATCTTTCCAAATGCTAAATCCCCTACTTCACCCACCTCCATCCTCAATTAAAAGATAAACAAAACTCCAAAATTCATAAGATTCCAGAGGCCTACATGGACTGATGCCATCTATCCTTCTAAGCTACCTCTTGTCTTTGATACTCTAGCCAAACAGGCTTTCTGTTGATTCCTTGATATATCCTGCTTTGCACATCCTATTCTATCTGCCTGGCAGGCTCTCCCCTCTGACACCCCTAGACAATCACATACCTGTGTATTCCAGCTACCATTTTTCAGGTCAGTCTTGCCTGTCTTCAAACTCTCCGAGTAGATGGTTCTCTGTTGTACACCTTGCTAATACCACACAGCAATCGGTCATAGCCAGGATGGGCATATAAACTGAGACACTTCTGATAGTGAATGGGGGGTACAATTAATAATTACACTGAGACAACATACATGAAAAGAGATTTTCCTGGACTAACAGAACATTTGGTCACCCTTTATCTTTAAACTTACATTTTTGTTTTTAAAGTTTTCATTTAAACTCTGCCTCCCCCAGATCTCCACATGGGCAGAGACCATGTCTTTGTTTTTCTCACCACCATGTTCTCCATGCCTAGCAGAGTCCAGATTTATTAATAGGCACTCAATAAATACTTATTGGAGGAACATTGGAAAGAAGGAATATAACTCAGCTCACATTTTCCTTTCCTATTACTTTTTACATTCTTTTTAGATCAGTGGTGATGTAATGTTATGCTTTTTCTCATGTATTTTAAAATATCTGACCATTTTTGCACAGCACTGTTTTATTGCTGACCCATGCATTTAGTCCACAATTATCTACTGAACATCTAGTATATGCCAGGCATGAACTAGATGCTAGGAATGTAACAGCAAACAAGACACAGTTCCCATCCTCAAGGAATTCACAGACCTATTAAGGAGATGCTTGAAGTCCACTAGGATTCTAGATCAGTCTTTACCATGTTAATGCCTAGGCAATCAGGGTCTGACCTGGGCACAAAAGAGATAATCTGACTTTTTTCATTTCCTTCTCAGTTGTATCATGTCAGTTTCAAGGTCAGTACTTTCATGATTTCCATTTCTTACTAACATCTGTCTCCAGGAAACATTTAACTACTTTGCAATAGTTTCAGATTCTGGCAATATATTAAAAATCATATTCATGCATATGAGCTTCCCCAAAATAAATGGAAATATCGAGGTGCCTCAAATTAAGAGCAATAAGCTTAGGATCTCATCCTGAAGCTTCCCCATGGGTGGGTATCAAATTCAGTAATAGCTGGGTTTTAATACACAGTCAGGCCAGATAAGAGGTTATGGGTTCAATGGAAGCACTGAATGGGAGCTAATACCCCTTCGTGAAGCTGGGTTACTCAAAGGGATATAGCCTTGGTAATGAGGTGCCTAGAAAAAAGACAGGCCCACCTTAACAGAGAAATAATAAATTCTGCTATGCTGGGCTATAGAAAAGGAAAAAATATGTTCCCAGAAAAATAAAATCTCAGGGCTCTGCCTCATGTTGTATCAAAGTAAGAACGTACGCTCAGTCATGGTTTGGGAATTGTCAAGATTGGAAATTTACATAAAAATTAGTCCTGGGACAGTGATATCTCTAGAGTACCTGGCAGACGTGAACAGAAAAACTCTATGGAATGACACTTTCAGAGCTTAGGCCACATAGGATTTTCACAGGAAGGTTTCCATTGAAGGTGAGGTTATAATTCAAGATAGAGGTACAAAAACAGAAGCATAGGCACCAGGAACCTACAATAATAGCAGTATTATCTGAAATAGATGTCTTCGGTAGAATTTCCTGGATACAGATTTTGAGATGGAGATTTGCATGCAAGAGGTTTATTGGAGAGTAACATAAGAAACACATCTGAGGATGTGAAAGGATCAGGCAGAAGGGAATAGAGTGATACAGGTGCAACAGAGCAGTCAGCTGATCTCATAAGGATTTTTTGAATTGGGGCATGATCTTTAAGAATATCCCAAACTGAGACAACAAAACTGCAGCCTTGGGATGCCTGGGTGGCTCAGTGGGTCAAAGCCTCTGCCTTCAGCTCAGGTCATGATTCTAGGGTCCTGGGATCGAGCCCCACATCGGGCTCTCTGCTCAGCAGGGAGTCTGCTTCCACCCCACCCCCACCTCTTCGCCTCTCTGCCTACTTGTGATCTCTGTCAAATAAATAAATAAAATCTTAAAAAAAAAAAAAAGATGTTCAAAACTGCAGTCTTTATATCTCAACATCAGCCAGCCACTAGATGCAACCTGCCCCTGAGGAGAGGTCATAAACCTGGGAAAGATGGCTCCCTTTGGCCAAAGACAATCCCCAGAGAGGCCCAGGAGTGAGCCAGCAGCAGCCAATGCACGAAGCAACAAAAATATGAACTTCTCCTTCCTGAAATTGGAGATGGAAGGTGGGGATTCTGAGCAGCACACATCAGCAGCCACTCTAGTCCAGTCTTGAGCTGCCCAGATCCATTTCCATTTCCATTTTGTGGTAAGTGTGTACCATCTGGGAAGAGTATCCTCAGGATTCTGGTTGGTCTCAATTCCTAAGGAATCATACAAGGGAAGTTAGTGGAGAAACTTGGCAGTCCTTGCTGCTGCAACTAGTTTTAAAAACACAACCAGTTTTCACTGTCTTCTTTCTTTACTACCCATTCTAAAGTCTCCTCATCCTTGGCTAGTACCATCATGGTCTTAGTAACTTAACAGGTAGAAGCTACGAAGACCTAAGTTTCTAACCATAATGTGTCCCTCTGAGCTTGTGTCTACTGCACTTATTCATTAAGCACCCTAATTTTGCAGCACAGTATTAAGAGATGTCCCCATTGCTCACTGAATGTGAAACACAGTCGCCTTCTTTTCCATTCTTTTTCCGTTAGGGAACAGCAGTTGTATTTACTCCTAATCAGTGTGAATTACCCTTGCAAGCTTGGTGTGTCCTTTCTTTGCCTACTGGTCTCTTGGCCTGGGGAATCCTAAGTGTCTCACTGGTAGCCCAGTTTAAAGTAAAACAGAACTACTACTGTGTTCCCTGGTGGAAGCAGTCACCTTCTGGGAATAAGGATTTCTACCACAGAAGCTAAAGCTGCAAACACAGGAAAAATTCCAAAAGTGGGTCATTGTGAGTGATTGTAAGAGAAAGGGACATAAAATAGAAAAGAGTAATTAAGAAATGTGGTAGATAGAATGTGAAGCTCTGATACTTACATCATATGAATAATTATCATATTATTATGATATATAATCATATATATATTTTGATATATATCAAATATATCAAATATATCTTTGAAGAGCTTCAAAGAAAAAGGTGTACAAGAGGAAATAAGCAAAGTAAAACGATGGCTGATTGTAAGCAGAAAATAATATGGTGAAAATAAAACCAAGTGTCTATAATCACAATAAATATAAATGGATTGAACTCAACCACTAAAAGGCAGAGATGCTCAGATTGAAATTAAAATCCAACTGTATAAAAGAGATGGTTAAACATAATGGCACAGAAAGACAAAAAGATAAGGGATGAGAAAAGATTTATGAAACAAAATCTTATTTTAAAAAAAGCCATTGTGGCTATATTGTATGAAAGAAATTAATCTTTAAGGCAAAACAGATTTTTATGGGTAAAGAGATTCATTATTTTTTAAAATTACAGGGAATATAGGTGGTTCTGGATCTATATACAGGCACCTAACAGCATAGATTCCAAACATGTACTTTACAGCATAGATTCCAAATATTTAAAGAAATTCAGGGGTTGGTGGCAGTGTACTAAAGTGCTAATCTCCTGGGAGTTTTGCATTTTCACAAGGCTTAGTACCTCAAGAAGAAAAAATCAGATTTAAGAGAGTGTTTTTGGATCAATTTAACTCTAACTACTCAAGAGCAAGGCTAATTTAAAAATGCTCTGGAAAGTGATTAAACGAGTCCTTTTAGATAACCTCCTTATGTTTGTTTGCCAAGTACAGCTGTGTTTATGAGGTCGAATTTTTGCTTACTAATTCTAGGAAGCAAATTGAGTAAAATGTGGGGTTAAGCTGAACTTTCATAAAGAAATCTAAAACCTGAGCCAATTGTCAATGATGCATGCATCAGGGTAGATTTTTCCAGGTGAGTTTGTTATGAAACTGAAACAATTTTTGAGAACTTTGGACTGGCTGACACCTTTATAACACAGAGTCAAATTCTGGAAATTAGCTGTTCTTTTTGTTTTGTTTGCTTGGCTGGGAAATTTTTCCTTTCTTTAATTAAAATAAATCTCAGTGGTATGGCTTATACAATCATAGTCTCAATCAAAAAGGTCCTCCCCATGGACTAAAACTCGATAAGAGAACCACATAACTCTCATTTATAATATCTATTTACAAAGTCAGACAATCTCTTCTCTCTTACATGTAGGTTCTTCCCCTTCTTTATGCTTCCATGATTTTCTCACCCATTCTCCCTTGTCCTTTCTCAAATTTAAGTGAAAAGGAATGAATGAATCCGGGCTTAAATGAGGCAGGATTTTGTAACTGGTGATACTCTTCCCCAGAAGAAAAAGAGGGGAGGGAAGGGAAAGAAAATGTGGGTTTAGAGGCTTTTGCAGGGGATGTAGATCTTGGAAGGGAGGTGATAGATATATTCTTGATGGCCTCACCAAAGAGGAGATTTGGCTGCTAAATTTGACCTTGCTCCCAAGTAACTGATGAGACATAACATTATCATCACAATAATGGTAATGAGCTATAGATGCAGACTCTCTGCCTGTGGAGGCTGCAGACAAAATAGACTTTAAGGCAAAACATTATTCAGGCTCAGAAGCCTCATTTCATAACTTCCTGTTAGGAAAACTTAGGTGGGGTTATTTGATTGTGGTGAGCTCAGTTCTTCCACATCTGAAGAGAAGGAAAATTCAATGGGAAAAAAAAAAATGCTCTGAACTAGACTTAGTGGCCATGTCTGAACCTCCAGTCTCCTTGCTCCTGTCATCCTAAGAGGGAAATCTCACTAATGGCTCAAAATCAGGTTCAACATCAAGTTCATTATTAGGCTCTGT
This sequence comes from Enhydra lutris kenyoni, assembly GCF_002288905.1. NCBI lineage: Eukaryota > Metazoa > Chordata > Mammalia > Carnivora > Mustelidae > Enhydra > Enhydra lutris. The sequence continues at coordinate 12,167,979 of NW_019154134.1, read as the reverse complement.
CTTAGTTAGACTTTGGTACTCCTTCTCTGACACTTGAAAAGGCCAAACATTTTCCTAGTTGTGGTTTTAGAATAAATTAACTGCTTTATTTCTGCTTTCTTTGTATTCTTTCTTGAGAATTTCCTTTTGGAGAAGATTATTGTGTTTCTACCTGAACTAATCTGACTAGACATTTTACAGTTAAGGCATCTCCTTTCTGTTCCATAGTTTACCTTGTTAAATGGGATTTCAGTCACGCATTTTGAAAAGCTCTGCCTCTGGAATTTTGGTTTACCCTTGTGAATGTTCTCACTGACTTTGGAAGCAATTCCTCATTGTTGTTGGATTTTTTTTTTTCCTCTGTGTGGCAGCAGCCTTTCTACTGGTGTCTACCTTTTATTGATTTATGGTAATAGATGACCAGACCCTTCTCTTCTGTCACTTACAGGTTGACCTCCTTAGGTGACATTTTTCTAAAACTGGCACACAAGGTATAAGAACAGATAACCTTGTAAATTCAAAGGCCGGTTCCACTGAGTTGAAAATCCTGTAATTCCAAGGTGCTAGAACTTGCTGCTAATGAAAATTTAAACATGCAGTCTGTTTGGTACTTGTTGCCTCACATGGAGATTTGTTGCCATAAATCTAGGTTTATAGACCTGGGTTTGTGACATCTCTCTTTTAAACCAGTGGGCTTTAGATTCTGGTGTGGATCAAAATGATGCAGTGCGCTGATTAGATATGCAGACTTCCAAGTCCTACCCCTACATAGTAATTCAATAGATCTGGGACCAGGGCCCTGGGATCTATGTTTTAAGAAGCTGTATGGGTGATTAGATGCAGATCATATTTCAGTCCTCATGAAACAAGATGAGTAAGAGAAAAGTACTTCCTGACTCCCATATGGAGTTGCTAGAAGCTGTCCTGGCACAGACTGCTAGGCCCTAGTGTTCTCCTGATGAACAAAAACAATTTCACATAAAATCAGCATCAAGCAAGACTACTCTGTGGCCAAGATGGATAAGACAAAAACAAGATCACTCTATGATCATATCTAAACACAGACAAAACCAAGAACAATGTTCAAACCACAAAATACCAAGGAACCCCTGCCCCTACTAACTCCCAGCTAATAGGAGTGACCGATACTACTTTACCAGTTATAGCTTTATCCTTGGTATATTCTGGCCTCCTTATAGATGAAATTTATTGAGATACACAATCATAGAATTACTCCTGCTTCATCATAGTATCCAAGCCAGAGCAAAGCCCTGCTTCCTTAGGCCCGCCCCCAAATCACCCAACACAATCATATATCCTGTAAGTCCTTCCTAACACCTTCTTTCTGGGATGCCACTATTGGCCCCATAGTGTGCCTTCTCCTTCACTGCAAAAAGTACTAAAACCAACTATTCTACTACAGGTATGTTCCTGATGGTCATTGGCTGGAGGCCATTGACAAGGGCCACTAGCTATACCAATGCTTTCCATTCTTTCTGTGTGCTCATGGTGTGCTGACTACTTATGGCTACTAAGCCACTCAAGGACCTTCCTTTCAACATTGCTGGGCATTTGAGCTCTCTGCTATGGAAATGTATGGGGATTTATTGTGTCAGTCATGGCCCACACAGTATGGTACACATGGAGTGCCTCATTGAGAGTGTGGTGAATTTGCAGTAGCACTGTCAAAAAAAAGATGATGATGTACCAGAGACTAGCAACAGATGGGAGCTCTTACCACTCCTAAACCCAAAGGAGCAAGAGCAAGGAGAAACTCTTGGAGACCAAGATAGTCATAGAGGGGGCCACCCAACAGGAGCTATGGCCTTTGGAAGAGGAAGTCAGCCACTGCTGACCACCAGGCCAGCAGGGCAGGAGCTGGGGAGACAAACATCCTGACTTAGCTCTTCTCTCTCTCTTTTATCTTCTGCCAACTGTCTCTGTAGATGCCAACAGAAGCCAAAGGCAAGAAGGCCCAAGACACAGTCTCTGCGGACAGCTTCCAGAGACCAGAGCAGGTCATGACTGGAGAGGCAATGGAGACCGGTAGCAGATCTACAAGAGTCCATTCTCTTCATTCGGTAAGCTGTTTATACCACCTGTGAGCAGATGTGTGATGTTATCAAATATTGTATCAACCACCAAACCTAAGCACAAAAAAACAGAGTTCTTAATCTTAATGGAAACTAGATCAAATGCTTTGGAAAGACTGAATGACAACAACAAAAAGAAATAAATGACTGTGCCAACAATGTGCCAGGCCCTGTTCTAAGCATCTTGTACCTATCGTATTCGTTCCCTATTGCTGCTGTAACAAATAATTATAAATTTAGTGGCTTAAAACAAATTTATTCTCCTACTGTTGTGGGGTAAGAACAGTAACTTCAAAATGGGTCTTAATTTATAAATAAATATAATTCAAGTGACAGCAGGGCTGCATTCCTTCTGAAGGTTCTAGGGGAGAATCCATTCCTTGTTGCTTCCAGCTTCTGGAGGTTGCCCACTCTCTCTGGCTTACATTTCCCTTCCAGAAGTCATATCACTCCAACCTCTGCTTCAATCAGCACACCTCCCTCTCTGATTTTGACTCTCCTGCCTCCTTCTTTCTCTGGTAAGGATCCTCCTGAATGATTCATTATGATCGCCTATCTCAAAATATTAACTTAATCACTTTTGCATAGTCTTGTCTGTCAGGGAAGGTAACATGCTCCCAAGTTTAGGAATTAGGACACATATTTCCTGCAAACAAGGACATTCTCCCATGTAACTGCAATATAACCATCAAAATCATAAAATTCACATGGGCACATTACCACCATCTAATTCTCAGTCCCCACTCAAATTTTGACAGTTGTTCCAATAATGTCCTTTATAGGTAGAAGAATCCAGTTATAAACCATACGTTGTGATTAACTGTCATGTCTCTTTAGTCATCTTTAATCTGGAATAAGTCCATGACCTTTATTTGACTTTCATAACATTCACAGTTTTGAAGATTACAGGCCAGTTATTTTATAGAATGTTCCTCATTATGCATTTATCCAATGTTTCCTCATTCTTTTATTCAGGAGTATCATCCAAGTGATGAAGTGATGCTGTGTTTGTTTTAATGCATTTATCTGATAATGCAGTTTTTGTTTGCCCCACTACTGATGTCACTCACTTGAATCACTTGACTAAGGTGGACTCTCAAAGATTTTTACACTGTAAAGCTGCTCTTTTTTTTTTCCTTTGTAGTTCATAAGTATTTTGTAAGGAGTATTTTGACACTAGGCAAACAGCCTGTCATTCATCCAACACTCAGTCCATTCATTTATTCTTTATCTCCATAAGGACTCCTAGGTTTATTCCTGGGTTATAATCTATTGATATGATTACTTTAATGTCATCAGTCCTGCCAGTAGCATCTCCCTCATACTGGCCTGATACGCCCCCACCATTCTTTGGGCCCTTCCTTGCTTCTAAAGCACAAGATGTTGGGGCTCCTCTTGTACTTTCCCTGGCCCAACCCTGGAATCAGCCATTTCTCCAAGGAGTCCTAGAGCCCTTTCTGTGGGGTCTGGGATTGGAAACTAAGACTGGGCACTAGGTAGTATGCTAATCACTTTTGGATTCCTATAGTGCACAGAGCTAAGGAATATATGATGCATATATATTTCTATATCAAATATATAAAAAACCACCAGCCACACAGAAATCTCTAATTCCAAACCAACCCCCAAGGGTTCTTTCTAGCTTTCTACCTTTCCATACTGGGTCAAGGGATGAAGCATTATTTTGCCTACATGTATTAACCCACTTAGTCTTTACAACAATCTTCTGGTTTAGAAAATAAAATTGCCAGCCTCATTATCCACAAACGTTATACCATATATTTCAAATGGTTTGAGAAAAAAGGTCTATACACTCCACTTGCAACTTTTCTGTAAGTCTGTAATTGTTTCAAAAATTTAAAACGTTTATGCTAAAAAAAAAATTCTCTGTGGTTCAACAAACTGAGATACAACAGTGTTCATAGTGTTCCCAGTAATCTGAATGTGATAAAAACATTCATATATGTTCCAAACTGGGGGAGGAAAGGACAGAAAGAGAGAAAGGAAAGGACAGCGTTTCAATCTAAGAAGGGTGGGAGTTAGGAAAGTTGACCCACACGGCCTTATCTTTAAAGACCTAGGCTGGTGGTTCAGAGCTGCAGTCTCCAGTGTGACCCTTCATTCTTCATTTACATTTGGCTATTTGACAACCACCCAGGCCTGAGGTCCACTCAAGAGCTGGAGGATCCTGATTAGCTAATCAGCCATCTTGGCTGGGGCACAGCCCATCAATGTGACAGAACATATTAGCCTGAAACTAACCACTAAATGAATTTCTTAAGGCTTATCCAGCCCCCTCAGTGTGAGAAAAACAGAAATATGTGACGATTCACCGGGATCTCTCTCTGGTCCAAGTGTCTTACTTTACAGACGGACAAACTCAAACACAGAGTGCTTAAGGAATGTGACAAGGTCTCAGAGCTATGGAGGGGCAGAACTCAGAAAACCCTTCCCATTGACATCATCGAAGGCCTGCCAAAATTGTCTTTATGCTCACTGACTTTGTTGTATGTAGCAATGGACTTCACCAAGGGACAAAGGAAGCCCACTTGATTCCAGCGGATTAGGGCTGGGAGTAGTTTGGTTAGTTATTAAAGTCCATCAAAATGGGAAAGCCCTAAAAAGTATTATGTGAATACCTAAAACATTTTATTTGATAGTTTTTCTTTGCCACTAGATCTCCTGATTAGAGTTCCACAGTGTTTTTCTTGTATAAGTCAGAATCCATCCTCTTTGTGTTTCCTTAAAGAGGAGTTACAACATAAAGACATCTGTCAAATAATATGAGGCAGAACCATTCTAGATGTTGATCATCTTTCTTCTTTTTTAAAACTGTCTCATCCAGGGGCGCCTGGGTGCCTCGGTCAGTTAAATGTCTGCCTTCAGCTCAGAGGTCCGGGAATTGAGCCCTGCATCGGGCTCCCTGCTCAGTGGGAACCCTGCTTCTACCTCTCCCTCTGCTCCTCCTCCCTCCTCGTTCTCCATCTCTCCCAAACAAATGAATAAAATGTTAAAAAAATAAAATAGATAAAAATAAAATAAAATTGCCTCTTCCACATATAACTCAATAGCAGTTTTATTAGATGTGTGACTTGGGCAAGTTCTTTAACCTCTTTGTGTCTCGGTTACCCTTCCTGCAAAAGGAGACCCTCCAGGCTCATCTTGCATTTTCTCAACCCCAACCCTGGTATCAGCCATTTCTCAAAGAGCTCTGTCTTCTTTCAGTGAAGAATGGTATTAGAAACCACGATCTGAGTGCTAGGAGTACTCATCACTGTTGGACTGCTGCTCTTCCTGGGTCCTCACAGGAGACAGTTAAGGAGTACTATATATATATATATATATATATATATATATGAAAATAAATAAATATATACAAAGAGATATAGAATTAATTAATTTTATATCTCTTTGTATATATTGAAAATCATGAGTCACACTGCCTATCTCCAATTCCAAACCAAGACCACAAAGTTTGTTCTAGTTTTCTCTCTCTCCATGTTTATAACTCCCTTCTCCAACTGTGAATAATTTGCTCTCATTTTCCTTAGTATATTTACTTATCTGATCAATACTGCTGTGTGTAACCAACCAGTATTATTTCCACTACCCTCCTTGCCCCATGTGGACTCTATTACCTAATGCCTATCACCTCTCACCTATCACCACAGAAAACCTCCACCCCTAAGTGGGCTCTGACACCCCACACTGGGCCACTTCCCTGCATGGACACACTTGTTACCTTGTTCATGTTCTGATATCCTATGTCAAGTTACCCTTCTTCAGCCTTGGTCCACTGAGGCTCTGCACAGCTCTGGACTACTGTGGCTTCCTGCTTTCTTTTAGAGTAGATGCTAACTCTGCTTTGTATCACCTAATGAGTTTAGGACTGAACTGTTCATAAATAAAAGGGAAAGAGGCAGAGGAAGAGCCCCTGTTTTGTTTTTAATACATTTTCTGACACAGTAAAGACTGTCAGTAGTGTCAAGAAACAGAAGGCCCTGTTCACATTCAATAAGATGGGCTGGAACTTGACCTGTAGCATGTAGTGGAAATCATTTCCAGATTTATTTATCTCCCAAAGTATGCTGTCACCAAAGGACCCTGATAACTTCTCCACTGAAAGGACTCTCAGCATTCAAATATTCAATTGCTAATATTGTCAAGATCACTTATTGGTAGATATTGTTTCCTTTTTCACTTCATTCCTTCATTAGCAGAGAGTGTTATCTGTCCCATGTTATGGTACTTAGCCCTTAATGCATTTCTGATACACCCTCGAAGGCCTGGTACACAGGGACATGATGCAATTAGTGTTGCCTTAGAAGTCAGACACACTTGTGTTCAAATCAATCTAATTTATCAACAGTTTGAATTATATGAGAATTAAAGATAAATATATATATATGTATGTTTTTTTTTTTAAGATTTCACTTATTTTTTGACAGAGAGACATGGTGAGAGAGGGAACAGAAGCAGAGGGAGTGGGAGAGGGAGAAGCAGGCTTCTCACTGAGCAGGGAGCCCGATGTGGGGCTCGATCCCAGGACCCCAGGATCATGACAAGAGCCAAAGACAGACATTTAATGACTGAGTCACCCAGGCACCCCTATATATATGTATTTAAAATAAGGTATGTGCACGCACACGCACACACTCACTCATTCACATCTACCACGTGGCAAAGCATTCTCTAATGCTTTATACTCCTACCAGGATTACCCTCTTGACAAAGTCTCATCTGCCTATCTCTTTGCTCACTGATTTTCCTTTGAGAATCCGAGACCATGAAAAGAATTTCAGGCATGTAAAAACTGATCAATAACAACAGTTCTGAAAAACCAGAAGACTGAACTAATTTCTCTGTGAACTTGAAATAAATGCATCACCTGTTCTTGGAAGTCTTGGACACGCAGGTATTCTCAGTGGTTTCATCCCGGGGCATTCTCATTAGAGCCAACACGTTATTTCAGAAGAGGGAAGGGAGAAGCCGCACTCTGTAAATCTGCTTCTTTCTGTGCTCAATTTACTAAGAGCTCATCCTGCCACCTACTCATGTAAAAGTCCTTCCCGGCCCTGGAAGGACTTCCTGCCTCATTCTCTCTCAACCACTCATCGTTGGGTTGTGAGGATACCCTGTCCCCCTCCATGTTTCATTGTGAGGGAAAGGGAACTGGGAAACCTGCAATAAATGTAATAGTCCAGTCTGCCCCAGTGAGCTGGGAAAAAAAATCTCGATTTGTCGCCATGTAAAAATCTTCACTGGTATCCTGCATGACGCTCTCATCTATGAACCCCTCCTGTGGAAGCTGTTTTTTCTTCAGTTATTTTACTGTAATTTTATTGTGCAAAATCCTCCCTCTTATTTCACTGGAGTCTTGTGCAGAGTGAAGTATAGCCTCTCCGTCCTGTGATGAGATGGAAATTGTTATCCTTGCCCCCATGACACCAGAGGAAAATGGAAAACTGCACTTGTGTAATCATCATTGTACAGACCATATAAGAGGTACAGAATCGCTTCCTTTTTAGAGGGTTTAATTAAAATCATTACTTAAAAATAAGTCTTGTGACAACATCATGATTGGGCTATTTTCAAACTGTAGAACACCTAGGAGAATTCCGGATTCCATGAGAAAAGTGTCTCTCCGTAGTTCATACATGTATGTTTGCAGGACTCCAAGAGGCAACGAACTCTGTTAATCTTCTGATATTGGCTGTGCTGATTATTTTATGGTTGTCTAAAAATGAGAGGCATATCGAAATAATTTAATATTTTGTAATATTTTAGAGGGTCATTATAAGACATTCTCTTTTACTCAGTAAGGATTAAATAACCAAGTCTATGTTTTTTATTGCTGATTTCTACGATTAAAGCAAGTACATAGAAGCTGAGCTGATTGCAATATAAAGAATTATTCTCTTGGGTCCTACTTGTATTCATTCTCTTTCTACATTTTAAAAACCCATTCATCAATTACTCTGCAGTAGTACCAGGAGTTAGCATGCGCATATTATCTTCCCCTATTCCATCATGGTTTTCCAAGATCACACGTGTGCGTTTGGGGCTGTACACACCCGGCCACACTCACAAACACATACACACACATGCAGACACTTACACTGGCATCCAAACCTATTTACCCATAATTACATTCTAGGCACTTTATCGAACAGATATTTTTGCGTTCATTTGTGGAAGCTGAAAAGAATCCGTGCTACTGTTTGGAGTCTTAAAGCAAACTGTAATCTCATAAACAGTGAGGTGAACCTCAGAGGCAGGAGTCTTTTGATATGCAGCGTAAGTGAAATGCTGCATAATATAAAATGATGGCGCTATTAATCCTACGGCACTGGTGGTGCCCAGCCCCCCCCCCTTCGCTATTGATACCAACACCATTGTCTCTGGCTTTAAACTTCATCAGTATGCAAACGGAGTGTCACTATGATGGGTGGTAACTTGGTTGGATGCACTTTCTACATTTCTGGCAAATGAGTATAATTATTTTCAGAGCTGCGGGCAACTCATGCATGTTTTATCCTCCATCTGGACCAGCACGGTACACAATAGTGATAAAAGATGATTTTCCCCCTTGGATGTTCACAGGCCATCATCGACACAGTCCTGATGAAATGGCCATGTATCCCCTAGCAGCTCTATATCTGCCACAGCTTGACAACAAAATTATTTCCCCATAGTACTCAAACACTTCAAATATTCAAGCCCTCTGTGCATATATTTGTGTTTTGAAGCATTCAGCGTTAACATAATGTGGTAATTTATAAACTGACAAATTAACTATGCAGAAATCACAGAGAGGCCTTATGAGGTCTGCAAAGCAGCTGAAAAGAAAGCAGAAGCTTTTTGCGCTCTGTAATAATAATAATCCTATCAACTGTCGCAGATTGCCCGGCCTCCCATTGTTAGAGCCGTGCTCTCGAGCCTGCTTACTATAGGTGATTCGGCCCCAGCCGCCTTGCCTCAAGCCTCACCAACCAGGAGGCTCAGCTGGGGCTCAAGGTGCTCTCCTCCTCTGGGTCTGGGGCTTGGGGGAAAAGGGCACCAATTAAAAAAAAAAAAATGCAAGTTGCCTGTATTGATCACTTGGAGCCAGCAAGGGTTGTATGGGATGGAATTTGGGGAGGGTGAGATTTGCCCTCAAGACGGAAAGAGAATTTAGGACCGGCAAAATCAATAACAGCAAAACTGAGATTACGCATGTGAGAGTACGATCGGCCTTCTTTGTTTCGTGCTTATAAAATCATTTTAATGATTAAAATCCATCATCTTGCTAGCCCGCTTAGCAAGTGCTGGTGATCCTCACAGACCTGCTATTGATCCTCAGACAGACAGCTGAATGGAGGCAGCATTTATCAAAGGACGCAAAAGAGTGCATTTTCACTTTTATTGTATTAGCTTAATTCTCTTTCAGATGAATTAAAGACTAATTTTGCTAGACCAAGGGGAGAGTCAGTGGATCTTCTGCTGCCCCCATCTGTTTAACATGTAGATTCTTAGAAGGCAGAATTCGTTTTTGAAAGGCAAGAAAGTATTTACAAATTCTTTGGAAAAACACAGAACATTCCTTCACGATATGCCAAATCAGCCTCTCCTCCTTCCTTCTCCACGACACCCAGCTCTGCACTCCACCTCCCCCAGTCACTGCACGCGCGCACGGACACACACAAGCGCACGCGCACACGCGCGCGCACACACACACACACACACACACACACACACACACCGTCCTTTAAATGGTATGTACCATGCTATGAGGCCTACCAAACATCAGACACTCTTTATCAGCAGTTGTGCCAGGGTCTCCATGGCAACAGTATAATAGATTTGCCCTTATTCAATCCCAGAGGCCACATTGAAGCGCAATGCAAAATTTGCTGGGGCCTGAATTCCTTTCAAGCTATGGCTCATGTGTCAGGAAACAAGTCAATGCACAGACAGCCCCGCACAGAAAGATGGAGAGGAACCTTTTCTCTCCACTGCTGTTTGCTCACAGTGACATTCAGAAACTTGGGCCCTTCTAGATCTCATTTCTGTCTTGTTTCCTAGTTATTAATTCACTTCTTGGGGTGGAGAAGAGAGTGGGGGAAGGGAGCGCCAGGCTTTGCAATAATCAACCACCAATGAAAGTGCAAAGCAAGCTGCATAAAAACGAACCGAGCATCTCAGCCTCCATGGTTATGTAGGATTCAATATGGCTGAAGCCCACCACGGCGGCGGCCGACTCCGTTCCATGACTTGAGGCACCCCGGAGCCGAGCAGGCCTGAGCAGCCCGCGCAAACCTCCTTGACACACACTGGAGTGGTATTCTGTGATGCTCAAGCGACCTTCCCCGGAGAAGGAGAGGCAGAAGAATGGATACATGCCCTTGTCCTGAAGCCAATCTCGGCAGGAGGGGAGAATTCCCGGGAGCTCGCACCTGAAGTACACTGTGGCTAAAACAAGCACAGCTTAAAAGTTAAACAATCATTTGTTTCAGGTTTATTTTAATCATTAGCTTTGGGACTTACAAGATGATTACTTTGTGGGTTAATTATTTTCTGTGCTTGGCTTTCCAAACCTAATTGCTCAACTTCATTATTGTACATAGCGATCCATAGCCGGTTCCTAAAATTACCTGTCCAAATATTTTCCCTTTTGATTATCACAGAGAATTTGCTATTTTTCTCCTGGACTTGAAACTTTGCAGAAATGACTTGGTGGGCAGACGCTTGTGTGATTTTGAACATTGGACTAGAGATATCACAGCCATGAGAAAAAAGATTCAATCCCTGGTTGGATGAGAAAGAAGGTTCTTACGGACCTTTGCCCAGATGAGGCCTGATTAACTTCAGGGCAGTGGTTCTCACACCTGAACATCCATAAGAAGCATCTGGAGTATTGTCAAAACAATTTCTTGAACGCTGTTGCCAAAGACTGTGACTCGGGAGTTAGCATTCCCAGCAAAGTCACAGATGATGCCGGTGCCGGTGACGCTGGTCCACGGGCTGTGCCTCAGGAACCAGAGCTTTCGGCCAATCTCCAGCAGGAAAAGTTCCTCGACCTCAGATTCAAGGTTTATTTTGACTGTTTACTGTAACTTCGACTTCGATCCTCTTCTAGAAGGGTATTACTTGTCATCTTAGCGTAATTACCCCCTCCTCCAGAGGGTCAGACCTGCAGTTTCACCCAGCACCTGGGACACAGCAAGGATGGAAGCCACGGGGAAGAAAAAATTGTCAGGAGACCAGGATATATCCTCAGGCCTAACACTATGCCTGCCACACATTAGGGCTTGATCAGTATTTTTTTTTTTTTGAATGAATACATGCGTGAGTAAATATGATTGAATTGCAAGGCTTCCATACTTCAGGAAAGAGATCTTAAGTCAAGGATCTGGTGCTCTGTGTTCTATTTAAATTGAAATCAAGTCAAATGTCATACATCTGTTTTTAAAAGTGGCATATGAATTTTTGTGGGGAAGATTAAATTGTACTTTAAAATCTTCTAGGAAGCTGGAACCATAGGGTGAATCACTGTATAGAAAGCAAAATCCTTTTATAATTAAAAGCATTACTCTCTAATTATTCTAGTTTTATAAGTTTGGGTTTTCTTCAAGTGGGAAATACTGCATTTTTACTTCAAGACTCACCAGCTTTGCTTCTTACTGCACAAAATAAAAGGGTGTATTTCTGCCCAATGTTTTAAACTTGGAATCATTTATTTCTTTTCATTTCCCATTCCTGCTGATTAGACCCTAAAATCTGGGTCATTTTAACAAATAATCAGTTTCAACAACAACAAAATGTGAAGCCAATAGCACATAACACTGACTTGAGTCAGTGTTACATGTCAGCTCCCTTTGACCAGAGAGAGTTTGGTTACCTGTGCTAAGTGAGTTATACGCTAGAAAATGACACCTGGGGAGGGGAAAGAGGGGAGGTAAACTGTATTACAGCACGTGCTTTGCGAATTACCTCATCTACGGTGAATTCAGGATAAGATAATGGCAGCCTTTTTTTTACCATACTGTACAGTATGTCTTCAGTTCCAAGATTTTTCTTCCCAGAACAAGGCCAAGGGCACAGAAATGAGCAGACTCTTAGGCAGGGAGCCTAGCTGGTCCTTTCCGCCCTTCCAAGCAGGTGAGGTGAAGTGGGGAAAAAAGAACAGATTCCTGTCTCCCACCCTGCCCCTCACTTCAGTCCTTGAATAGTCTCATACCTCATGGGCTGGTGAGAAAAATAAATGCAAATATCCAGAATTGTAGAATTGCTCAACTAGATCTTTGAAAGGGTGGGTCTGGATGCTTCCTTTTGCCAGAGAAGGGAGATCCCAAGATCATGAAAGCAGTCAGGGGCAGAGATGGGGTGTGAGCCTCGTGCCCACACTGGGACAGAAGTCCCAGGACACCTGCCCACTGCTGTTTCAGCCTGTCTGCCCTCCCTGGAAAGGAGCCCGTCACGCTGCTTGAGTAGATGTCCCCTCCCACAGCCCCCCTCTGCCACAGGCTCCCTAGAAGGGAGGATGAAGGCAGAGCGCTATCAGCAACTTTCAATTCAACAAATATTTATTGAGCACCTGCTGTGTGCCTGGTGCCGCACTGCACTGTGACAACCGCGGCATGAAAGGACACGGCGTTTTATTACAAGGTGGTTACAACCAGGTGAGTCTGTTTTTCATCACTTGACAATAGCGGTCTCCTCTGTAATGCTTTGCAAACTGGTCTACGCCCCCTGTATGTCTGGAGCCACGGGTTAAACTGGTGGTTACTTCCTGATGTTTCCATTCTCCTTTACTATAAGTACATGATTTCCTTGATTTTATGACAAAGATTTTTCTAATTCATGCTTTAAGATTTGGAAACGTGGACGGATACCTCCGATGCTCACAGTATGTGTTAAATTGGTACTGTCCACTTCCTTCCTTCCTTCCTTCCTTGTGATACAGATTAAGCTTCATCTTCAAATAATATCTTAGAATTGAGGATAGCAAGGAATTTAAGTTGGCATTTTTAATGTTAACTATTTTAGGCCACTGCACAATAATATGTCAGTTTTTAAAAGGTAAACGAACTCTGCACCCAAGTCTCTCCTTTGTGGAGGGTGCTTTAGGCTCCCTCTCCAGAGTCCCCGAAATTGGACTTTTAGCTTCTCTGCCACTATGGGCTCTTTGAGGGGCAGGCAGGGAAGGGGGAGGGGGACTGAGAAGCTCCAGTTTAGATGAGGCAGTGTTCTGAAGTGCCAAAGTGAGAATGGGAAAACATCTGCAGGACAAACATGATGCTGAGCGTTCCAGTCAGACCCTGAACCTGAACACGATGAGGCAAACACTTCCAGATGAACTCACTCGTTTTCCTTTGACAAACATTCCTCTCCCAAGGAAAGCCGGTCTGTCATTTTCTGCTGTATTGTTGTGTTTCTCCACCTTGCCCCTTGCCTCAGTTCTTTGTGGCCAACACATACTCTGGACCCTGCCTCTTCTCGCCGTCCTGCTCGGCCACCTGTCCAGCCCCACGTTTGGCAGTAATGACAGCGGACGGTGCCTTTCTTGCCAAGTGGAGCTGACACTCTGTGGCCCATTGTTTGTGGGGCCACACTGCTGTCCCCATCGCTGCCCCTTTAGGACACTGATCAACAGCTGTGAGAGGCTTCCCATCCTGCCCCATAGAAAAGGAAGGCCCGAAAGGCTTCTCAGAGCATCAGTTCAGAGGTCCTGCAACCAGCCAAACAATACGCGATTATTCAACGGCTCCAATTCATTTTCCTCTGCTCCTCCCCCACTGTTACCCTCGAGAGAAAACTAATTTGCAGAAAAATAGCCCCTGCCAGCTAACTTCTCCTCCTAAATGTATGATGACCCCGAACTCTTGTCTCCGTGGGTACTTATTCTCATAGCAAATGCGCAGAGTTCTGAAAAGCCTGTCTTCTCCTTTAAAAACTTCCCTCCCCCACCTTCGGCAGGGAGATGCTTTCTTTTCCTTTTATTCTTTGCTTCTCTTTTTAACATGTGTGCTGAAATTGGCACTTTCTCTTTTCAGTTCACTCCCTTCCTGGGATTAACGCAGGCAGCAATGGAGAAACGTGCACAATTTTTCCAGTCTCTGCACTAGGCGAACCCACGGGTGATGGATTAAATGTAACAGGCTCTACCTTACATATCACTATTTAAGCGAAGCGCCTTGTGGCCGGTGATGCATGGTGTCATCCAGAGAGCCCTGCACAAGTAGGGGAGCGTGGCTGCCTCCACTGTTGTCTGAGTAAATAATGGGGCTAATGGCATTTGGTGCAAATGAGACTCCTATAGAACTCACAGCGCTTGTTGATCTTATTTTTCTTTGTCAAACGCCTGCTTCGGCAGTGTGGCCTGCCTGGGCTATCCAAGGGAGGAGGGAAGGTCTCCGGGAGTTCAGGATTTTGTAACTAATATTGAACGCCAGTGAGAATGGATGCCAAGGTCGGGTTAAGAATAAAGACAATTGATTTAGAGGTCAGGGTTGCGATGTGAAAGGCCCTGGATGCTGCCAAAATATTTTCATTATGCTGTTTTTGTTATGGAAAAGACCAGGCCTACTGACTGACGGAGGAGGAGAGGTGGGAGGTAAGGCTGGAGCGAGGGAGTCTGGGAGGCATGAGAGGAATCAGAGCTCCAGGATTTATGGGCTGGGGGTCCCCAAGTTTCATTTGCCTGGTGCTTGCCTCCCTTGGAGAGGTGTGTGGATGGACAGATCCTCATGATCACGTTTTTCCCTCAGCAGAACCTGGCAGTTCTGTACTCTCTCTCTCTGTGTCTCTCTCTCCTGCAGCAGAGAAGCTGGAGACAAATTCTTCCAGTTGTATTTGCAGGGGTAAGCTATTTCATGCATCACTGTGATTCCACTTTTCGCCCATGCCTACAAGATACCTGCACCACAGGGCTGTGTATTTTAACAAAATCCTGTTATTATTGGAGCTCTGACCCAATTTTGTTTCTATATTCTGAAGTAGAAAAGACTCCAGTGGCATGAAATTAGCAACACATTCTGCTAGTGTGTTAATTGTGTGAGAGTTTTTGGCAGGAGAATCTCTAAGCACTACATGGAATTTATTTTTTATTTAAATTTGGTAGTGATTTCACATTGTTTTTAAAGAGAGGTACCATGGCTGAAAACACTTGGGATTTACTGTATGTTCAGAAAAAGAAAAAAAAATCTGTCTAATGCAGTGGTGCAGAAGGAATTATGTAATTTCTTCACTTAACAGGGAAGCTGCTAGCGTTGATTTCTAATTCATTACAAGAAACTGGCATTCCCAGGCAGTGGTTTGGGACGTCCTTGACCCCAGTACAGTATCCAAACGCTGTTGTACCCAGCCAGTTGCTCACATAAAAGCAAAAACACATGAAAAAGAGAAAGTCAAAATCTCCCAGGACGGAGTGGCTGTTTTTCTCTAATGGATACCCCTTCTGAATCCCCCAGAGACCAAAGGGGACTTTAAATGACCATGGTTGTCCCCATGAACATGTGGATGGGGGAGCAATTCCCAGAAAGGGGGAAGGTAGGCAGACAAGCCAACAGATGTGTCCCACTAAAGAGGGTAGACTCCTGCTCTTATCTCAGTGACAGAAGACAGCTCTGAAAGAGGAAAAAGGTAAAATAATGATGACTAAGTACTTACTGTCTACCAGCTATTGGATTGGCTGACCTGTGTCATCTTATTACCCTGGCCACATACTAGATATGTGATTCTCTGCTTCCAGGCCCTTGCCCACCTCCTCTCCCCACACTTCCCTCCTCGCCTGTCACCCACCACATCCCAGTCTTCTGAGAGGCTCTGAGCTGCCCTGACTGGCAAGGAGCTCCTCCTTGGCCTTCATTCACTGTGTGGCTCAGTACAGCAGTTCAAACCAGGACAGATAGGGCTCTTCTGCCTAGTACTACTGCTTCTGTAACAAGTCCTTCTCTAGAATAACAAGCATGGCCTGAATTTGATTTGTGGTGTCAAGTAGAAAGTCACAGATTATGACTCCAATTCCAACTTCCTTGGGAAGATGATGTACTCTGAAATTCTGGGCTTCTGCATCTGTGAGAGATGGCCATCTTTGGGCCAGGATTAAACAAGGTGATGGATGGAAAGCTCTCATCTCTGGGGTCCATGGGCTCTTCAGGTCCCTTTGCTTCCTGACCCCACAGTCACGGCAGTCACACCTACTGAACCCACATTAGAGGCCAGAGACCATGCCAAACTAGGCATGAACAGAGGTCCCCAGAGGTACCATGGAGTATGTACCACTCCTCATTTAACCCCCACATAACCTTGAAAGGACGGTATGACCATCCTCCTTGAAACCATACCTTGAAAAGCAGAGCCAGAATGTCACCTGGTTTGTCTGATTCCAAAGACTCTTAACTCAGTGGTTCTCAATGCTGGCCATCTGGAGAGCTTTTAAAACACTGACACACAGTCCCCACTACCCTAGACCAATTAGACGGACTGAGATGGGATTGAGTTTCTGTCACCTTTAAAAGTTACCCAAGAGGGGCACCTGGGTGGCTCAGTGGATTAAAGCATCTGCCTTCGGCTCAGGTCATGATCCCAGGGTCCTGGGATCGAGCCCTGCATCAGGCTCTCTGCTCAGCAGGGAGCCTGCTTCCTCCTCTCTCTCTGCCTCTCTGCCTACTTGTAATCTCTGTCTGTCAAATAAATAAATTTTAAAAAATAATAAAATAAAAAAAATAAAAGTTACCCAAGAAATCTCATCTGATGGTCCGTGAGCTATGAAACCATTGTCTTACTTATGCTCAACTTACCTACCACTGGCCACACAAACCAGGATAGCTTAACTAAGAAAGGGATTTCAAATGCTGGCCGCTCACTAATAATTAGACTGTGTTTACCACTTCTGAAGGGTCTACTATGACACAGACACTTGATATTGTCTTTGATCCTCATAGCAACCATGCAGGAATGAAATGTGGTCTATTTTCCTGGTTCACAGATTTATGTAAATAAATTAACACCTGGTACAAACAATCCATCCATAAACAGTATCATTAACATTATCACCATCACCACCACCATCATCTCTTGAATCCTCATAGTAGCCTCCACACTGATCCACTCAGCTCCCCATCAGCCCGGGAATCCGTGTGTGTCTTCCCGTCTTCCTGCTGCCCCTTACTCCAAATGCCCATCATCTCTCACCTGGACAACTGCAGCAGGCTTCCAACAACTCCCTGCCTCCAAGCGCATCCACCCCCAGTCCATTTTCTATAAAACAGCCAGGGTGACCTTTTTAAAACACAAATATTTAACCTTTCCTGACTGTAAAATGGTGATAACTGTCAGGGCACTATGTGAAGTTGGGTAGGCTGAGCCCTTTGTAAAAGTGCCCAAGGGAGGGGCAGGTGGGTGTCCAATCTTCTCCCTGTTCTCTCTGCCAAGCCACGCCCCCCTGTTGCCAGTCCCCCCCCACCCCCCCACCCCCCGCCCCCCGACTGGAGATCACATTGGCCCTGAGTTCAGGGTGCTTTTTGTGATTTATGTGCCCCAAGGGTTTGTGTGAGAGAGAGAATGGCTTGGTTTAAGGAGAGGGACATGTGCTTTTCTAATTCACACAAAGGTTTTGTAGTAACAGCAACTGCCCTGAAGTTGAACCTACTTCACTGTGTTATTATGCTAGACAAATGTGAAAATTTAAATAAAATGGAGGTTCCCTATGGGAGTTGAAATTTGAACCCTGGCTGTCAGTCTCTAAAGCTACTATCCTCACCCCTGTTGTTCCCTGGAATACAGAGAAGGGAAGCTCTCAGGGGGGATCTACAGATAGGAAATTCTTTGGGCGGCAGGCTTTCTGGGAAAAGCTTCACAGAGGTGGGAAAGTGCAGTCTCTCCCATTAGGGCCAGAATTAGGCCAACCAAAGCCAACCACCTCGTTCATGTTGCCTATCTCACCTAGGTAGGTCCCCACTTCCTTTGACCTTCAAAAAAGTGTTGTAAAACTTTGTATGAGAACATTTGTCTTAGGAGAGGGGAATTTACGGGACAAGGTTATGCTTGGCATCTGACCTCTGTTTTAAGTAGATTCATTCCAGGCTACCTACTTGATAGGTAAGGTGTAGAGATAAAGAAAATGAGATTTTAATGTGATAATCTGTCACTATTCTTCCTTATCAGATCATTCCCTTTGCTGGCCCTTGGATTGAATAGTTGGCACAGCAGTTTGGAACCAGAACATCCCTTAAAAATAATCTACTTCAATGGTTGGCATCCAAGAGCCCCTTAAGGATGGCGTCTTCATATGACCTTTTAATGTCTGTATCTCTGATCTTCTTCTCATTGTGGTAAGTTGGCATGGACTCACTCAAAGATCCATTTATTTGTCTTTGACTAGAACTTTGGTAATTTAATATGTTAAAACTGTGGGCATCTCATGTTAAGTTCTGGCTAGCAGCTATATCTTTCATTGATAGAAAATGAAAATGAAATTGCTCTGATCTAAAATCCCACTTGGGGCCCATGGCACCGTCTTGCTTCTCAGACCAGGGTTTAGTTCCACCACACCAAACTGTCATTTTCTTGACATTTAGCTCAGTGATGAATTTTGTTGGATAATTAGTTTCCAATCATACAGCTTGAATTTCAATACAATAGTTTTTTTTTTTTCAAATTCCATTTTAAAGGAAACTTAAGCAACTGTAAATTGAAAACCGGATCATTTAGCATCAATAGAAATAAATACTGTGGAAACAAAACACTGTGCCTGAATTTCAGCTAGCTATGGTTGCTTACTGGAGATCTTAACCGGATGCCTATTCACTCATTGTCAAGGAGAGGAATGGGAGTGGAATCCCATTAAGAAAAAAGTGGTGCTAACTGAGGCTCTCTCTAGAATCCTTATGGAAACACAATAAAAAAGGGAATACTTTTCTCACAAAAGTATTTCATGTTCCTGCTGCCTTCACCCTAAGGAAGAAATGATATGTTGCAGAGGTTGTAAAAGAAGTCAGAAATAGAGCCTCTGCCATCAACCACTGTCTTCCCCTTTCCAGACCTTTCCAAGGACACGACCCTTTTTCCTCTTGTTGAATCATCTCTACATTTTCCTCTCCTGTGCTCATTGATCCTTTTTTCTCATTTGCTCCCCTCTTCTAGGGCCCTGTTTCTACTCTGCTAGGTCTCAAGGCATGGGGTTCCCAGTTGGCTGGTGAGGGGGCTTTGGGTTTTAGAGACAGAAAAAGAGAGAGGGGTAGAGGCAGAGAGCTGGTGGTGGTGCTAGACAGATCCATTGTTCAGGAATATCAGGTATGATATTCCTGCTCAATCATCCAGGTTTATTTCGTTCTCCTCCCCATTTCCACTATGCCCTGTGAGTGCAACCGAGCCTCAGTGTTAACTCTGACACCCTGAGGAAGCCCTTCAGTCCCTTTCTCCCTTGCCCCCCTTCCCTGTGACTCTGCTCCTCCATAACAAGCAGGATGCTCTCCTCTTGTCCTCTCTACACTTGGCTCTGTCTTGCCTTCCTAAAGCATTCATAAATTACAACACTATTCCAGCATTCAATTATGTAATCTATAGAGATTAGTTATTTGCCCAACATTTTCTATCCTGTGCACCACCCTGCCTCAGCAAATTTTGGAGAGTTAACCATCAGAAGCCAAAGAGAATGTGGTTATAGGTACCAGCTTCCTTGTTACCTGAATCTTCTCAATTATTTCCCCTTGCCCTGAGTCCCTTGTGTTTTGTTTATGCTGCAAAGCCCTGATTATCTAAAGCTCTCTTATCCAGAAACTGTTTCACAACCTGAAATGAGGTTGTGCTACTGGATATGTTTTATTTACTTTGAAAACTCTCTAGCTCACCTGAACCCCTGCTTGTCTGACTTCATTCAATGCCTGTCTAGATTCTTCAGATCTTCAGGGCTTTGGGGAGCCCCACTCCATTTCCTTATTGTTTAACCTCTGCTGCAGAGCAACTCTGATTTCAGCCTCACTTTCTATGGTAGAGACACGTGCTGTGTTATCTGAATCCCACAGTTGTTCCACTAGCTTTGTTCTTGCCTACTTTTAAAGCCCACATTAAAAACATAAGAAATGGACTTTTTGAACCTCCTTTGGTATTTTGAGGCAACACAGCCAAAGGGAAAGGATGCTGTCCTGCATTAGGCCCCTGTGTTCTTGGGTTGGTTCTGTAGTTGACTATGTAACTTAAAACAAGTCCCTGAATTCCCATGTATTGCCATTTCTCAATCAGCCAGTTGTGGGTAATAATATCTAAGCTTCCTTATTAGCTGATGTTCTGTCAGCTATACAAAAGAGTATAGCTTTAGAAAAGTTTACAGGGGACTATCATTTTTATAATTAATCTAGAGGAGTCCTTAATAATTATTTTAACAAAATCTCATATTTGGCAAAAGAATAATGATGATGATGATAAGCGTTAATGGAAAACTGGCATCAGATTGAGGCTTTCTCTGGACAATACAGAAATGCTGATTTCCAGCAGATGAGCACCCTCACTCTGCTTGAACACTTCCCATAACAGAAAGATCACTACTACCTTTAAAAGTTTCCATTACTGAATTCTTAGTTAGATATTTCTTTCTTGCATAAGGCCAAAAATACCCTTTGGGAAATTTTCACCTGCTTTTCCTTCTGTGATTCAATTTGCCAACCATTCACCAAGCACCTCCTATATTCAAAGTTCTGTGTCAGTCATCTAGGGTTACAAAGATTAAGTCAGCTTGGTTTCTATACTTAAGATCTTTGCAAATAGTCTACAAATGAAAGGCTGCATGTTGTGCTGTATTTTAAAGACAGAGATACTCCACTATTAGCCAAAATGTAGGAATAGAGACTTACTCTCTTATCTGGAACAACCAAAATGATGAACAAAATTTGTGCAACAGTAGTTTTTAAAAACATTGGATATTAGGCAACCAAAACCACTGACTCCCAAGAGATTGGCAATAAACAATTGCCCCTACACAAGCTTATTGCTTTGAGAGACTTTTCAGGCCCTTGTGCAGAGGTGGGAATTCCAGGCACAGGAATCCAGTGGACTCCCTGCAAGAAGATGGGGATGATTCCTGGAGACTAAGGCAACTAGAGTTTGCAGAACAGACTACTGAAGAGGGGAGAGCTGCACAGAGTACCACACATCTACAGAGGGCCCCCCTTGGATATTCAGCAGAGCATTGATCAAGGAATGCATGTGAGTAAGCTACCCCATGAGGAAGTTACCACCCAGAAAAATGAGAGGGAGCAGGACCATGAATAATGCCTGTTTCCACCAGCCAGACTGGAAAGCATCATAATTCATGGGGCATTGGGTAGAGTGCTCAGAAGTTGTTCCCCGCCCTGCCCCCCAGGACTGAAAAATAATTCACCCTAGACTAAACACAGTTCTGGTTCCACCTAACAAATCTTAAAAACAAGACCCAAAAGGAGCAAACTGTTTACAAGCAATTTAACTGTATCCCAGAACAAAGCTCAAGAATATTTATAGGAATACAAAAATAGCCAGAACCCAGCAAAGGAAAATTCACAAAGTATGGCATCCAGTAAAAAAAAAAAAAAAAAAAAAAAGACCAGTTATGCAAGGAGGCAGGAAAATATGACCAATAATGAGATCAACTACCAACGAATCCAAAGCAACTCAGAACTGACACAGATGTTAGAGTTAACAGACAAGGACATTCAAACAATTATTGAAACTGTATTATTCCAGGTAGTCAACTAGTGAAGCACAAACATCGGAGATATTTAAAAGACCCAGGATGAACTTCTACAATGAAAACTACAATTTCTGAGATTAAAAATTACACTGAATGGATTGAATTATAGACTGGATATTGTGAGAAAAAAAACCTTTAAAGAACTTTAATAAATAGCAGTAGACACTCTGACTAATTAAACATAAAGAGAAAAAAAGAATAAAAAAAAAGGAGACTCACTGCTCTTTGGAACAATTTCAAGCAGTCCAACATCCATGTAATTGGGGTCTACAAGGAGAGTAGATGAGAGGAGAAGTAGAAAAAGAATTGGACCCTAAGCATGGGAAATGTAAAGCAAACTAAACCAACAAACATAATAAAGAAATTGTTCAAACCAATGCTAAAGAGAAAAATCTCAAAAGCAATCATAGGAAAATGACATATTATGTACAGAGGAACAAAAGCAAAAGAATGGCAGCAATTTCTCATCAAAAACAATGCCAGTGAAAAAACAGTAATGTCTTTAAAGATAAACAACTGTCAACCTAGAATTCTATACCCAGTGCAGATACCTTTCAGAAACGAAGACAAAGTAAAGACTTTTTAGGCAAAAGAAGAAAGACTTTGTCACCAGGAGACCCACACTACAAGAAATGTTAAAGGAAGTC
The DNA here is from genome assembly GCF_002288905.1 of Enhydra lutris kenyoni. Taxonomy (NCBI): domain Eukaryota; kingdom Metazoa; phylum Chordata; class Mammalia; order Carnivora; family Mustelidae; genus Enhydra; species Enhydra lutris. The sequence continues at coordinate 12,145,552 of NW_019154134.1, read as the reverse complement.
CTTCAGGCAGAAGGAAGAATACCTGATCTACACAAAGGAAAAAAGACCCCTGGAAGGGGTAAGTATATCAGACATTTTAAAATAGCTAAAGGTGTCTAAAAGATAATTGGCTATTTAAACAGCAACAAAAAATAATGTAAAGGGAGACTGGTAATATATATAAAGGAAATATATGACAAAAATAGCATGAAGCCCTAGAGGGGAGAAATGGATGTATCCTATTATAAGGTTCTTAAGCTACATGCGAAGAACAGCATAACAAAACAAAGAGTTTTAGCTAAAAGACAATGAAGGAGATCAGACAGAATCATAAAAAAAATACTCAACCTAAAAAGAAGGCAGAAATAGAGGAATCAGGGAACACATAAAGGATGGGAAAAATAGATCTTGTCATCCGTTCTGGACTCAAAGTAAAAAACTATATCTCCCTTTCCAGAGTTAAACAGTTTCCTCTTATGTGGAAATGTTGCCAAGGCCTCATCTGAAGTGGGTGCTTCACAAGATGATGCTCGTCCTCCTTAAGGTATGACCTTGCCCTCCTCTCATTACCAATAATTAGGGTCAGCTCTAAGCACAGTCTAATTCAGGAAATAGAATTCCTTCTCACTGTACACCAAAGAAGTTGCAAGGCCTGACAAACATTGGCAGAAACGAGCAAAAACACTCAGGGAAGTGCACGTGGAAAGGGTGGGACAATGGAGGCCTGAAGATAATGATGAATGGGAAGAAGTCACTGATATGGGGGCATTCTTCCTTGACTCAGGATTTAACATCCTGGCAAAAACATCAGGATCCAGTCATAATGCATGGCCAGCATAACTTTTCGAAACTTGGATATAACAATGGATTATAGCAAATAAGATAGAGTTGCTAGAATGAACTTGGCAGACTATCGATGAGGGGCCAAGGTGGGGGGGGTGGTGAATTTATTACTGAGATCAGAAAAGTCCCCATCTGTTTATATTCCCCAGGAATTCCCAGAGGAGATTGCTTTGGCTAAAGCAATAAGAAATGCAGTGATGAAAAAAGCACTGGTAACTCCAGCAGTGGCTGTCCCCTGTACCCTGGGGTTGATAGGAGGAAATGGTGCCATAAGTCTATGCTCCTTCACATCAGTAAGAATGAAAGAATTCTGGAATGTCAAAGGTTAGTTGGCATTTCTTAAGTGACAGGAGAAGGTATATGTGATTGCTATATAGGGACAAGGGCTGGAAGATGCTTTGACCCTTAGACATCTGTGGCAGCGGCTAAAAGGCCAGCATGTTCCCAACGACAAGACAGATTAACAGCCAACTAAGATAGTACCTGACTTGTAGAATTGCAAAAAGAAATTGTGAGCTAGCACAAGCACAACTCAAAGGAGATCCAGTAGGTCCGCAGAGCCACCTTGTAGTTATTTTCCCCTTCCCCAAGTACATAATTTGGATAAACAAAGTAGCTGGCAGTATCCTTCCACTGGTTCCTTGACTTACAGAGTAAGAGCTATGAGGTAGGAAGAGCCAAGTGGAAGCCTCTGAAACTATCCATCCGCAATCCTACCAGCCAAGAGAGTAAACCCAAGTCAACACTGCATCTGTAAGAGAGTTAAGGCCATCATCAAAGACAAAGTATCTAGGGATGACATTCTCCATCACATCCATGTATAATCCACCTGCACGGCCCTCGAAAATATTAACAGATCATGAAGGACGATAGTGGACTACCATAAACGTAACCAAGCGGTAGCCCCAATCTCAGTTGTTGAGCTATAAATGATATCTTTACTGAAACAGATCAACATAGCCTCTGGCACTCCTATGTTGCAATTGACCTGGTGAACATATTCTTTTCAACCCTCATCAATAGCGAGGATCAAAAGTAGGTCTCATTTAAGTGGGAAGGACATCAGTACACATTCAGAATCTTGCTTAAGGCTATGTGAAACCTCTTATGCAATGGCGAAGTAGACTGTAGGGATCTTAACTGCCTTAATATGTGGGACATGATCCTGATGACATCATGTGGATTTAACCAGGGAAACAGAAACAGCAAGTCATGTGGCAGAGAAATTAAACCCCTCAAAGACACCCCAATCTGCCACATCACTGACATTGTCAGGAGTCCAGTGATCTGAGGTATGCTGCTGCACCATCTTTGAGGTAATGGACAAATGTTGGAACTTGTACCTTATTCCAGTCTTTTATTGCTGCATAACAAACCACAGAAAAACCCAGTGAGGCACAACCACTACCATGTTACTGTGTTCACCGGTTCTGAGGGTCAGAAATTTGGAATGTCTTGTTTCAGCTTCTCGATTTCTGCCAGCTTTTTCTGGGTTCTGTGGTAGAATTAAGTCCGTAAGGCATCCATTTGCATATGACAAACTAATTTCTCTCCTGTGTGTCTAGGATGGTACTACTTATGTACTGTACTTGGGAGAATGGGAAAAAAAAAAAAAAGTCACTCAAACTACTTTCTGTCTCCTGTGGCTCAAACGAAGAACCTCAGTTGAGAAAGGTTGGTTGGAGCTTTAGGTGGAGAAACTCTACCAGCTGGGGATGACTCAAACTGGACAAGAATCTTAGGGAGTCATTTCACCTATATTTCTAGGGCCTGGGCTGGGACACTTGAAGGCCAGCCTCAGGGAGGACTGTCAGCCAGAACACCGATACCATGGCCTTACATGCGTGGGAGTTCCAACTGTGACTTCTTCACAGTATGGCAGCTTCAGGGTAGTTGGAAGAGCAAGTGTTTTAGTGAATAAGGGGGGAAGCTACACAGCCTTTTATGACATAGTCTCTGAAGTCACAGAAGGTATCTTCTGCTGTCTTCGCTTTGTTGAAGCAGTAAAAACCCTACCCAGATTCCAGAAAAGGGACATGGACCTCATTTCTTGATGGCAGGAGTGTCAAAGAATTTTGAGGTCTTTTAAAACCACTAAAAAACTTTAGAAATTAGTGGCAGTATATACCACTCTTGGGAATTCTGCTCTGATTCATTTGTTGGGTAACTTGGAAGGTTGCCAGTTTTGTCAGAGCAAATCTGCAGCGAATCTTGCCACACAGTCCCTATGACCAGTAGAACTCTTGGTGCTATTTACTGTGAATAAAGTTGTGTGTGTGTGTGTATGTGTGTGTGTGTGGGGGGGGGGGGGAGTCTCTGTCAAGCCTAATAAAAAGAGTTGCAGCACAGATCCTAGAGCTCTAGAGCTCGACTTTCCTTCTGCAGCAGAAAACTAAAAACCATCTGAAAAGCAGTTCCTGAGCCCCGACGGATCTTGGGACATCAAGTGGCCATGCAGCCAGATGACCATGCAGAGTCGGTCAGACGCAGCAGTAGTATGACATCATACATGGTAATGGTTCACTTGAGATTGGGTCAGAAGGGATCCAAAGGACACAGGAAGTTTGGTATCAGATTCCTGTGTTATCCATCTCCCTTGCTCAGTTCACACCTAAGGCCTTATAGTTAGTTCCCTACAGCCAACAAATGAGGAAAAAACTTGGACCTAGTTCATCAATGGGTTGTCTTGACAAGTTAGTGCTAGCAGTCACTGAACCACCATACCATAGCCCTGTTCATGGTGGCCCTGAAGAATAGTGAAGGTCACGCCTCCCAATGAGCAGAGCTGTGAACAATGCACTTGCTCATTCACTTTACGGGTAGGGGGAAACCATCTGAGTTACGGATATATCTAGACCCAGAAGCAGTGGGAAATGGCTTGCTGGTTGGGTCAGAACCTCAAAGGCTTGAAGTCAGGAGACAAGAAGATGAGACAAGGTAGAGAAAAACATATAGATGGACTTCTGCTACTGGACATATAGCGCCTGACTCTCCAGCTCAACACCAGGCACACCAGAGCACATCCCCAACAAGGGTGGCACCAAACCACTAGTGGACAAGATGTCTTGAGCAAGCCAACTAGCCTGTCTCCCTAGCCCCTCCAAGACTTGCATGACAGAGGGGACATGGGGAAGGGACAGAGGGTCTGCATGGCCCCAACAGTAGGAGTGCCATCTTACTAAGACCAGTCTAGCAACCGCTGTACTGAATCACTGAATCTGCTGTACTGGTCACCAGAGAGACGGCCAGGGAACCCTCTATATGGCACACGTTCCTTAAGGAAACCAGTCAGTCACTTGGAAGTAGGTTTTTTTCCATCAGACGCCCTCTAGTCCCGAGGAAACACTGACTCAGCCTTACCAGAAATGGATATGGTTTTGCCTTCCCTGACCCAGTGTCTCTGCCAACACTACCATCGACTTAGCCATTTTGATATATGTGCACATCTAGATGTTTGAGGAGTTAACACCCCAGGGGCAACCCTTGACCAGTTGGTGCCAGGAGCCATGAAATGATCCATCCTTTCTCTCCTTGAGAGGATGGTGCTCAAAGATCCAAGGAGCATGGAGCCCATTTGACTGCGCCAGCAACCGGCTCAACAAGTATGTTGGATTGTCCTGACATCTCTCACTCCCCCAATTCCTGTGCCTGCATTTCCCAAATCAACCACCTCCATCACCCTCCTTTCTCAGGCTCTGCTTTCTGAGAGAACCCAGGCTAAGACACTATCTCAGACCTCTTCATAAAACATGAATTTTCTGTGAAGTTAGATGCACACATGCTGTAATTCAAGCAGTCTCTACTCACATGGACACAAAGGTCCCCTTTTGCTTGCTTGCTTGTTTTTAGAAAAGGAAAAAAACTGGAGCAATGTATCAGGTTCCTGTTTAGGGTATGATAGATTCTGTTTGTGGATGCAATGCCCATCACGCTGGGCTTCAGGCAGGCTGTGTAGGTGGTGCCCTGCACGGAAGACTTGACTGTGAGTGGGCGGGCCTTCCCTCACCAACTAGAGTCCTAGCAATGGACTGCATCTGCCCAGAGGAAGGAGTGCCTACTTCTAATTCCCAGAAAGCACGGTGGCTCATGAAGTCCTGTACCTGAAAGCACTTTCACCCCAGGAGGCCACATCCCTTCTACCCAGGAAAACCATTCTAGAGACCAACAAAGGAGGGCAAAGTTGGGGCCTTTTGACTGGTTGGTGGCACAGCTTTGAGACTGCTCTTGTGGGTGGTACCTCATCATATCTCACTGTATAATGAAAGATAAAACTGATGAAAAATCTAGTTATAAATCCTCTAGGAGGAAGCCAAGAAATTTCAAGGAATACGAGACTAAGCAGCAGATACTCACTCACCCCTGCCTGCCTCTCACCTACTGCTGGGGTTTCACGCACCTGCAGGAAGTGACCCAGGAGGAAGTGAGATCTGAAAGGTGCATGAGATTTCTGCACTGTCACCTGCACAACAGGGACACTGTCCCAAAATGTGACAGACTTGTTTTGCATTTTAGGCAGGCTGAGTGCCTAGCTCCACTTCAAACCCAAGGAGGTAATTCTACCCTCTTGGCTTCCAAGTAGCAGGGAGGGAAAGAGTGGCTCTTTTGTATGATCCTGGAATCCCACTTCTTGGTCAAAATCCCAATTTTGCTGCTTATCAGCTCTGTGACGTAAGGCAATTACTTTAACATCTCCGTGCCTCAGTTTCTTTATGTGGGAACTGAGGACCATAGCAACTAACCTTTACTGACTGCTTGCTGTGTACCAAGCCCAGTTCGGAACTCTTATAAATTTACTAATTTCTTCCTCATAATGATCCCCTGAACAAGACATTATTCTTGTGCCCATTTTACAGATGAGAAAAGAGAGTCACGCAGCTGGCGAATGGCAGAGGCATCATTCAAACCCAGTGGTCAGCTCCACTATTCTATCTCAGCCACACGATAAAGTGGCAAACATTACCTCCTTCGCAGGGTTTGTTGAGAGATGCAGGTGAGTTCATCATGTGGAGTACTCAGAGCACATAGTGCAGGCCCCTGTTCAACTAATGTGAGCTGCTGCCATCCTCCCGTTCCACCGTCACTCAGGGCTGCTGGCGAGGATGCTGAAGTGGTAGAGGGCACAGGTATAGAGGGGGAATAGCAGATACTAGATTGGAAGAGGTGGGGTGACATGGGTCTACTTTTCCCTGGCAGTCCCCCTACCCCTCCAGGCAACATGGAGGAACGCACAACTCTCTCTTGTGTGTAACAGTCCACAAAGAAGTTCTGGGCTCCCTCCGGGCCAGGTAACCTGTGATCCCATCCCCCATGCATCTGAAGCTCTGAACACAAGCAGAGAAACCCAATCTCTCACCTCCTGTTGCCCCAACAGGCTCTTCCTTTCTGTTTCAGTTTCCTGACTAGGAGACCTCTCTTTTCTCCAGGGGACTGACACTGGGGATTGTGCTCCCTGTGTCTGTTGTACATCCACATTGTCAGATCCACTTCCTGCCTTCTCTGCTCTGTTTTCTGCACTAGCAGGCTAACCTCTGAGAACTGTTCTCCTTGACTCCCTTGTCAGCAGGTTTCCTGTTGGGCTTGACCAATGGGAGGCACCAGCAAGAAAGAAGGCAGGAGAAGAGGGGTCAGAGGATTTCCTCCCTGCTTCACTGGGGTCCGACAAGGGCTGTGACCCTTCGCCACTCCAGCTTCTGCTGAGGGGATCCCTCCTCCACAGCACCTGCCCCTGGCCTCTGGGAACGGTTTCTTCCTCTTGTCCCTTCACCCTAGTGGTGCTTGTGGCTTCCCCCTACTCTGGTGTCTGGGTGCTCCCACCCCTGTCTTCTCCCTTTACCCATTTCACACCCCTGTAAACTGTGCCTTAATTCATGCTTTGCATTTCCACCATCTGGGTGAACTCAGGTCCCTGACAGGACCATGGCTGATACGCTCACACACAAGGGGACCACTTTATCCAGGAAGCCCAGAGGTGGGGCTGTATCTGTTCCATTAATTATTATTCCAAAAGCTAATCTGAGTGAAAACGTTGCCTAGTACATTGTTAATGTTGATTAACATTAAAATTTAGAAATGATAGATGAGCATAAGAGAGAAAACAAATGTCACCCGTATTCTCAGCACAGAAAGATAAGCAGTGTATTACCACACACATTTTTCCTTATCACAAAGGGATCACCTTGCATTGTTTTACTGGCTTAAACACAGTACGAATAATTTTCTTCCTTAACAAATACACTTCAGGGACACCCAGGTGGCTCAGTCGGTTAAGCACTTGCCTTCAGCTCCAGCCATGATCCCGGGCTCCTGGGATCAAATACTGCCTTGGGCTCCCTGCCCAGCGGAGGGTCTGTGTATCCCTCTCCTTCTGCCCCTGCCCTCCACCCCCCAGCACTTGTGCACTCTCTCTCTCCCAAATAAATAAAATCTTTAAAATAAATAAATAAATAAATAGACTTCAACACTAACAGAGTTACTTCTAAAACCGCTAACTCAAACTTCCTAATGGCTGCATAATAGTCCACATAGGGCTACTCCTATACTTTTAATCAGCCTTCTACTGACATTCAGGTAGGTCCCAATTTTTCCTTATTATAAACACTGTTGCAATAAACACCCTTGTACAATATAAAATCCTTGAAAATATAACCGATAAACATTTTCCAGCAAAACTTGCACATACGCTGCGGCAGTGGGGTCACCCCCTCTCAAGAGATAATAATATCTGCCTTCCCTGCCTCCCACTGACGTTGTGAGGTTCCACTGAGAAAATGGAGACGTCAGGCCTTTGTACACTGTAACGTGTATGGGGTGACTCTTACATGCCATCGAATTCTTTCACAACGACCCCGCAAGGCAAGCATGGTGGATACATCCTCGAGGCACACTGGCCAGACATGAAGAACTGAAGGCTTACTTTTAGGCTTTTATACATGATGTCTCTGTAGCACAACAAAGTGTTGTGCGTAAGAAAAGCAGCCTTCCAGCACCAGAGTAAACGCCCAGCTGGCAGTGCATTCGATCTGTTCTGGTGCATGTTAACTCATGCTGTCCCTTCCAGAAGGTCATGTCAAACAACTGAAGGAATCTGATTCATCCAAGAGGTCTGTGGGACTCAGAGGTCCCTCCCTGCCAATGTTGGTTAGCCCAACCCCTAGTGCTTATTAGTCATTAGAACTACCTTCCAGTCCTTTCCAGTCTCTTCTAAAAAGCACTTTAGATTAAAAAAAATTTGCTTGATTAAAAAAACTGAGCAATAGTTTAGCTTTTTTTTTTTTTTTTAATTGGGACTTTTATGTCAAGTGGGGAAGCTGCATTGACATTTCATAGAAAAACCACCCCATCACTGAGAAGGTGCTCCATTTTGGATGGATTCATGATTTACCTTGTACAAGTCTAAGTTCATGGATGTTCTCTGCTCTTGCTGAGGCAATACGATTAAAATGTCAAACAAAGTTTCCTGAAGCAAGAGTCCTACACAGCTTTCAATTCTTAATGAAAGACACCAGACAAGTTTTCAAAATCTGACTTGAGCCAAAATAATGCTATTTGTTAGGTAGTGTGAAAAGAAAAGGTCTCAGTGCCTTAAAGTGGTGATGTTCTACCAAGGAAAATGATGTTCTGAGGCATGGCATTCTTTATGATTGCTTGTTTTCTGTTGTGGTTTGTTTTGCCACAAAAATTCAATAAAAGGGACATAACCCTATGTTATAATGCCATAAAGTGTTTTTATTTTAAATCTCTGTGAATTAAGAAGAGGCACCAAACCTTCTGACTCTTTTCTCAAATACTGGTTCATTTTCCTCTCTTCTGGGAAGGACAGAAAGGAGGAGCAGAATAAGATGTTTGTGCCAGATATAACTCACCTCAATGGTACCAGAGGTCCGGCCTGCTTTCTGTGTGGCTCAAGGAAGCACCTGCCACCGGGTCCCACAACCTGATCTAGCGGTCTTGGCAAGGAAAGGTGTGCACCCCTCACAGAGATGCTGAAATTGACTTTGTTTCCTTCCTTTCTAATCTTACATCTGTAGATAGTCCACGGTTTCCATGGGTTTATTCATTTCTATCACCACCACTGCCTTATGGTTGTGTTTTTTTGGTGGGCTGTTTTGTTGTTGTTTCGTTTTTTTTGTTTGTTTGTTTGTTTGTTTGTTTTTGCGGTTGTGTATTCAACCAAAGAAAATGAGTAAGAAAACAATTATGAAAGCGAAAAAGAAAAAAAAAAGATTCAAAATTGCCATATGTGAGACCCATGGGAATCCCTGATTAATTTTCATTTTCATCATTTAGTTCTGAGTTTGGCCTGATTCACTAAATATGTGAGTAAGTATGGTCATGGACTTGATTTCCTTGCAGCTTCGGGGAAAAAATGAACCAGTCCAAGTCTCTTTCTCACCATGATCAGTTCCTGAAAGGCAAGGTCAAACTCCATGTGCCACTGGCCCCAATACCACAGCAGCAGACCTCTGTCACACAGTGATCCCCAAAGTGGGAATTTTGAAAGATTTTAGAGAGCACTCAGCTTACACTGAAAGCATCATGTCCTAAATAGAATTGTCCATTCCTTTGTCTATGTTTCCCTTGTCTTTTCTTGGATCCACATTCTCCTACCCATTTTGAGTGCCCAAAATACTGATTCTGAAATAATAATCTGTTAGGGAATAGTTACAAGTGTTATGATATTCAAGGAGTCTCACTGGAAATGGAAGGACCAGCATGAAAATGGCACAAAAAGTACTTGGGGTGGGGCGCCTGGGTGGCTCAGTGGGTTAAAGCCTCTGCCTTCGGCTCAGGTCATGATCTCAGGGTCCTGGGATCGAGCCCCACATCAGGCTCCCTGCTCGGCGGGGGGTCCGCTTCCCCCTCTCTGCCTGGCTCTCTGCCTACTTGTGATCTCTGTCTGTCAAAAAAAATAAAATAAAATCTTAAAAAAAAAAAAAAGTACTTGGGGAACTCCAGAAGTGGGGAGATCACTGTATGGCGGCAACCATTAGGAAAGTCTCCAGAGAGGAGCAGAGGGGAGCTGAGCCTCGGACAGACAGGAAGGTTGGATGGGACTGAGCGAAGTGGGCAAGAGGAGGAAAGACGAGGCATTCGTGGAGTGCAGGTTGATAGAGGTGAAAAGGTAAGTCTGAACAGGTGTGCTAAGGAAATGGTGAGTCTGATTAGAAAAAGTTTTCACAAAGGCAGCATGTAAAGACATGCTAGAGAGGAACTAGTTAGTTTAATGAAAGCCCAAGAGACTCGGACTTGATCCTACAGGCAACAAAAGGGAAAACGACAGGAGGGAAGATATCTTTAAAGAAAACGGATGCGACACTAACAGCCAACATGGGTGTCATGAGACTCCCGCACAATCCGGCTGAGGGGCCATGAGGCTAAGGAGGAGACACGGTGGCTCTGACAACAGAGAGAGTAGAAGTGAGTGATGGAGGCTGGACAAGAAGACTTCACAGAACTTTGGGAGCTGCCCAGGGTCCTCTCAGCAACTGTGTCATGAATAAAGCCTTTCTTTTTCTCTGAAGGTCTCACCATTCTAGTCCTTGACTTTGCCCTTGACGGTCTGATCAACTCTGCTGTGCTAAAATGTTAAAGGCTGACTATAACTTAAAATAGGAGCAAGAGAACAAAACTGTACAGTGACGAGAAATATTGAGCCGTGGGCACACTCTAAGAAATAACATCTCATAGAATTCCTTCAAAATTCTAGTAAAATACATTTTTCAATAGCAAGAAAACAACAACAACAAAAAAGGGCAGGTTTGCAGGGAGTTACACAAGAAGCCATTTACTCCAAATTTTTCTTCAAGTTGGGGCGTTTGTGTTGCAGTGGATTGCTGTGACACCAAAAGAAAGCACATCAGCCTGGATTAGATATCATGACTCTGCCTTCCAAATTGCGCTGATGGCTCAGGGTCGTGGCCCTCAACACATCTGGATTCCAGGAATGAGTCATTTCAAGAGGCACCCCCAAACAGAAGTTTCTGTTCCCACCCCTTGCTCTACTGCGTACTCTGCACTTGGACTACCTGTTAAACAAATCAGGCAAGAAAACAGGAGTTCTCTAAAGCAGTCATGCAAATTTGCACAGGCAGAGGGTCTGAAAGGAATCAGGCCTGGCCAAAATGACCTCAGGCAGCTGCCAAGGGAAAGAACCTTGCTTCTAAGAATGTTCTGCAGTCTTCCACGTCTCCTGCCATGACAGGCAACAGTGGTGTGACAATTAAGTGTGGTGGGTGGGCATTTCTGTGGGCTGGGAGCCTATTTTAACTTCCAACTGTGGGAGTGAGCTTTAACTCTGTGCTAAAATTAGGGGAATCCAGCAACTCCTGTGGTTATTTCAATCAGTTCCCTCTTATTGAGTAGCAGCAGCACAGTTAAGTAATAACATGGTAACCTTGCCAAGACAGAAATGAAATGCTGAGTGTTGCCCAGTTGGACCTGAAATCGCTTCAATGATCTAAGTGGAGAGCCAGACCAACAAAAGGGCTGCTGGCACCTCGGAGGTGGGGGGAACTGGGGACATGGACTAGAGTCCCCACAGCGGCTCCTCTGACACTCGGGGAAATTTCAAGGGAACAGGAACTGATGGGCCGGGCCATCCGAATTTCCCTAACAAAGTGCCAAGATTCCCAACGGTCAGGAAGACTTGGTTTGATCTCCCTTCTCAGAGACTACACACTGGCTCTGCCCAGGCAGCCCACAGCCAGAGCCAGGGCATCAACAAGACCTTGGCCCTGGTGCTTGAGCTCACACCACACTAATGAGTGTAATAACGATCTAGATAAACAGCTTCTTACGGCCACGCTGTGCAGAGGGCTGTTCGGACTGGCTCTCCTTGGGGAGGAGGATTTTTCTCTGGCTGAGAGGGAGAAAGGCCATGGTGCCAGCTCCCAGTTCAGAGCAGAGAACCGAGATAAGGAAAAAATGAAGAGGAGGAGGAGGGCAGAACCAGAAGCCTTGAAGAAAGCTTCTTTTGAGGAATGCTTGGAGCACCAAGGGGTGCACCAGCCCTGAACCATCCCCACTGGGCTGAGGTTGGAGATGGAGGGAGAGAGGGGAGGGGGACCCGAGGTGGCTGACGTCACGGATTACCACAGTTTGAGCACCTGAACACTGGGGTTTTCATTTCACCTTCCCCACCCTCCTGACTGTGTTGGCTATTTTCTTCTGTGTGGTTAGGCTGATCTGAATTCAAGTCCGGCCCATAGTCAAGGGGCAGGGGGTGACATGGGGGGAGGACTGCAAGGAGGTGGGATCACTGGTGGCCATCCAAGAAGTTGGCTAGTGCAGACACCAACATCGTTTAGCCTGTCTGCTAAGAAGCAGAACAAACAACAGGGATGGAAGGAGGAACTCGGCCTATTGTGCTACGGGCCTGACAGTGGCTGTCAACCCTGGCCATGCTTCAGAATTACCTAGGGCGCATCTAAAAATTGCGGACACCTGGACCATACCCCAGGTATTCTAACGTATTTGGTCACAGGTGGGGCCTAGGGTTCAGAATGTTTCGACTTCCCCATGTCACTCCAATGAGCTGCAGGACTGGCAGACATTGAATCTTTCCAACAAAGGTTAGGTAAGGGACAAGACTGAAGGGAAAGCATGGGCACACGTTCTGGGTGTCTCCAGGTGGAAAGGCCAATTAAGGGGCACTGAAAGAGGACTTCTCATCCCCTACTTGAGGGTTGAGTCACCTCCATACCATCCCTGACAAAGTGCCTTGGCTTCTAGAAACCCCTCCCCCCACCCCCCACCTGAGGACAGGTAGCTCATAGTGGGACACAGCTGCCTATCTGAAGGACACCTTATGTTGAGCTGATTTCATTGACCTCTTCTATTCTTATTCCTATCCTTTGGGTTTTAGTAGAAAGGCAAAAAGAGAATTCCACACAGTGTCGTAAAAACACGAAGTCTGAGCACCAGCTGTATTATTATTGGTTGGAAGGTTTGGTCTTGTGATACTGTCAAGCCACAAGGAAGCCCACTCAGGGAGGGGCAGGTCTCAGCAGTTCCGAAGTTCATCTCTCCTCTCTCTGCTCCTAGAAGCCCACTGCCACACATCCCATCCCCTGTACACCACGGCATCCTTCATGTTCTGACAGGACCATGGGCTCAAGAGCTTAATGGGTTACTTTGCCTTTTGTTTTAATAATTGTCTTCACTGCCTTATCCTGAAATCAGGGCTCTACAGAAAAGCTAGTAGATTTTGTTTCATTAATTAATTGTTTTCATTCAACAAATTCTTATTAAAAGTCAGTTTGGTGCTGAGTCCCCAAAGCTATGATGGTGGGATACGGGCAGCCCTGGTCCAGCTGCCACGGAGCCCTCACTGAATAATCATACAGACACCTGTCAAATCACAAATGTGATCAGTGGGGTACAGGAGAGCTCGTCTGGGGGCCTGGCCCCATGTGAATGTGAGGGAAGGTGAGGAGGTGTTGGCTATGGGAAGGGTGGAGGGCTCAAAGAGTGGTTCAGGCAGAGGAAGAAGCCTGGACCAAAGTCCTGGGCAGGGAGGGAATACACGTGTAGGAAGAATAAAAAAAAAACTACTGTGTGGCTAAGCTCTAGAACAAGTGGGAGGAAACTCAGGAGGGAGTGTGGCCGAGGAGAGGGTAGAAGCCATATTAGGGTACATTACCATCACAAGAATGGTAGAAGGCCAACCAAAAGGGTTCACCAGTCAAGATCAAGTATAAAGATGTCAGGAAGAGCCTCTAAATTCAGTACTCTCCTACCCCCAATTTATTTATCTGTTTACTTACTTATTTTTAAGGATTTATTTATTTATTTGAGAGAGAGCTCGCACCTATGGTGGGGGGGTGGGCAGGGGCAGAGGGAGAGAAAGAATCTTAAGCAGACTCCACAATGAGCACAGAGCCCAGTGTGGGGCTCCACCTCATGACCCTGAGGTTGTGAGCTGAGCTGAAACCAAGAGCTGGACGCTTAACGGATAGCCACCCAAGCAGGTGCCCCATTCCCCCAATTTTGCCATTACTCTGCATTTGGGTTTTAGAACATGGAAAGTTCCTCCTAGAAACTGGAAAATCCTTTTTAAATAACCAAAGGCCTCTATCATTTATTCATTCTACAACTATTCCCAGGCATCCACTATGCACTGGGCATTGCCCCTTGGCCACTGCCCACAAAGAGCTTATAGCCAGTGGAGAGAGACAGACCAGGAAAAGCAGCCATGCTGCCAGGGGCCACCCTGAGTCTCCTGATAGTCCCAGTGCTTCCCTCCACCCCAACCTTCCTCAAACTGGCATTGGTATGAGCAAAGCTGAGACTCACAAAGACAACAGCAAACAAAAGAGTCCCTCTCCTATCAGCCTAGTGATGCGACACAGGTAATACATAAAAATATACATATATACACCAACCACGTAGTTATAAATGCTATGAGCGATAAATCAGGTAAGAGGAGAACCAAATGATGGTTTGTAGAAGCTGTACAAGACAGCTGCTACAGCATGGAAGGCTTCTCATGAAGTAACATTTTAGCAGGCAATGCATTAGGAAGTTACATGGAGAAACAACATTACAGGGAGAGGGTAGAGCAAGTGCAAAGATCCTGAGGTAGAAGCATGCTTAGCATGTTCCAGGAACGTAGGGAAGTCAGTGAAACCGGAGGGGAGCAAACAGGGAGAGGGACAGCAAGGGGAGATTGTCCCTAGGGAATAGAGGGTATGGTGTCAGAGAGGGAGGCAGGAACCAGGTCACAGAGTCTTGTAGGCCACAGTAAGGAGTTTGGAGTCAATTTGCAATGGAAAGTCAGCATCTATAATAAAGCCTTACACAAGGTGGTTAAGTGCTAAGAAAAAATAAATCAGGTTAAAGGGACAGAGAGAGACTGTAAGGCTGGGGAAGCTATTTAAAACAAGCAGTCAGAGAAGTTCTCTCTGAGGAAGTGACTTCAAGGCTGAGTCTTGAACTATGTGAAGCAGCGACCATACAGATTTCTGGGAGAAGCCAGTTCTAGGCAGAGAAAATAGCACTCAAGTGGGAATGCGCTTGACATATTCTGGAATGAGCAAGGAGGTCACAGTGGCTGGCGCTTAGTGTGGGAGGAAAGGATAGAAGGAGACTAGGCTGGGGAAGGAGGCAAGGGCCAGTTCCAGAGGCCTTGGAGGCCAGAGTAAGGCCTTCTATTTTATATGCACCAGAAAGACTTTGAGGATTTCAAGTAGAGGAATGATCTCTCGGTTTTAGTAGGATAACTCTGATTGCTGGGTTGAGAACAGACGATAGCGAGGAAGAAATAGAAACAGGGACATGGGGTTTGCGGTGGCTGAGAAGTTTTGGCCTACGACAGCAATGGCATCAGTGATTAGGCTGGGATTGGATCAAAAAGCAGAACTGGTAGTATTCACTGATGCTGTAGATAGAGAGGCGGGAGGGAAAAAAAGAAATCAAGATGGCTCTGTTTTTGTCTTTTGTTGGCTTGTTGAATGAACCGAATCAAAACCCAGTGAATTTCTGCAGATGGAAGAGAGCCTCCAGAAGGGGTAGCCCTGGGTGAGGGGCCACAGCCTGGTGATGGGGGAGATATGGAGGGGGACAGGAAGGCACCATGAGGCTGGGAACAGGGAGCAAGGAAAGGAAGGGGAGCCCTGGGGGACCCGAAAGAGATGGGGTGGGGGAGGAGTTCTGGTGGACAACCTGCTAGTTTTGATCCCTACATTACATTTTTTAATCATTATACTATAAAAATGACTCCCTGTAAGTACAGGTCTATGGATTTGGGCGGGTGTATCGATATTTGGATAACTACCACCTCCCTGAGACCCAGAACAATTCCATTGCCCCAAAAAACTCCCTCATTGTATCCCTTAGTTCTGTTCTCCAAGACCACAGTTGTGTCTCTTGGAAATTGCCGTATACGTTGAATCATATAGTGTATGTAGTCTTTTGAGACCCGATTCTTTCGCTCAGAATGCTTTTCAAACGCCTTTGAGATCCATTCAAACTATTACCTGTTATTGCTGAGTTAAGTGTTTCATTGTATGAATGCACCCCAGCTTGTTTGTCCATTCACCTGTTGAAGGACCTCCGGATCATTTCCGGGTGTGGGCAGTTACGAAGACAGCTGCCACAAACATCTGTGGATGTGTTTTTGTGAGAACATGATTTTCATCTCTCTAGGATAAAATACCCAGTGGTGGGATTGCTGGGTAGTGTGTTAAGAGTGCATTTAACTTCAGACTGTTAATATGGTGAACTGCACTTGATCATGGTAATATAGTCTTTATATATTGTTGAATTTGACTTCCTATGACTTTGTTGAAAAGTTTTTTGTCTCTTCATGAGGGATATTGACCTGCAGTTATCTTTTCTTTCTTTCTTTCTTTCTTTCTTTCTTTCTTTCTTTCTTTCTTTCTTTCTTTCTTTCTTTCTTTTTTGTATCATCTTTGTGAGATACAGATTAAACCAGTGTTTACAGGGAAACTTATAACATTATTATGAAATGCTAGAAAAGAAGAAAGCATTCAAATCAATAATCTAAGTTTCCCTCTTAAAAAAGTAGAAAAAGGAGACCAAAATAAACATCGAGCCAGCAGAAAACAAGAAAGAAAGAAACATAAGAATAGAAATCAATGAAACAACAGGATCTGTCTGGTATCAGGTTAACGCTGGCCTCCTAAGTTGAGTTGGAAAGCATTCCATTCACTTTCAATTTCTGGGAGAGACTGTATAGAATTGGTCTAATTTGTTTAAATGTTTGAGTTAATTAATGGTGAAATCATCAGAGCTTGGAGATTTCTCCTTCAGAAGATTTTAAACCACAGATCCAATGTCTTTAATCGTTATAGAATATTCAAGTTATTTCTTTTATCTTGGTGAGTTTTGGTAGTTTGGGCTTTTGAAGGAAAATGATACAGTTCCTCAAAGTTGTTGAATTTACGTGCATAGAGTTGTTTGTAGTATTCCCTGATGATTTTTTTCTTTATCGTCTATGGGATTTATAGCAATATCTTCTTTCATTCTTAGTACTGGTAATTCGTGTCTTCTCTCTCTCCTCCTGCTCTCTCTCTCATTTCATCTTGCTAGAAGCCTATCAATTTTAATGATATTTGCAAAGAACCAACTTCTGGCTTTTTAAAATTTTCTCCATTGTTTTTCTGTTTTCAATTTCATTGATTTCTGCTCTTTATTGCTTCATTCATTCCCACTGCTGCCGTTAAGGGATTGCTCGGGGACTGGGGTCTGAGGGAACAGAGAAGAGAAAAAAAGAAATGATGGCTTGTTGCTCTCTTTCTGAGAATTAGGAGTCTCTTTCCCCAGTCCTTGAGCACTCCTGGTGCTCTCCCAACCCGCTCTCTAGAGGCTACTTCCAGTTTTCTGGCTGCATCAAGTTCAGGATGGGGGCGAATGGAGGGGAAAAAAACGGTAAGCTTGCCCCCAGTTCTGTGGTACTTCGATTTCTGATCTTCTTCCCCAGTTCAGCTTTCACGAGTCTTCATCATGCTGTCTAGGTTTTATAGTTGCGGTCGTCAGAATTCCAGGTGGAGTGTGTTTCTCCCATCTGAAACTTTCCCCCCACATTCTTTGAGCTGAGGGTTGAGAGAGGGTTTGGGGACCTCTGATGTGTGGTCCTCCTGTCTTCTACCCCACCACTGCTCTCCCCCCATGGGCTTCCCTGCAGCACGATTGCCTTGACGCCCACCCATCCCCTGGGTTCCCAGGGATCATCTCTGTGGCTGAGGTTGAGGGAACTTGTGTGATTGGAGCATCCAGGACCGGACACATTCCGGACAGCAAAGGAGCGTTTCTTTCTTCCAAGATCTATTCCTACATGAGAATTAGTAGTTCATTCCAGAGGGGATTCTTGGTGATTCCTAAGTCTTGGGACATCCTATTCAAACATGGTTCCATTGGTCCTAGTGGCTTCCAGTTGATTTCATGAAGTTCTCTTCCTAGCCAGACTGACGGTTCCTAAAATGACTGGATTTCTTCTTACAAACTTACTCAACAGAGAAGCAAGCCTACCTCTTCCCCAGGTTCCTGTGGTCTTTTCTTAGGCTAGGAGATTCGTTCCAAACATCCATCGCTCTGCTGAGAAGGTAGTCTGAGCTGGGCATCCGCATCGCCTTCACATTGCTGAGAAGCAATTCTCCTGGTGCAATTAGAGAGAAATGGCCCAGTTGCCATACCCTGGCAGGGCTGATGGAGAGAAAGCCTGATGCTCAATGAGAAACCCAACCTTGTCCTCCAGGCCTGCCTGAACCCAAGTTGCCTAGCAAGTCCAGGGCCTGCCTTTTTTTTTTTTTTTTATAATTTTTTTTTTTTAAGATTTTATTTAGTTATTTGACAGACAGAGATCACAAGTAGGCAGAGAGGCAGGCAGAGAGAGAGAGGAAGGGAAGCAGGCTCTCTGCTAAGCAGAGAGCCCGATGTGGGGCTCGATCCCAGGACCCTGAGACCATGACCCGAGCCAAAGGCAGAGGCTTAACCCACTGAGCCACCCAGGCACCCCCAGGGCCTGTCTTTTGAATGTATTTTGAAATTAAAGTCAACGTGGAAATGAGGTGTGTGGGTGTGTGGGAGGCTCAACGAAATGGTCATTGTACACCAGGCTGGTTATCTCATTGGTTGTGAGACAATAAAAGAGGATCAGATAAACACAGGCATAACCTCTGCCTCCATCGATAAGGTAAATCATCCTTTGTATCATTTGTCTTTCCTTCAGACTGGATATAAAAGGCACAGAGATGAACAATTCATGCCTAAACACAGGAGAGCTTGAAAGCTAGTGTATGTCAGATGTTTACTCTAGGTCATCATTAAGGGGTTGAGTGGATTTGCTTATAAACACAGGCTATCCTGTCAGCAGGGAGGGAAGGAGACAAAATGTGTCTTGTCGTGTGGAGACAGCTCTTTTAAAGACACATTGCAACTTTTCTGCCACGCACAGTAAGTTATAGAGATCATTCTTTTTATAGGAGATGAAATGTTGTCTCCTGAGCAGTGCAAAGCATAATGTGTTACAGAAACAATGCTTTTTCTCTCCACTTTGTGCAAATGTCATTTTTCATTATCCACTGAAGAAGAGTGTGCTGGAGAATGAAACGGGAGCAGCGTTGCCCCTTCTGCAGATGGCCAGGCACTTCCTGACACATACTCAGCGAAGACTTCCCCTGCGAGCCCCGAGCCCCGGGCGTTCTCCCCAGCACAGCCCCCCACCCCCAACAGTGAAGTGCAGAGCGCCAAGCCCCGGAAAGATGTCGCAGCTTCCCAGGTTATCCCTTTCCACTGCCCTCATTCTCTGCTGAGGGTTTTGTGGGTGGCGGTGATGGCTGTTGCTCCCACCCAGTCCAACCGAAGGCAGCTAAAGAAAAAAGTGCCAAGACAAACAGAACGAGAGCCTTGGGGACCCGGTAATGGGTACAGAGCGTAGAGTGTGGTAATCATTCTTTTGATTTGTGCTCAGATATGTTTTCTATTTGCTTTTGCACAGAATGCACATTTTCCCCCTGGATTGCAAATAATCTGAACCAGGGTAAAACTGTCACAAAGTGGCCTTCAAACATCATGTCTGTGTTGGAACTGAATGACTGATCAGACATTTAAATATGGAAACTGGGAATTCGGGTAAATTGCACTGATACGGTTTCTCAGAGTTGTTTAAATAATCTCTGATTCTTGGGTCTCTCTCTGTCTCTCTCTCCCCCTCTTTCTCTCAAGAGTTCTGCATCTTTTCCTTCTAATTTTGCTCCCATTGTTCCAATTCTAGTGTCACTCAATGATGTGGTTGCCCCTAAAAATTATTTTTACATCATTCCTAACAGATAAAACAAGGAAAAGAAGATGAGATTGCATTATCAACATTATCAGTGTCTGGTCCCTCTGCCCTTTTTCCAGGGTCAATTTCTAGAGCTAATCCACATCTTCCTGTATTGTCACCAGTGTCTTCTGACAAGCCCCTCTGAAGTTAAAAACAGGCAAAGAAATAAGCACACACCAAATGACCGCTAAGACTGTATGTCCTGCACACAGCCCTCCCCCAGGGTCGGGGAGGGGGCGGCAGCTGGCATAGGAGCCAGTGGGTTCACACCATGCTGGGTGAGGCTCCTGTGTGGTGGGGCCCCTGACAGCAGTCGAGCAAAGGAATCCTACGGGGCTCTGGTCCCACATTAATGTCAAGCACTGGGTTTTCTTTTAGTTACTCAAGGATCAAAGGGAAATTATTCAATAAAAAGGAACTTAAAGGGGACTTCTGGGCCAACACAAACCTTAATCAAAAACACTTGTTCAAACGCAGCTTCCTTGACCTGCCTTTCATAGAGTCTTTCCAGTTCGTATACAATTTGTGATTAAAATAAGGATTTTCTCCATTGCAATTCAGCATTCCCTTGCCTCTCAGCTGACCAGAGTTTCACAAGGGTGACGTGACAGTTTGTTGCTAAGGAACTGAAGATATATGTCACAATTCAGCATTCTGATGAAGAAGAGTAAATTCTTTTCAACAGACTGAATATTAAGTATAAAGAAGCAGTGTGTGTGTGTGTGTGTGTGCGCGCGCGTGTGTGTGGTATTAGAACTGACAACAGCCAGAAGGTTTTGCACAAGCACACTGCTGTCAGAAATGTGGATGATCAGGGGCACCTGGGTGGCTCAGGCAGTTAAGCACCTGCCTTTGGCTCAGGTCATGATCCCAGGGTCCTGGGATCGAGCCCTGCATCAGGCTCTCTGCTTAGCAGGAGCCTGCTTCTCCTTCTCCCTCTGCCTGCTGCTCCCCTTGCTTGTGCTCTCTCTCTGTCAAATAAATAAATAAAATCTTAAAAATAAAATAAAAATGAAAAGTGAATGATCAGCTGCTTCCTCTATAAAAGCTCCTCTTTAATAACCCTCCGTTGCCTCACTTGTAAGAATACCATCATGTGTTTGAACTTTTCACTCCAGCTTGTTTTGCTCCCCTCTGTTCAATGCCTGTTCCCTCACACTGTCGTGTCAGGGATTTATCACACTGTGACCTCGAGTCATAGTTCTCTCTTAAAAGGAGTCAAGCACAAACTTCCCAAGTCTCTAATATTCTAGGTGTTCGGCAGCGAGACTGGAACATTCCTCCCACTTGAAGTCCACCCACATCAATGTTTCTCGAAAATCTACTCCTCTTAGTCACGACCTATGAACACGAATAGAACGCAGCTAATGTTTCCCCATATCCCATGTGCCTGAACACTGGGGAAAGTTAGAAATTATATAGTTTGCGATTTCCAGGGAGAAGTGCAATAACTTCACAGTTTTTTTTAAATAGAATTCTTTAAGAAGCAGAACATTTAAAATGTGCCCTTCTTCTTTTGCAGCATGAAAAAAGAGCTCTGCCTCTCAATGTGGTTCGCCTGCTATCATGTTGCTGATTCTGTGATGGTTAGATTAAGAAAAATGGGAAAATCTCACAGCAGATAATGCCGCAAACGAATGATATGCATACAATAATAGATAAGTACACACCATGAATTGAAGAGGAAATGGATATATGTAGAAAAGGAAACACTGATCCTTTGAAAATTGAAGATAAGAGCTTAATTACTTATAAAACTATAGGAAGATGTGACCTGAATTTTACTGAAGAGAAGTAAACGTCGTGGTCAAATCCTTGGGTACTAGGCCAACATTTTGCTTGAATTCTCTCTCTCTCTATGCAGTAGGGGGCCAATTCAGAGTAATGCATGTTTACTCTTCCTAATTGAGGAGGTTGGACGCTAATGAGTTTTCTGAACACTGCAGAAAATAATGTTGTGTGTGAAAGGAAAAGGGTACATGGAAATGGAAAAAAAAAATGTCACCAAAGGGTACATGGAAATGAAAAAAAAGAAAGAAAAGAAAAGAAAAGAAAAATGTCCTGGGAACATGGGAAAGTTCACTTTTGTGGGCTGGGAGAAATCCAAACAAAATAGGTTTTAGAAAGAGGTGATGTGGTTAAAAGACATTCACTCATTCACCCTGGCTAGAACAGAACTATAAACAGAGTTTGACCCTGACCTCCCATAAATGATACAGGCATGTGTTGACAAGCAAACAGAGTGTGTCACTTAATTCTGCCTATTATTTATGCTACCCAGAAAATTTCCTTCTGTGCCCCTTGGGGTTTTCTCCCAACCACCAGGAAAATTCAAACTCTATACACATTCTGAGATAAAACACAGAAAATATGTCTACATTGAAGGACCTAATCAGAAATGTGTAATTGAAGACAAACCTTTGAATAGTACCAATACAGATTTGGTTTGAGGTGATTAGGGCCATTTAGTCTCAAGATGAGAACATTTAGGAGCCTCAACATATGCTGAATCCCTTCTGCCCCAGACTCTGTCAAGGGGCAAGACAGAAAAAAAAAAAAAAAAAAAGGGCAAGGAAGAGACTTTGCCCTTGGGAAGTTAGGATGTGATAGCAAAATCATATCCAAGAGGCACACAGGACGGCATGTGCAGAGTTCTAAGAGTGGCTTTGGCCAGATGTGCTCCCTCTGAGACGGAAATAATTGTCCTGATAACTAAAGGATATAGAGGAGGAGGGGAAGGGAAAGGGTATCCTTGAAATAGGGATCATCCCAGGGAATCATCCAAGGAGAAGCAAGCAGGCTGAAGTAGCCTTGAATATTCTGGTTATCTGTTGGTGTGTAGAAAACTGTCTCAAAATTTGGTAGTTTAAAACAAACACTTTATTTCATTTATAATATTTGTGTCTCAATAATTCAGGAAGAGCTCAGCGGCATGGTTTATCTCTGATCTACACGGTGTCACCTGGGGCTAGTTGGGCATCATCTTTAAGATGGCTTCTTCACTCTTCAGTTTGGCACTTGGAGTCCTTGGTCTACCTCTCTCTCTCTCTCTCTACCATCTCCCTCAGCTCAGCTTGGGCTCCCCATAGCATGGCAGGCTCAGGGTAACAGAACTTCTTACAACAGTCGCTCAGTGTTCCAAGAAAGTGTCCCCAGGATCATAGCCAGAAGTTCCAAATATTCCTGTGACCTAACCTTGGAACATCCAGACATCACTTCTACTGCATGCTGTTGGTCAAGCGGGCCACAAAGGCAGTCCATATTCGAGGGAATCGGATTAGACTCCATCTTCACAATGAATTTATAGCCAACTTTAATCGACCACAGAAAGTAATGAATAAAGCAAAATAGTTTAAGTAAACGGTCAATGCTAGACAGCAGGAGCGAGCATCAGAGCACGAGGCAGAGAATGAGTACAGAGGGCTTTGAAGGTAAGAGATCTAAACATTCAGATAATAACACCCTTTCTCCTGGTATAGACTCTCTTGCGGAACTATGTTCAACTATGTTCATAAAAGAAGGCACCATGATTTTCTAGAGTTCCCAGGCACTGGACTAGGTGAGTGAAGGAAATAGAAATTTCCCATCTGAATCTCTCTAAAAGGATACTCTCTGGTCAGAACATATCTTCCCAGATGAGACTTTCCCGCTGATTCATCAGCATACCCATGGCTGAAAATGGTTGTCCGAGGTCTGCATGGCCTTGGATTCCTACATGGCCTCTATGCCTTTGATTCCTACCACCCAACATTATGTTATTACAGATTATTCATCTCTTAACTTGAATTCTGGAGGGGTTTTTATTAGATTAGCCCAGCCTGTGGACTGGTCCCTTCTGAGTCAAACAACTACTCTTAGTGCAATCAAATAGGGATGGAGACAGGTTTAGGTATCTAATAAAAAATTAACATAAAAGCGTAGCCCCCTAGTCTCTCCCTGCACCTGCCCCCACAATCAGTAAGAGAGCACAGCAGGAAGAGAGTCAAGGAAAAAGGTGTAGCAACAAGTAAGGAGGATCATGTGAAAAAGAGGCCATCCCAGAGCTGGGAACTAGGACAAGGACAGAATAACTTGGTCCCCAAGCCATGCATGCATATCCCAAACCCTTCCCTGGTGGAGGCAGACCCATTTCCTATTGAACTTGCCCTGGCAGCTTTGATGTATGAAGCAGTAAAGTAAGGGACAGTAATGGATAGTATCAAAGAAGGCCCTTTCTTATCTGGTTCTCACAGAGGATTTTAACGCTTATAACAATATTGGGGGTATTAGCCGTCTCTTTCTATATTATTCTCCCACATGCATATCTATACCAAGTCAAAAGGGAAAGATTGATGGCATAAGCACAAGCTCTTTAATTTTGTCAACAGAAATTATTAATTTAAAAAGTGAGTAAGAAAACAAATCCCTGTTGGAGAAAAGTACTAATGGTACTTCATACTGTCATAGACAAATGCAAATCGGGATTTTCCTTTTCCTTAATTAGCAGACAAAATTCAGGATAAAGTTTAAATTGATAAGAGCTCTTTCAACACTGGAGAAATGTATTGACCTTCTCGAGGTAAGTGTGAAGTACATTAAAATCACCATTTTCTCAGTAATCAAGTTTACCTCTACAATAACTTTGGACTATGACACTCCTTCAGAAATGCTGTCTGCTCAAAATTCTCCGAACAGCAACCCTGAAAGGAGTTCTGCTGGGGTAGTAGAATTGTGGCGAGGTAGTCAGAATCAATTTGTTCCTGTGATTGACACAAGGGCCTGCATGTCAGCCAAGCTCTCTCAAACCATCTGTGCTCTGATTATGATCAATAGGTATTCATGATATGCCCAGAAAATGTGCTGTTTGATTACTTTTACACAGGAGAGGAGACAAAACATCTCAACCTAGAGTCTCTTAATGTGGATGTAGAAGCTGGGTGATGAGTTATTAGAATATAGAGTTTGCACTGATAAACTTTTGAACTTTCATTGAACTTGTAGATTAAGAATAGGCAGTTTTTCCAAGAGGAAAATTCACCAGACAACCAACAATTTTTCTTTCACATATTTAAGGGAGATGTTCGATCTGGTAAGGAAATAATAGTAATTTATGTCTTTGATAATTGAGAAGGATTATAGTTCTATACACAGAAAAAGCAACCATCACCCGGGCCCTGTGAGTCACAAAGCCATTAAAGAAGAAGCTTCCAGCTTAAAAGCAGATGAAACCTTGATGTTCTTCAAGAGGGAGTTGAGAAAAGGGAAAAGAAATCCCCATCTACTTGTAAAATTAGGGCCCCCTCTCCGCCTTCCTTCCAAACAACCACCATGACACTTTTCAAATTCAGCTTGATCTCTGGCACTAAAAGAAATACACACACACACACACACACACACACACACACACACACCCATTTCTCTGCATGCATAGCTCCCTGCATACATCAGAATGTACACATAGAACAGACCCACAATGACCCTCAGTGGGAGGCAACCATCCAAACATAAGCAAGGAAGCTGCTTCCTTCAATCTACTAAGACCCATCATTCTCCAAACATCATTTGTCCTGTAATCTGTAGGAACAGCCTGGAGCAGATGAAAGGTAAAGAAGGAAGACTGCTGACCAGCTGGAAACATGTGTTTGGTACATTCAACTCACTACAAGAAATTATTTTAATGATAAAAGAGTGTCAGCTGAGATCAGGTTCCTAAGAGATGGGAATAACTAATTTTGCTGCAATGACACTGAACAGCTTGTATTAAAAACACAAACTGGCTAGTGGCTCTTTGGCTTGTTTGGTACAATGCACCAAAGACTTCAAATAAATGCTGGCCATTCTCCAGTTCAGCTGCCCTTATTAATAATAGATCCTATCACCTTTCTTCCCAGATCTCTTCACTATAATGTTTTTGCTTCCTTGGAATTCAGTTTGAGTCAATCCTACCACTACTTTAAGCATGCAGCTTGCTGGATGCTCAAAATGAGAAGAACATGATCTTATCACAAGTTGCTAATAGCCAGTGTTGATAAAGAACCATGGATGTTATAATACAAGGCTGGGAAACAGCCAACAAGAATGAGAAACGCAGTCTCAAAGCAAAGTCTAAAGATGGAGCCAGAAGCTCCATTTGGGGGGTTCAAAGTGCCTACTTCATTTGCAGGGAAGAGACTTATACAAGTTTTCTCAAGTCATGGGGGTTAGGTGTTATTAAAAAACAAACAAACAAACAAACAAAAACCCAGACCTGGCATAGGAAAGCCATCAGAAACTTGGGCAGGTCTAGGGACTCATTATTCTGTCCATCTCTTTGTCTTATAGCATCTCTACCTTGAGTGCTGGTCTGCTCTGTCCTCCTATCTCTACTGACTTGGCTTACTCCAAGTTTCTGTTTCCTTACAACTATGGTTTGCACATGACTGCTCATGACCTTGACTCTACCTCCTGGTGTTTAGTTTTAGCAAGCACTGCTGTCTTATTTGAATTTCTGAAGAGGAGAGAGAGAATTTGGTTGTCTCTACCCACATTTCATGTGGCCACACTCTGGGTTAGTAGTCAGGCACTAGATGGACTACTTTAGTACTGATGACCCAATCACAGGCCAGTTCTCTACGGCCAAAAGGATTGGGTCTGGGGGGTATACATAAAGCTGTCCCTTCAGCAGGGGCAGTTCAATTTATAAGAGGCTTGGCCGGCATTCGTTGACCTTCCTGGTCCATGCGATAACTGGGATAGGTTCTATAGAGGAGGTTACATCTGAGATGATCATAAAAGGATCCTTTGAATGGACAGGCAAAGATGGAGTAAATATGGAAGTAATTGCATATGCAAAGGCCAAAAACAGGAAACTAGGAAGTATATGAGTATTTTGTTGCCTAGTGCAGTGCTTCTCAAATTTTCTGTACATGTGAATCACCTAAGGATCTTTTTAAAATGCAGATTCCTATTTTCCTATTCAATAAACCTGAAGCAGAACCTGAGATGCTGCATCTCTAAGTTCCCAGGTGATGCTAATGTGCTGGGAGAGACTTAACAATAGTAGGGCTAGGGAAAGGAACACGCCAAAGCCTTAGATGCCAAGCTACGGAATTGGTACCCACTCTACTTCAGCAAGTAATAAGCAGCTGTGAAGGACGTGGGGGCAGAAGAATGATATAATCAGAGCGGTGTTTAAGAACATTTGATTGGGCAATGCTTTGTGGGATGAATCAGAAGAGAAGTGGAAGATCTGCTCTTTAACAATTGTAAAGACCAGGACAGAGATATGAAGGACTAAATTAGGATGACTCCTCTGGAAGAGGAAAGGATATATAAAGGATATATAAGATAAGATATATAGCCAATTGAACACGCCCTTCCCAATGTCCTTACCCAGTCTTGCCTTACTTAACAAGGGAAGTCACTTCCTCAGGCATCATCTGGTGACATCTTTCTATGTCCTTTGCAGGGTGTCTGCTTTTCATTGCAGATCACATCTAAAGATATACACTCTCTTTTACCTCTAGCCCTTAATTTCATTCTCCCTGCCTAACTGCATTTTTTATTGTGGGCAACTTGCCGCATGATTTAACTATATTATAACCATGTAACTCTGTTATTTAGCTATTATTTCATTGTGTACCAATAACCAAATTCAGTAACTATATTTGTTCTGCTGAGGAGTTTTGTTGAAAGCATATCTGAAGGGCACTGGGCAATGAAGTAAAGTCTATTACTGCCTTATCACCATCAAGAAAATGATCTGTTTGTTTGCAGTTCACTGAAGTACATAGCCAAAGAAATTGAAAGAGAGTTTAGGGAGGGCTTGAGTAAAGTCCAGAGATGGAGATGGATGGATACTCTAAACACTGTGCTTTGGTTCAAGATGCCCCAAAATCAGCTGTGACAATATGCAGTAGGGAAGCTGCCAGATCATGTATTGACAGGAAAGGAGAGAGAAGGTGACAAACCTTATATTGGAATTCAGAACCTCCGTTATTACACAGCGTAACCAGTCCCTACTATACATTTAGAACCAAGGGAAAGATAAACTTGATGTTAAATACAAATCCTGCCTGAAATTTTCTTAAGGCTAAAGGCTTCATAATATCCTGAGATTAAGGCTATAAAGAAGAAATCTGTGCTTACCTATTGGATCATTCATGCCATTTTGAGGTTGAATTCTGAATACTGAACTTTGGTTTTCTGGTTGAACATTTGAGGTCCCTGTGCATTAAATAATTTACACACCAAGCAGGACTTTAAATCCATGCCTTTTCCTCCTATTGGGATGGGATTTTGTGCACACGTGTAGACTTACATCTCAAAAACCAAGCAGTTGTTGCTGATCAAAAAAAAAAACAACAACAACAATATTTCCTGCGTTTATAGAAAGGGACAAACAAGGGGAGGAAGGAAGGAAGGAAGGAAGGAAAGAAGGAAGGAAGGAAAAGAACTGTCTAGTCCAGAATATTAGAGCTATTTTGATTGCACAAGAACATAATCAGAGTCAGGAACACAACAGAGGAAGTATTCCCAAAGGAAATCAAGATTAAGATGCACACTTTGGCCTCCTCCTACAAATGCCAACCTCCCAGACCAACAGGTCATTTTGTTTGACAATGTCACATCAATTCACATTTCACAATGTGCTCTTAACTTTAGAATCTTAATGTGCTGATTGGAATTAGCTGTGTCTTTTGAGAAGAGCCTTGTCTTGGCCATGTCCAGTTTTGGAGAGACTTCCTAGTTGGTTGGAGGCATCAGCAAGATGCCTTGTCATTCTGGACTGCTAGGTGAGCTAATAAGCTATCTTGCTTTCAAACATATTCACACAAATATACAGAACACATGCATGTATACATGGACGTGTGTGTGTGTGTGTGTGTGTGTATGTACACACACAGAGAAAACATAAATATTTTCTATATATAAAACTGGACATGTGGTATGTTATGTCCTTACAAAGGCATTGGGAAGCCATACTTTGAAGAGGACATGGATTCCGGGGGGAAAAAAAAAAAAAAACCACATTCCATAACAACTGTAATAATGGTCTCACTATGCATATGTATACCAAATCATCATGTTGTACACCCTAAATATATATATAGCTTTTACTTAAAAAACAAAAGAATAGAAAATAAGAAATAAGGAAATGAGACTTCCTATAATCAGTGAAGGTGAGGTCAAACCCTCTGACCCCATTACCAGAAGTAAAATGAGGTTCAGACCACTAGCAAATGGCAGGGAAGGAAGAGGAAGAGGCTTTCAAAGACTGGTATAAAACTGTGTGGGTTACTGGGAAGGGGAAGGAAATAGATATGCTGGACCCACTTCCTTTCCTCAGCTCTACTCCCTGCTAGGGCTTAGGGCTGTGGACACATTTCTGAGTCTCCTGATGGTGGCTGTGGGAGGGGAGAAGTAGAGCAAGGAATCTGCCAGCCATGCTGACAATCTGTGCTGTCTCAAAGGCAGTGATTCCAGAGTATTTCCATACCCTGAATGCTACAAATCCTTCTTTCTGCTTCTCTCTGTGTCAGTTCCTTGCCTAGTCCCACTTGGCCAGAAAGGAGAATCATCATCACCATAAGTAACATCCCTTCCCAGAGAGGACATGGTCTATGGTCACATAGCCATAAAAAGGTGGCAACAAAGAAATCCAGCTTCTTTGGTTGCAGATTGCCATATGCACTTTCCTCCTGGCCTTGTGAACAGAGGTTCATTTAGTGTTTGTGGCTGCCCAGTGGGATCTGCCTCCAGGCTGCAGGATGGCTACTGGGTTCAAGCCTCATCTGGCACTTCCATGCCGATGTCACATCCTGCCACTCTGCAGTGTCACCCTCCAGGCAGTCATCACAGAACCTACTCCTTGGTTCTAGCTTCACCTACAACCACCCATTGCTCCACAAGGGACAGGAGACCTGAGGTTTCGGGTCCCAAGCATAGATGCAAATTAGAGTGTTTTTAATGTTACAAGAATAGTAGCAAAAACTCTTTGAGGACAACAGTTGCAATTAATCAGCAAACATGTATTACAAAGAGTCCCTTTTTAAAAAGTAAAATAAATGAGTAATAATGATAAAAACACGTGTGTGAGTGGGATGGAGTTTTGGGGTGGCTTCATGGAGAGCTGGGGGTGTGTGGGAGCCACTCTTTCCCAACAGATGTGAGTGAGCTGGTGAAGTGAAGATCTGGAGAACACACTCACAATGCACCCAGCAGGAAATCCAAGATGAGGAGCCCAGGTGGGGAAGATCCCCATGGCGGACAGGCAAGTGTCCTCCCAGCACGAAAATGGCTTCCCCGGAAACACTTGACTTCAGAACCAGCCATTATTCCCAGAAGTCAGCATGGACAGAATCTGGCTGTCAAACTAGGGAGGTCTTTACCCCTCCAGAGACCAAAGCAAGGTGACATAGAGAGGCCCAGCAGCGTCAGTGGGGAGGATGCTGGTCACCGGCATGCTCTGCCTCCCCTCTGAGCTCTTCCATACTGCCCCAGAACACGAAACACTCAGTTTCCAGTCCTCCTCTGCAGGTAGCCGGCCAGATGGGATTAGGTTTGGCCAGTCAGACGCACTGGCATGAGACCTCAGTTTAGGGCCCAGTTAGATGGGGTGAGCGGCCAGACATGGAGTTTTTACATGGCCAGCCTGGTCATGGCAGAGGCGGTGGGCCTGCAGCAGGAAGTGGGAGCACTGCCTTCCTGTCAGAGCACACAGGAATTCCTCAAGCTGGCATCATTTCTGGGAGCTCTGACCACTGCATCCTTGCCCAGCACCTCAAAGTGTTTGTAGACCACTGAATACCTGATTATTCATCCCAACCTGTTTCAGCGAGCTAGAGGGATTCCCACTGTCTGAATGGGCCCAGGCAGTGGCAGACCTCATGTGTTTGACACCCAGAATGGATCATTTCCTTAACACTATGGGACAAAATTATTTTCAGTGGTAATTCTGTCATAAGCAGTCATTACTATTATTCTCATTATTCATTAGTTTTAAAACAAAAACTAATGGGACAAAATTATTTTCAGTGGTAATTCTGTCATAAGCAGTCATTACTATTATTCTCACTATTCATTAGTTTTAAAACAACCACAAGAATAAACTTTAATTTTAAAGATACTATTCAAAATCAAATACTTTCTGTATAAAATAATTGGCATTTATGAAATTTTATGCACCAAGACACCAAGTGGTCATGTAGAAGGATGGAACTGAGCTAACTAATTTTATCATTAGGTTTTGCAATCACTGGGCTATCACTGTTTATCTATTGTTTAAAAGCAGGAAAACCTAAGTACTGGGGCACTAGAGACACAATCTGTACCTGAAGGCAGCTCGAACCATCGCGGACTGTTCTTCCTGGGAGTTCTCCTAATTAACTTTCAGGTGGGATATACTCTTTATTAAAGGACAAGCAATAAAATATGCTAATTTGAACCACACATGTATATATTTATATATATACATTTATGTGACTGTATATAATTAAAATTCAGCAGTCGTCACAGCAATTGTTTAGAACGTGGACCAACAAAAGGTTTGGGGGAAGGAGTATTTTATCACTGACATTGTTTAGAATTGCCGGCATGGGGATAATAAAAAGCAGACTGACGTACAGTCGATTTTATTATTGGTTTTAAATTCTCAGCAGACACTGCAGCCCCACACCACATGCAGCAGCCAGGAGACTGGCTCCTGCTGTCTGTGCTGGGGCCCCTGCCCTGAGGTAAGCAGGTGGGGTGAGCCCGAGAGAGACTGACCCCAGGCGTGAGGGCTCAGGAGGGCTCTGGGGCATCAGGGAGAGTGTTGAAGAGAGAGCCTGCGCCACCAGGGCCTTCACCACACATGCCAAGGGACTCAGCCAGAGACCTCATAAACCCCCAGATCCCCAGGTACTGTGAACGTGGAAAGACCCCCACACAGATTGCCTTCGGTGAGGAGGAATGGAGAGCCCCAAGCTCTGTGGGAACACTGGTGCCAGATTCTCGGCAGTGAGGTGACTCACCCACCCGCGTGAGATGAAAATGTGTGCCTCAGCGTGATTAAAAATCACTTCATGTCATGAGCCCTGAAGGGCACACACAAACAGTTGAATCTATAAATATTAACTCTACCAATGCCAAAATTCCACTTCCATCTGAACCCCTGAAATTTCTCAGTTGGCCAGGCACGTGAGCTCCACACCAGTGTGTTTGTGGGGGAGGGGGTCCGGGAGGGCAAAGGCCACCAGCAGAGACTCATCCGTCAGGCAAGGCCATGACCCAGGCGCCGGCTTTTTATTTATTTTTTTTTCCTAAGATTTTATTATTTATTTGACAGAGGTAGAGTACAAGCAGGCCCAGTAGCAGGTAGAGGGAGAGGGAGAATTAGGCTCCCCACTGAGCAAGGCGACCGATGTGGGGCTCCATCCCAGGACCCTGGGATCATGACCCAAGAAGAAGGCAGTTGCTTAACCTACTGAGTCCCCCAGGAACCATCTTTTATGAAAGCACATTCTCTCTCTCCTCCTCTGAATGGTTGCCACCCCAGAGAGATCAAAAGCGCTCTGAGGACAGAGACCGAGGTGCTATCCAGGGCCCCTCACGGTCCACAGTGGTGCAAATCTGATGAAAGGCTAGTAACATCTCAGTTCCAGGGACAGTCAAGTTTGCCTTTCCAACTTGACATGAGGGAATTCTAACACAAAGGTACAGACTCGCCGAGGAAAGAAGAGGACCCAAGCGGGTATTAATGCAGGCCTCCGGGGCCCCCTGGGACTTGAGGGGGGCCGATCCCCCAGGACAAAGAGGAGAGCAGTTACTCACCAGCCCCGGAGGGCACTGCACACTGGTAGAAGAGATGCAGGTAGGCATCGCCCCACACAGAGGACCCACGGGAGGTCACGGCCTATCTCCTCTGGACAGCAGCGGGTCCTATGTCCCTCTGCATGTACCAAAGACACAGCCATGGCAGTAGGGCTGCATGCCACTAGCAGCCCATCCTGTCAAGCCAAAGGGTGGTATTTCCTCATTAGAAATGGCCCCAGCAGGGCCATTGGTGCATGTGGCTAGGGCCCAGGAGGGTGGGAAGAGGTCCTCGCCCCAGCTCATGCATTTCCAACATGGCCCTGGAATCCACACTCAGATTGCAGCATTATGTCAAGTAGTGTCGGCCAGCCTTGTATCTGAGAACTACAGGCCTTCATTACTCCAGGGAACAGTCTGGTGGCCAAACAAAGGCTTGTGACAAAGGCCCCTTTGTTGAAAGCACCTATTGCTCCAGGCACGCCTTAGACCCGTTACCAGCCCAGTGCTAGGAAGCGGTACGAGTCAAGTAACGTCAGTGGGTTTCAGAAGACTTATTGTCAGGTCTCCCATTTCCCAGCTGTGTGATCTGCATAAGCCGCAGATCCATCCCGAGCCCCACTTTCCTCATCCAGAGAATGGAGCTGATCAATGCGAACTTGACCCACATGATTCCAGGCCCTAGGGCTAGCACTGCAGGGTCGGTGGAGGGTCAGACCATATCCCAGCCCTGCTGAGCAGTATTTGTGCCCTCCATAGGCAGGCAAAATCAAACGGTCCCACCCCTCCATCCCCCAACATAGAACAAACACGTAGAATAAGTAAGAGAACATCTTTATAGTGCGTATTTTTTTCTTTTTCCTATCTGGGATCCACCACTCTTGGGGAGGAAGGTGGGGTTCAGGACAGTGTGCAGAAACCTACCTCCTCCTAGGACAGCCAAGGAAGCACGTTCTTTTCCCTCCTGTCCCTCTGAAGACATAGAGAGGCAGGAAGGTGATCTGCCGGGCCAGGCCAAATCTCCTGCCCTCAACTTGTAATCTCCAGGGAGGGTGTGAGATGGAGGGTGTGAGACAGATACTCAAGGAAGATGAAGGCTCTTCCTGATGTTGGTGGAGTCGGGGGCCAAGGCACTGCAGCTGTGTCCAGGAGGAAGGGACACTGCAGGGTGCTAGCCCACTGTTCCTGGGGGTGGACCTAGACTGTACTTTTGGTGCCCCAGCCCTGCCTTCCTGCTGTTCTTCTGAGCTTGCTTCTCCAGCCTCCTGTCTGTTCTGTAAGCTACTGGAAGGATAGACTTCCAATACGTTCCCTTTCTGCTTATGTTAACCAGATTTGGGCTCTGCTTTCTGTAACCAAGAGTTCTGTCTTGTACTGTGAAAGATACGGCCAGGGAGGAAAATACCCAAAACACAGAAGAAAAAAAATCGTTTAATCTCCCTACACAAATATATTTATCACCACATGATTTAAAACTGTGAAAGTGGGAGGTGCCTGACTGGTTCAGTTGGTTGAGCTTCCAACTGTTGGTTTTTGGCTCAGGTTATCATCTCAGGGTCGTGAGATCAAGCCCCTCGTCCCCAACCCCAGGTCAGGGTCCACACTCAGAAAGGAATCTGCTTGAGATTCTCTCTCTCCCTCTCCCTTTGCCCCCCCTTCCCCTCATACACACTCGCTTTCTTTCTCTCAAATAAATAAATAAATCCTTTAAAAAAACAGAACCTTTAAAAAAATAAAACCGTGGAAATGGGAAAGAGTCTCACAGTTGACTGTAGTGATATGGTCAAATAAACTGATGAATTCACTTGGAAAAGTAAACAGTCATCAGAATAATGGGTATGAAGAGGACAAAGCAATAAGGCCATGCTCATGAGATTGACTGACAAGTGAAAACAGGGTGAGAAATCGTATGCATGAGACAGCTGACTTTCCTCCCCCTTGAATATAAGCTCCCTGGGGTTAGGATTTTTAATCTATCTTGCTGATACCTCAAGGCATTGGCAATAGTAAGCATTCAACAAATATGGAATGAATGAATGAATGAATGAACGAATGAACAAATGAACAATGAACTATTTGCACAGCAGAGGATTGGAAAAAGCACCATCAGATGCTCTTTGAGGCTGTTGAAGGTAGTCAGATTTTTTTTTTTTTAAGATTTTTATTTATTTGACAGACAGAGATCACAAGTAGGCAGAGAGGCAGGCAGAGAGAGAGAGGGGGAAGCAGGCTCCCTGCTGAGCAGAGAGCCCGATGTGAGGCTCTATCCCAGGACCCTGGAATCATGACCTGAGCCGAAGGCAGAGACTTTAACCCACTGAGCCACCCAGGCACCCCGAAGGTAGTCCAGATTTTTAAAAGCTGTTATTTTCTCTATATCCAACACTCCCCTTATGTGGTTTTATTCATTTTCCTGAGAAGCAAAAATTTTTCTTAGTCTAAACCACTGGTAGGTGACCCAACTTCCCCTAATATGTATGTCCCCTCTTGAGAAGCCTAAGTTGCCACCAAGCTGGGTGATAAGGGCAAAGGAACAACTGTTCTTTTGCCAACAGGAAATGCTTGGCTGAGGCAGTCCATTAGGACCTGGCTCAGAAGCCCACTGAACATCACCTTCCTGCAGCACTGAGCACCCTGGACCCTCAGAGCAGAGCGTGGCCCAGGTCAAGTCAAAGTCCTCCTGGCCTCCTCCATGCCCACTGGGCTGTCCTCTCTCTCACTTCCTCACCAGGCTTCCTCTCCAGCTCCTGCACACCACAGGATCTAAACAAGAACAGATTCCACAGCCCAGGGGATTTTACAGGGTTCAGCAGCCCTGGCAGACTGGCATTGAGCTGAGGCCACCACGAGCTTAGCAAGTGGGATCCCTTCCCACCTTGGAATGACTAAGCAGGGAAGCGGAGGAGTCAGCATTCTGCAGAAGTCAGCAGGTCCAACTTCAGGCAGCTCTGAACTCTGGCAGCAAGAAGGAAAGGATATTGATCAGCCCAGTGAACTGAGGACAGCATCTGCTACAGATGCCTGAGTGGGGCTGGTTAGAGGCACCTGCTAAGATCACCTTCTTAAGGCCACTGCTGGCTTCTATTCACTTCTATTCACTCTATTCACTTCATTCTCTCTCCCTCTCCCTCTCCCTCCCACTCTCCCTCCCTGCCCCCTAAAATTTGCTTCATGATAAAAGGACTAAAGCTGTGCAAAGGAGAATGCTGGACCCAGAGCAAGGACACATATGAAAGCACACACCCCACACAGAGCCCACTTGGCCTCCTTCATGCCTTCTCCAGAAATTCTTCTCTGCAGCTGCCACTTCCCCATCTTATTTAAAGACCTGTTAAGTCTTTGATCCTACCCAAGACCACGAGCCCAGGCTCCATGGCCCACCCTGAAGGCATTTTTCCCCTTCTGAACATGGGCTGTGGTTTCACGGGTTGCCCACAGTACAGTCCCAGCTGGGGAAAAGCCCCACACAGAGCTCTGGGGCTCACAATGGAGGGCCTCACCCCTAAGCTCCTCAAGGCACCAAAAACTGCCTAGTCCCTCTCCTCAGAGGTCTGGGTCCCAGCTCTGTGTGGCCCACCGGTCCAGGCTGCCGAGGCAGTGAGCCACCAGGCAGCCTCCAGCCCCCAGAGATCTGTGTGCTACAGATCTACAGGATCTCTAGAACTACAGGAACTCTAGAAAATCCTCCAAGCTTCTACGTACTAATAACCCAGCCTCTTGCCTTTGCTTCCCCAGCCCCTGGGGTGGTAGCTGCTTCCTGCAGTTCTCTCTGAGAAACCTCAGGGTTCCTTTTTTGCCATTTCAGTCTGCTAATACCAATGTAAGTGATTGCCTTTATTAAATACTCTCTGTCAAGATAACTATGGTGATCAACTCCTTACCTCAGTAATGTTTATATGATCAAAAGACTTTCTGGAGTGGTATTAGCAGCTTTGGTTTCCTTGGTTAGGTTTACTGAATCCAATTTAAATCAAAATTCATTGCATTTTTTCCAATTATGCTTTAATTTTAGAATCACTCTTTGAAAAACTATGGTGGTTTTTGTTTTCTGGGGTGGAATCCTATACTGACCCTGGAGAAAAGCTATTAGGAAAAGAGAGGTCAGATTGAATGTGCTAGAGAAAACACTTCTCTGGGTAGTCTGATGGAGGGTCCATTTCTTCCATCCTGTAAAATTTCTCATCCATCATGTACAAATGACGATCCTCAAGATAGTTGGAAGTGAGCACCTACTAAGCTGTCCAACTTATTTCTGGGGGTTCTAGGAACAGAAGAACTGTAGAGGAATGTATGTCTTTTAAAAAGCCAGGGATTCCAGAAGTCCTGAAGAAAGAGGTTCTTGGCAAGGGAAAGAAGACCCAACTTGAAAGAAGAATGCTGCAGAAGGCTATACAGATAAAGTTAAGCAACCTAACTGTTCATAAAGACCAAAGGGAGACCACCACACTCTAAGTCAGAGAGGGGAGGGCTATTAAAATCACAGGTGGTTGCAATAACAACACATCCATTCAGCGCTGAATTTTCAATCCCTATCTCCTTACTTTGGGAGCAATTAGTCTCGGGTGAAAAATTGCACTTGCAGCTAATTGCACCTGCAATTACCTACTTCCGGGTGCAATTAGCCACTTGAACCTAATTCTGAGTGTGCAAGTGTTTAATTTCGTATGTGAGGAGGTGATTCCACATACAGTTAGTTGTACCCTCAGTCTTTGCACCTGCAGCTCATTGTGACTAATAAAACAAGTCTTCATGCAAGTCAGGTTGAAGGCACATATGGTGGACCCCGCTTGGAGAACCAAAGATTGGATTGGGTAGACTGCCAGGGACACAAGTGTACTGAAGGGAACTAAGGGACAAATTATTAGAACTTGTCACTCTTTGGATCTGCTATTACATTCCCGTGTCCCCTTCCTACAACATATTCCTCCCAAACTATGGAATATGAATACAGTAGAGGCAAGGCCCGGCTTGGCAAAGGTAACACAGCAACTCTTCTGCTGATGTTCAGAAGCACCCATAAGGTATAGGTCAGGTCAGAAATGGCCAAAATCCATTATTTAGGGTAACTCTGAAGAGGTTGTTCGAAACACTTAGGTAACAGACATTTACTGAAATCCTACTATGTGCTCAGTCATATAGTGAATCCAGAGATTAATAAGCATGGTTCCTGCCTTCATGTTCATGTCAGTTCCACAAATATTTATTGAGTACTGACTATCTGCTTGGCGTGTCCAAGTGCTCACGAGCTCATTGGGAAAATCCACTTATACTCTTTCTACAAATATCAATCAAGCCCTCTCGGATTCCACAATCAAGTGGGGAAGAGAGATGTTAAACAACTATTTACACAATTAATGTCTTCATTAATGGCTGTGGGAGTGTGTGACTGGTGGCTGCCCTGGGCTGGGAGTTCAAGTTAGGCTTGTCCAGAGAACTGATGATGTTTGAGTTGAGATTTGAAAGATAACTAGGAGTTACCCAGGCAAGGGGCTAGGGAGGGTAGGTCCCAGCTAGAGGAATGACACTGCAAACGCTCTGATGCAGCAAGGAATGTGTCAACACTGAGATGTGGAAAGAAGGCTAGAGTGGCTGGAGTAGAGCAAGGGGATGGGAGGATGAGTTTTCCAGGATTAGTGAGAGGAGGTTCTTCAAAGTAGTTCAAAATGCACCCCAGGAGAGAATGGATGATGGCATCTGCTAGAAAGGAGTACACTGTGTGGCCTCTCAACATTAGCCTGTAGGGACTCTTGATGTGAGATATATTTTTTGCCCCTCTTCTTCTCATCTGACCAATAATGTCTTCATTATCGAACTCTGGAAGAGCATGAGGGCATGAGGTTGAGGGAGGACAAAGAGCAAATCAACCCCTTCTTCCCCACTGCACAACCCTGAACTTAAGCTTAGGTATGTACCTCTAATTTGGAGGTGAGGTTGAAGATTTACATTACACTGGACTGGACTTCTAGTACTTGAAAATAAACCTCATTTTCAAAATCGAGACTCTTTTAATAGTTGAAAGGGATCCAGAAAGCAATAGGAACTGCATGGAATGTCTCTAAAGGATGGGAAACAGAGATCCACCTGAGCATTTGAAGCTTGAATGGAAGAGACCTGCAGCCTCTTTGTGATTACACTCCTTTGAAGCCCAAGAAGGCAGGAAAGGTTCCACAAAGACAAGAAGGGCTATAAGATTTGAGAGAGAGGAGCATCCAGGCATTGCAAGGGAATAAGAGTGAGAACACAGGAGATGAAGTTTGTTCTCTGTTGAGTGGGAAGCCTCAAGAAGTCGAGCCCAGCAAGAGTGGATGGTCTGAGGTGGGAGCAGTAGAGTTGGATTAAATGGGAGGAAGTCAGAGGAAGGAAGCCATGAAGTCCAGGCAATAGGAGTTAGAGGTCTCTAACCATCAAAAGTCATGTCTCCTCCAGACTCTTAACATGCATTGAAATGACTGAGTTTGAGCCTAAAGTGGGTGTTCATCTAGATGAGTTCCCTTCCAGGTCTAATTAGGACTCCCCTCCCCTGACTTTTTGTGATCTTGGGGTCCTGGGATTAAGCCCTGTATCAGGTTCCTCACTCAGTGTGTGTGTGGGGGGGGGGGTCTGCCTGTCTCCCTCTCCCTCTGCCTCCCTAAAATAAACAAATTCTTAAAAAAATAAAAGCATTAAGCTGTGGAGCTATTCAGGACTGTAGTGTAGTCTAGTCTACCTTAACATGGCAATCCACTCCAACCCCAGTATTCCCTCCCACTTCCCCCTGCACCTGTCCCACTGCACCCTCAGCCTCATTATTTTCATGCAGAATACTGACTGCTCTAGAGGTGGAAGAAAAAGACCCATGAAGAAAACACAGGTCTTTCTCTTCCTTGACCACATTACTGCATTGCCACACCATCGCCTTGGCTGGTCCCTCTTCCTGGAATGCTCCTCTTCCAGATGTTCCCTCCAGGTGCTTCTCCTCAGCTGAAAGGACCCTTCCTCAGAGAGGCACGGGGCCCTGTGCCAACAGTTTACCATTACAATACTATCCTTTACTGTCTTCAGGGCACTTACCAATCTATGAAGTGATCTTATTTGTTTATGTTTCTCCTAGGATATCATCTCCATGAGAAAGAGATCTAGGTTTTGTATATTGCCATTTCTTTAGTGGCAGAACATGCTCAATAAATACCTGTACCTACTCAATAAATACATGTAAAATGCATAAATGAATGAATGAGTGAGCGAATGAACAAAGAGCGGGTATAAAGATTCACACCTCCAGGCTATCTAGGCTCCCCTCCTTTACGGATGAGAAAATCGAGCCCTCTTCCCTAAAAGGAGGAACCAGAAAAGCAGCTAATGCTACTCTACCATGCTAGCTGTTTCTGGAGTGCTGAACTTGGATGTGATTTATTCAAATGAAAACTCTGGGGGAATTGTTTCAGAGGGATCCATAAAACAAATGTCATTTGCACCTGGAGAATTCACCCAACCTTCCAACCAATTTCAAATATAGTTCCTTAATGCAGATTTGACAAATTTGAAATCTCTTACACAAAGCCATTTATCATCTAATGTGCACCTGCCCTGCACCACAGTTTAAGTTATAGCTTTTAATGGGACAAAACATTTCTATAAAATCATCAAAATTCCTTAAACCAAAACTGCCTATGAGAAATTGATGAGTTTCAAGCATTGATTCAACCCCTGAAAACATCAACCTTGCCACTGGCACCATGGGCACTTCTAATAAAAGCAGATAAGGAGGTATAATGAATA
The DNA here is from genome assembly GCF_002288905.1 of Enhydra lutris kenyoni. Taxonomy (NCBI): domain Eukaryota; kingdom Metazoa; phylum Chordata; class Mammalia; order Carnivora; family Mustelidae; genus Enhydra; species Enhydra lutris. The sequence continues at coordinate 12,105,438 of NW_019154134.1, read as the reverse complement.
TCTAATGAACCATTTTGTATGTCTATGTGGTTTCTCGAATTGGAAATAAATCAATGAGCCTTAGAAAATGCATATTTTAGTGGTCTATTCATAAACAACAATCTTGTTTTTGTATCATGACTCAAGTGTCATTCTTTTTATAACACAACTAAAGATTTAATCATTAACTTTATATATATACATAACCCAGAGTGTAGAAGAGGAGGGCAACCTCAGGCAGGTTTGATTCTTAAAATGTACTCACGTCTGGAAGGTGGATCATGAAGGTAAAACTGAAACACATACCATCTAGTAGTGAGCGTAGGGCGTGTGAATGATAACTAGTAAAGGACATGGAAACGTCCATGAATACTATACCAGGAGATAACCTAGACTGAGGGCCAGGGGGCAACATGAAGGAAAAGAGAAGGCAGGGAGTCCTGCTTTCCAGGCACTGTAACTGGTAGCTGAGCCCAGGCTGCCCCTCCCGGCCAGCTCAGCCAAGGGTTCACCGGTCTCACCGGCCTGGACCAAGCTCCTTGGGCAGTCCAGTCGGGCACTATGCTCCCCTGCAGACCTCCCCCATAAAACCCTACTGAAGGGTCCAGCTTGGTTGTCCCACTAGCTTCGTTGGCTGGAAACGGGGAAAGTTGCCTCCCTTCCTGTTGGCATGGGCTCAAACCCTATGACCCAAAGCTGCCTTTCTATCTCAGCAACTTCCCTTCCAGAGGCCAAATATAACCATGACTTTCCCAGCTCACAAAAATTCCAGTCAGACGGCCGTGCATGGACAGTCAGCCAAAGAGCGTCTCCCCAAGCAAGCCCACAGCCAAAAATAACGGCCACTTGGTTAGTATGGGCTGGATTTTTTTTTTTCCTGTTGCTGGGACTTTTTTTGGAGTTTTTTTTTTTGGGGGGGGGGGGGTTGGATTTTATTTTGTTTTTGTCATTTGGAGGTAAACAGAATAACTGCAGAAGAAGCTACATCAACACCCCACATTAGGCTCACGGCTTTAGGGCCCATCGCCATAGGTCAGGACCAGAAGGTATTTTTGTCTCCTACACCTCCCCGGTCACCTACACAAAAAGGAGAGTCTAGCAAGTGCATCTCCTCCCTCTCTGTCCAGCACTGCTTCCTGCGGGGCCATGGTCACAGTGAGACCCAACCACCAGGCTGTTTTTTCTCCACTGTGCAGCTAGAGGGCCTGGAAGAGCCTCATCTGTGGGACTGGGCGGGGTTGGTTCCACGTTTATCCCATGATGCACCTGGGCTGCAGACAGGCTGTCAGCGCTGTCAGTTCAGGGCCCTCCATGAGGACTAAAAGGGTTTACATCATTAATCTATTTCTTTAAAAGTATACAGTGTTAACAATGAATCTTGGAACACTGAAAAAAAAAATGAAAAGAAAAAAGTACACAGTGTTTAACAACAACCAAGTCCACTTCTGATCTGCTTCCTGACACACAAGGCTCTTGTCAACCAGCTTTTTTTTTTTTTTTCAGGCCAACAGACACATCTTGTTAAATCTTACCTAGGGGGTAACACTAAATTGAAGCATGCTAAAGAGATCCAGGCTGGGAACGGTAATTGTCTTCTCTGTGCCCTATTTCCAAGTGCAATGAATAATAAGCAATTGTGCAAAACCATAGCCTTCGATTGTTGGAATACCTTTGTACTTTTGTTCTTTAAAGGCAGAATGTTTTCTAGCATGATATTTCTACCTGAGGAAAAAGAAAATACGCCCTCGATTTCTACACGTGCGTGCATATCACACAGATACATCTCACTTCTTGTCATACTGCATGCTGTCTCCAGATCAATCAATAATTTGATAATCAATAATCAAAGTACATTTAATGTACTTATCAGCTCTCGTGTGTGAGTGTGTGTGTGCGCGCGCGCACATGCACACGCCTGTGTGTACATATACACGTCCTATGTGCTGGTGTCAAAAACATCTTCTATTAATGAAAAGCAAGCAACCTCTCGGGTGTTTCTCCACCATGAAATTAACTTTGCATCTTATCCATCAAAGAAGTGGAAAGTGATAACAGGTCCCTGTTCTTTACAGAAAAGTAAGTGCCAGTCTACACCAGAGAAGGAATTATACTATGCATTTCACATTGCATATTTTCTGAAATGGCTCCCCTCCTTTTTTTTTTTTTTCTCCTAAGGAAAATCTTTATTACTGCAGGGCCACATAGACTGTGGAGGAAATACGGCTCCTGGTTTTCAACTTAGTCTATATCGGTTGCCTTTCTTTTGCTTCTTCCTTGGAATATTTATCATGCTTGTCATTGAGAACTGCTTCTGAGCACCTTGCAGTGCCAAGAGTGGTACCAGGTGTGTGTGCTTGGCAGTCCTCACCTCCACAGCCATCGACAGGCTCCAACTTGGATTTAGCCACGGTCATCACTCACACCCTCATGGCAGCAGCATCTTGGGGTGCTACCAGCATGATGACAAGCAGCAAGAATGAGCACCCAGGCAGCAGCTGTTGTGGGTAAAGTCAGGCGTCTGCACCTGGCTTGTGCTTGCCGTGCTTCTCCTGACTCTTCCCTCCACCTACTTTTCTCATCTGAAAGCCTTTTGAGTTTCATCGAAGCCAGGAGAGAACCACCAGAATGACACAACCTTAGAGAAAGGGATCTCAAAAACATCTAGTTCAACCTGCTCCTTCTAAAAATAAGGAAATGGAGCCCCAGCAGGTCAAGTTCCTTGGCCAAGCTCACACAGGTGGTTGTTGGTGGAGCCAGGACTGGAGTCAAGTCATTGAACCCACTTTACAATGCTCTTTCTATCATACCAGTGGCTTTCCAACATCTGTTAGCACAATACACAGCAGGAAATAAATTTTCTATCAACCCATGACACCTACACATATATGCAACCAACACAAGAGTCTCGTAAAACAATAATGACCTTTGCCATGTGTGACAGAGTTTGTTATTTTCTACTGCAGTATAGTCACTTTAAAATATTCTGTGGATTGCTTGGCAGCATGTATACTAAAACTAAAACAATACAGATAAGATTAACATGGTCCTTACATGAGGAAAACATGCAAATTCTTCCCATATTTTTTGTACATTTACCAAATGTTCCTTTTCTTTCCAGGGATAATATTTATAGGTATACAGTCAAATAATTTGCATTTTTCCTAATTAGATACATCTACTGAATGTCTAGGAAGGTGGGGGTTGAATTAGATACAGAGAAGGGTCCCTTCAAGTCTACCCTGTCATGTGCCGGATTTGGAATGATCTTATTGTCTGATCTGTCTTTAATTCTGAAAGGCACAATGATCAAGTAGAGAGAACACTGGGTCTAGTCCTGGCTCCACCATCTTCCAAGTGTATGACTTTGGGTGAGGTTTCTCTGTGTTCCATTCTCATCTGCATGATCAAGCTGTTGCTAATTGACAGAGTTCTGAGAAGTGAACAAAATAATGCAAATGAATGCAATAAAAAGCTCTATACACAAGTCTTGTTGGAACAGCAATGGTCTTAAATTTTCACATTTCAGAGAAATATGGTGTCTCAAGATGTTTCTGGATTCTCATCAAAACACCTGCATAATGTATTATGAATAAATTTGGTATCATAAAGGAAAAGCTATAGCCTGGAACAGACTCATTTTTAAATGCATTTGCAGGTGTTCACAGAGGGACTGACCCTAAATCTTGAAGATATTCAGCCTCAGAAATGTAGAAGTCATTGAGATCAAGGATGACTCCAAGCTCTTGAAAGGGAAAGGTGATGAGTCACGAACTCGAAAATGTACTCCAGAAAGGTTGCTACTGGCGGGTACGAAGAGGAAGAGTTGAACAAACATACGGCAATTGTTCAGATGCAACAGCCGTGCTGCTGGCTGATGGGATGAGTGGTGTGGAGTGAATGAACGAAAACGTCCCAGAGGCACTGGATGCCGCTATATCCTGTTTCAAAGAAGGCACCTTTCTGGAAGGTGGCTGAGCTGGGTTTCAAGGTATTCCATGTTTGGACGCGCTAACTCCCAATGAATCAAGATTTTAAAAACCAATACAGAAATTATTTTTGAAAATATTCAAAATGTCTGCAATACCCTTGCCAAGAACGACAGAAGGACCCTTGACAGCTGAGAGCGTTTGGCAAAACCATTCCGAAGCTGGTTATGATGCTTTGCTTGGAGATTTTGCGCCTCAGGGGGAGAAAGGCACTGGGTTGGCCCTGTTGAGGGAGTCAGGGCTGCCTCGCTGCTGCCGCTGCTACTGTGTGAAACGGACCCGAAGCTGCCTTGGAGATCCCGAAAAGGAGGAGGATCCAGGCATGGGCAGAGCACATGAAGGTGGCATGTTCTAATCCCAAAATGGTGCATTATCACTACTAATGAACTGTTACAAGAAGTTCAGAGCACATTTTTCACCAACACCATTAGAGAAACTGCAGACTAAAGAAAAATGAAGGGTTTCAGGTGACCGAGTATATGACAGTTTACGGCTGTGACTGTGCCCAGGCACAGGTAACATATTCTGTGTTTTTAAACAGAAAGACATTTGTACCTTCCTTTTCTAAAGTGCCAGCTATGATTTCAAAGTTTATTCTACAACCCACCAAAAGAGCACATGAGAACAGAGCACCCCCAGTGGGGAAGGGCAAGCCTTGACCAGTGTGGGCAGCGTTGCACCTCCTCCCACAACCACACCTCCAGGCTGCTCCTGTCTTCTCTGACACCTGCTCCCACCGCAGCCCTCATTCCAGAGCTTTTCCAGTGCCCTCTGAGACCTCTGTTCCATGGCAAGCAAACCCCCCCCCCCCCCCACCCCCCCGCCCTGCAGCTGTAGCCTGGGGATAGGGAACTTTTTTCCCCCGTTTCCTTTGAAGCCTGGCTCTGTCTGCTGACACCACTCATCCCTCTCCATTCCTCCCAGACTCCCAGGTCTGTGTCCTCCGTTCTCTTCAGAGAGACCCTCACTCATCACCTAAATCCCTCCTTCTCTCCCTGTGCCACTCGGCTGCCCACTATGACCCCCAGACCTCTTAATGGCATGTGGGTGGTGAACCAGCTTTGTTTCTATTGTACCATCTGCCATCAACTCACGTGAATATCCATGTGGACCACACATCCCCCACACCGCCCCTCACTCCCCTTCCTTCCTTCCCTGCCCTGTGTACAAGCCGGCTTCTGAATCGCCTGCCTTGTCCCACCTGAGGCTCTCCGATCACACCTTCCACTCCTGAGACCTTCTTCCCTTTATTCCACTAACTCTGATGTTCTACCTCCTCGAGCTTGGCCATCCCCCATTCTTTCCAAGTTCCCCATTCTCTCAGCTCCCTCATGGTTTTGCTTCCTTCCCCTTCCAGCCTAGACTCCAGGACCCAGAACCTCAGCCACTCTTTTGACAATGCTCTAAACCAATGACCTGTGAATCTATTTCATAATGCACATCCAATGATGAAACGAGAAACAGAACTCTCTGACACCCCTCCCTCCCTTTCATTCTTCCTTCCTTCTTAAATTGCATACATTTTACTACTGGGCTGACATTTCTTCATTTTAAAGCATTCCACAGAAATAGAAAGGCATAAATGACAAGATTTCAAAGGACCAGCATAGGAAGAGCTCCAGTGTTCTCTGTGCATCCCCAGTGGACTCTTTCACATCCCCTGGAGGTGTGCACACCCCCGTTTGGGAACCACTGTCCTAAGCCCTGTCACTCTTCTCCCTCCTGCACATCTGCCCTGCCCACCAAGCCTGAATCCACCTAGCCACGAGTGCTCCGTTCTCTGCCAAGTGGCCACATGGTGCTGGGGGACCAGCAGGGTCCCTAGTCACATCTCCAGACTTAGCCTTTCTCCTCAGGGCAACAGCACTGAGAGCCTCAAGGGGTAGAGTCAAGCCCACTGACAAGAAAACTTCCTTCATCTTTGTATCACCGGCCCCCAGCACTGTGCCTGGCACTAGCCTGTGACGCCCTCGTGTCTGCCATGTTTGTCACACCGAACAGTGTATTCGGGTGCCATGCCCATGGCCCTGGCTGCATTGTGGTGAAGGCATGAGGAGCACATACACAAAGCCCCATGAGTCAGCAGGGCCCAGCTGGGCGCATGCTCAGTTCTGAAGATGTGTGAGGACCCCTTGTTCTCACAGCACCCATCTGCACCCAGACCCAAACAACAGACTGGCCTTCAGAAGCCAGACACTCCACGGCAGATCCCAGCCCAACCTGGGCCCCGTGTGCCTCAGGCAGCTGACCTGAAGCCCATTTCTTGCCTTGCCTGTTCCAGCGGGCTGCTATGGAGGCAGGCCGGAGGGCCCCACCCTTTCCCCTGGTGCTTGGAGCAGCCTGGGCCCCGGGCCCACTGCACCCCCCATTCTCTTCAGATTCCCCACAAAACACCGCCTCACTGTCAGAAGGAAGAAGTAGACAGGAAAATGACAAATAATTTTAAAGGTGCGGGCTGAGTGGATGCAAAATGGGGGTCAGGCAGGGGTGCAGATGTAAGCACTGAGCAGAGGTGCTGGCCAGAGCCCAGGAGACGTGGTTGTGACGGAACTGCCCTCTTGTTAGGGCACCTTCCGCACTCCGCCCTTCCCCTGTCCCCTGCTTGCCACCTGCCGGTCCCAGGGAATGGGAGATGCAATCCCAGAGAAGCATGGTCTTTCCAAGGACACATGACAACGACGGCACTTCCCAGAGCTATTAAGATGATTCGGGCAAAATTCCTTCCCCTCCTGTCAGTTCTTCCATCTCTTGTTTCTCTTCTACTTCAGCCAATGTTTTATAACCTGGGGTCCATGGACAGACCCCTACATCAGAGTCCCAGGCCTATGAGGAATACAGATTCCTGGGCCTTGGGCAGACTGAATCAGAAACTCTGAAGCTGGAGCCAGGGAATCTGCATTGTTTGGCCCACTGAAGTTTGAGAACCCCTGAAAATGGGTACTTCTCCTCTGTTCTTCCCAACTGTGCAGCCTTCATCCGCAGCCCCTCTCCATCTCGCTACCGAACCGGTCTGCCACTCCACTCCTCAGGTCTTTGGAATAAAGCCTGTGGAGACACAAACAGAATGGCCCAGGCAGGAAGAAGACCCAGCGGGCTTTCGCCCTCCTGTGCTGACCTTGAGCTCCTCCCTTACTATACCTTATTTTAATTAATCTACGACCTCTCACGTGGTTCTTAGAGGCCCTGCTTATTTTAATTTGAGCACTTGCCCAAAATGAATGCTGGGCGAGCCAGGGACTTAGTATACTGAACTCAAAGTTGCCAGGAGGAAACCAAGTCAATCAGGGACCTGAGATCTGGCCTCATGTCGATCTCTTTTGGGCCAAAGCCACGTCTACTAATAAGTCTCTACTAACAGACCTGCAAAGATGGAAATCTTAATCCATGTTAAACAAGGGATATAAATGATAGGGATGTTTGCCATCCACTTACCTCCCAGCGACAGAGTGTGAACTAGAGATGACTATGGACACGAAGCACTCTAAACCCAAAGAAAATTCTCTGAACCATTCTTCCACTCACCTAGTATCTGCGGCACCAGTCCCCGTGCAGCTCTGACAAGTGAGCTATTTTTGCACTTGAACAAGGAGAGCTATTGTTATCTCTGCTCTGAATCAAGGATAAAAGGGAAAGGTGAGAGGGAGAAGGAGGGCATAAGAGAGAAGGAACAGAGGTGAGATGCAGAAATGCAGGAGAGAGACCAGAAACCAGAAGGAAAGGAGCTAGGTGCCCTTGCCAGGGATGGAGTAACCCACGGGCCAGTGTAGGGATCCAAAGCGCCATCTTACTCCTTAGCAGCCCCAGTAATAGGCACTCCCTCTGGTCTCACGGGATTCTGGAGGGACTATGGGTATGTGTCAAAGGGCTCTGTAAATGGTGAACCGGTATCCATACCGGGTACCCACTCTCTCTGTGCAAACGGGGAGCTCGTGCCCCTTTCCAACACCCCTACCCCGAGACTCAGGACACCCTAGATCAAAAGGAAGCTTAATTAGCAAACTTTTTGCCATCAGTACATGCATTTCCATTGTCCTCACACCAGATGACCTAGGACTCTTGATGAGGGTCTTATTTTAGCAAGACACTGAAAACAGGAACAGAAAAAGCCCACTGAACAGAGTAAATCCCTATGGTAACACACCATAGGATCAGGGCTCCACGTCTGTTTGAATGCACATATTTGTTTCCAGACCAGCAGGGCGGGTGCTACAGCTTCCTGGGTTCTACCCAGTCAGCACGAAAGATCTGCTGTCATCGGCTTGTTTGGCTCCCTCTGGGGCTCTCCTCCTCCGAGCCTGATGAAGAAGAAAAGCTTACACCACCAATGAGAGAATTCCTTCAGTTCTCATTTCTGACTCACCCCCTTCGCTTCTTGGGGCCACTAATCAGCCAGGCAGAGCAGCAAGGTGCGCCTGCCTCCAGAACCTGGCCACTGGAGGGAGCCAGAGAGCAACAAGGTCCCAAGCTTCCCCAGGGGAGCGCTGAATCCCACCCACGTCCCTCTACCCCCACTCCCTCCTCCAGGCCAGAAACTTCCAGGCTTCTTAGCATTTCTGGATCCAGCAAGGGGGATGGGGGGCACATCTCACCTTCACTGTACAGTTCCTTGGTAAACTCTTATTTTCTTCTTTATCAAGTTTGGGTGGAAAACAAAACAATTAATTTAAAAAGCAGCACACAAGAACCTAAACATTATTTATGTCTCTAATTATCTCATTCTAGTGGGTATTTTAGTCCCTGTCTGGTCAAGACATTAATTATCTTCATAACTACAATAAAAGTTAAATAATAAGCACCCAAGGCTACAGCACTACTGTAATGTGCAAGCTTAAATGAACTTATAAATTTTATTAATGGATGCTTTATACAACTCCATATATTATAAATCAAACAAGAAACCTATTTCTATCTTTTAAGGGTGCGGTGAAAAAGCTTTAACATTATTGAGGATAATTTTTATTAAGTTTAAAACTCCCTTTTTTTCAGTAATGAGACTGTTATGAGGATAATTTAATCTAGTTTGTCATGAGGCACCCCGGCTTGTTAAATAAGTTAATAAATGGCTGTGCATTAATCAAAGTGACAAAGCTATGAAGAGCTGGGGATGGGAGACAATTCTGGTGATAGTATTAATTAGTATTTAATTAGAAACTTAGGGCCCATAAATAAAAAAAAATCATGGTAGAGACATCTATGCAAATTGCTTGGAGCCTGCAGTGGAGTTAGCTTTGCTTTAAAGAAACATGATTTTTTTTCCCAGCATACTGTACACAGCAGCGCTGTGGCCACATCATGTGGCCTCACGAAGCGCTCTTCTTTTGTTTTCAATTTGTTCCAATTACAGGCCTGTAAATTCAAATCATTCTTTTGACTGTCTTGATTGAAACGTAGAGTTTTCCACAGTTTCTACTGGGAGTTCTTTTCTTTTTTAAATCAAAAAGAGAGAAATGTTTTCAAGAAATAAAGAGTTTCCGATCCTTTTTCTGCCGGGTTAATGAAGATGTGTGCCACCATTTTCTAAGAACAATTGGGGAGTCCGTTTGGTAGACAAACGATGCCTCCTTGCTGAGTGAGCCCAGGCGAGCTGGACCAGGGTTTGGTTATGTGATACCGTACTGAGGACGGCATGGCCTCAACCGCCACTGTTTCTATGATGATTACAGCGCTTCTCCCTTTTGTCTCACTCACATGCTTTGATACACGGGCAATTTTTGATGGCCCCAAAAGATAATGATCATTGGGTTCCACACGGCACTGGTTTCCTAAGGCCCATGTCCCCTTTTTCAGGCTTTATTATTTGTCGCATTTATTCAGGAAAGGTTATCCACAGTAAAACTGCTCTTTCTATTCAACAGTCTATCTCTGTCATGGTTCATTTATGTGTGAGCATGACGGACTGAAACCCGTATTCTCCACAGCTGACAAGTGTCAGGCCGACAGTTCAATCAGTCCTTCCTTAAGATGATGCCCAGGGCCCCGTGTTTGAAGTAGGACAATAAAGCAGGCAGCACAATCAGGGTCAAACTGATCCAATCCCTGTATATAAAGGGGATTCTGCCTAATAACACAGTCCGATTTTTTTCCCCTCTCCAAACACATTAGTCCTTAAACAGTGAGTTGGCCCTTAAGAAATTCTGTGACTGACATGAAAATGCTGAAGTCTTAACGTGGTTGGTTTATCCGTAGCCTCTTGGGGCTGCTGCTTTGTGCAGACTGGTTTTGTCAAAGTCAGAAAAATAATGTATTCAGTGTCTGATCATTTTTAGGGAGTTATTTGAATGGGATTTTAAGTCAGACATCCTGATGTTGACACAGGATCATTTTCTTGTCCTTTTGTTTTACATTTATGGAACAGATCATTTGCATCGGCTAATAAAATTAAATCTCTGAAATGAGTACAAAAGCAAGCTCCCTTCAGCAACTCTTCCCAAGCCTTCCCACCACCCCCCAACCCCACCCTGGTAAGCAGAGTTGCTGGGGATGTTTATATGAGCTTGGTCTAGAACACAGACTAAAATGCAAACCTGTCTTCCAAATGATGCTTCTTCAGCCCAGGAACACTTTGACTCAAACATACAGGAAAACATCTCACTATGAATCCTAAAAACTGACAGCGGATCCAAACTCGATAAAATGCTAATAGCCTGCACTTGGCTCCCTGAAGGGACACAGGTCCTGCTGCCTTTGCTAGTCTCCAGGCTTTGCAGATGATGGCAGGCAAGGGACGGTTGCTTACCTATTTGGAAGGAGCCAGAACACTAAATGCCCTTCATAGGAAGGAAGCCAAAGCTTCCCCCTACCCCCTTACAGCATCATTAAACTTTCAGGCCAGAAGGCACCACAGAGAACATCAAATGCAACTTGCAGACTTTATGGATGAGGGAGGCTCGGGGACCTTTTGTGATTGCCAATGTCAACGAGCTTGCAAGCCATGGTGGAAGGACAAAGTTAACAACAAAATCCTCTATATTTTGCTTCTTTTTACCTGGTGTCACTAGATAGGGCCAATTTAGTGTAGGACAGTCTGACGAGAAGCAAAATTCAGATATCGGAGAGTGAGTGATGGTGCCCAAAGCTACCAAACATGACTTATGTCACTTCGCTGCTTGGGCAATTCTAGAAGTTCTAAGAAATGTGTTCTCTGTGTTGGTTATTTGCCAGGACACTGCTCTGTCACAGTCCAGCCATTTACCCACATATGCTGGCTGCTCTGGCCCTGCTAACCACATCACCCAGGCTCGCTTGGTGGTCAGAGACCACGGGAGGCCTTAATGATGGTCAGTCAGAGAGTGAGAGGAGAGAGGCCAGCACGTGCCTTCCTTCCTGGCTCCCTGCTCTGATCCCCCATTTCTGAAGAAGCTGTTCCCTCCAGCACTCTTGTTCCTACAGAGTGGCCACTCCTCCAGGGCTCCAGCTATCATGAACACCCATCATCCAGTTTCATTCCTTTGCCCTGTAGTCGTCGGGGACTAACAGCCCTACTGTTGCTAATATCTGTATGTCCCGATGTCTCTTGCTCATTCACCTAGCCCTGCCCATACTTCTGAATGTAGTCCCTTCTTTAAGGCTGCCATGGGAACATTCTCAGGAGAACACTATTTTTTACCAGAACTCTCAGTGACATACTCAAGTACTAAGCTTCTTAACTATTCCCCTCATATCTAACCTAGTAGTTCTTAATATATTTAGAATCTCACAGAGAATGTGATGAAAGGCACAGGCTCTGCCCCCAGAAAAAATTCACTCCCACATATACACAAAATTTTGTGTACAAAATTGTGTAGAGTGTCCACAGACTCATAAAGACGATCTACAAATCTTCCAACGGGTCCCTAGCACGTATAGCCCCTTCCCTCCAACTCTCCTAAATGAATCACCCTAAAACACCCATTTCTTCCATGTAATCATATCCATTTCCTCCTCAGAAACCTCCAGTGGTGTCCTACCAACTTCCACACAGCATGAAGCCCAGCATCCTCAGCCAAGCACATCAGGTGGGATCCGACAAGGTCCTAGTAAGACAGGACCTCAAGAGAAGGAATTGAATGCAGGGGAGTTGTGACAAAGATACCGAAAGTCGTGAAAGGGATGGTAAGACAGTGATAGCCAATGCCTGGGGCTGCAGAAGCAAAGGGAAGAGCCGCAGAGCCCAGGCTGTCTGGGAGGCCAAAATCAGAGGCAGCGCTGCCAAGCAGCAGCTGGAGGGTAGAACAGGGCACAGCCACCGCTGTGACACTGCTCAACACAGGAAGAAAGGGTGAGGGATAGCCCAGCTCCTTTTGTTGCTCTCGAGTCTTCCACAGACCACACTAGCTCAGAAGCCAGGGGACATGGAAGCTTTCAAGAGGTCAGTGTCTCGAGGTTCAATGCAGGAAAGGCACATGATGGATCTGGGATCAAATAGGTCAATGACTTCCATGAAAGCCCTCCAAGGCCTGGCCTCACCCACCTACAGAGCCATGGTGGAACCTCGACTGTCCTCAGAAAGCTGGTTCTTCCACTGTCTATTGTGTACTGTGTGCCAGGCTCCAGTTCCAGGAGGAAGATGGGGGAATGCAGCCCCCGAGTGGCAAATAAATAGTCCAGACTGAGGCTGCTGACTGCCTTATGTAGGCAGAAACGTGGCCAGGGTGGATTCAGTTAGAGCAGGCAACCACAAGGGGCCTGGGTGGGTCGGCAGGACAGCAATAACTCAGGAGTTTGCTACTAGGAAAGGCAGAGAGGGAATGTAGATGACTAAGTGAAAGGAGTCAACTGAAATGCTACATACGGTGTGAGTCCCACTATATGAGTTTCTAGGAAAGGCAAAACCAGGGAGACAGTAAACAAATCAGTGGTTGCCAGGGGTTGTGCAGTGGAGGGGAGGGGTGAACAGGCAGAGCACAGAGGATTTTTAGGGTAGTGAAACTATTCTGTATGATACTAGAATGGTGGATATGTGTCATCATGAATTTGTCCAACCCGCAGAATGCAGAACACCGAGCGTTAAGCCCTGGTGTGAAGTGTAGACTCTGGGTGATAACAAGGTGTCACTGTAGGTTCATCAGCCGTCAAATGTACCACTCCGGTGGGGGTGTTGATAATGAGAGGAAGACTACGCACAGGTGGGCGTAGAGAGTATACGGGCAATCTCTGTACCATCTGCTCAATATTCCTACGAACCTGAAACAGCTCTAAAAAATAAAGTCTATTAAAAAATGCCCTCTCCCCAAATAGGGATGCCTGACTCCCATCTCATGGTGTGTTAGAGCTGGTTATTCCAAGCTCACCAGAAATGGTTACATCTCCAGAGCCAGTGGTTAAACACAGCCACCATTCAAAAAGGGATTATGTAAGCATACAATTGAATGAGTCTTGTTAAAAATGAAAGTAACAAGCATTGAAAATTAATCACTTTCCGATTATTTTACTATGATCTGTGCTCCTGAGGTTGGCTGTTGCCCGTGAATGGCAGAAACATGGCATTCTTTTCCCAGCATCTCGTTCAGCGCTGGCACAGGAATCAGCAAATACTATAAATCAGGACTTGATTTGCTGGGTTGATACCTGGATGAGGGGTAAGCAAACTACAGCACCCAGGTCAAATCTGGCTTGCAGTCTGTTTCTGCAAGACTCACCAGGTTTTACATTTGTAAAAGGGAGGGGCAGGAAGAAAATTTGTAAAAGGGAGGGGCAGGAAGAAAAAGACCATTTCTGGTCCACAAAGTATAAAAATATTCTCTCTCTGGTTCTTTACTGAAAACGTGGCCAACCCCTGGTCTAGACTTTAAGTGATGTGTAAGGTATTAATAATACAAATTAAACTTAAGAGCATATCCTATCTGTAACTGTTGGCACAGAAAATTTAGGAAATATTCCTCCAGTACTTGAAAACTATGACCCCGTCAGCAAAGAAGTCTCTCTTGTCATCAGTGAACAGGTGAAGTTACAACATACATCTCTACTGTTTCATGTTTGTCTTATTTGTCAATGTAGATGAAAATGTCAACCAACACTCATGTGGGAACTCTACCCATGAGTCAATGGGTGAGTTTGGACAGTGACCAAACATTCATTAGCAGTCTGATTTTGTGAAATCAGAGTTGAATCACAGCCATAAGTTAACGACAGACACAAGAGCTCAGGGAAAAAAAAAAAAAAAAGAAAGAAAAAGAAAAAGAAAGCATTATCTGAGAATCAATAAGGTAAAGAACATTCTGTAATAAGGAGTATTGTATATTTTATTACCATTTGTAAGTGCTACACATCCTTCCTATCAGTAAAATTTATATATACATGTATTTTTTTTTCTAGAGAGCTAGTTATTAAACTTTTACCAGCATACCATTCCCACACCCTCAGAGTCTGACTTAATTGGTCTAGGGAATGACCTTGGTATGGGGATTTTTACGTTAATCCAATGTGTAGCCAATGTTGAGAAAAACTGGCTTCGAGGAAAGATCAAAGTGCAGGAAGCAGCATTCCCTTAAGATTTCATTCTTCTTGATCAGAAAGGCTGCTTGAACCTGACCAGGGAGGCTCCAGGAGTGAGCATGAGGGGGGATGTTGCTGGGGGCAGGGAGGGTGGAAGGTTCCTCCCAGAACGGGACACAACCCACCGGGCTGACTTTTTTCCAAGTTCTCAGAACAAAATCTTGGAGCCATGTTCCCACAGTCTCCTAGACATGCCGCTGTTACTTCCTTTTGCAAAGTGACTCACTACAAGTTTACCAAAGGTCCCTTTTCCTCTCCGGTTTCCCGCAAATATCATACCCATCCCCCACATTCCAGTTTAGACATCCCTTCTTCTCTTAGAACCTCCCCAGTTATGACAAAACCATTCATCTCCTCCCACCCCTGTATTCATGTACCTCTTGCTAAGAAAACCCTGATTTATTAGGGACAGCACTGTGTCCTGCTAAATACTGTTTCCAGGCCTCCATTCCAGCCACAGGTGGCCGGTGTGACACAATTTTAGTTAATGAGACCTAAGCTGAAGTCTGATGAGTGTCTAGGAAGGAGCCTGTGCTTTCCTGATAGAAGCATTAGATAGAGCTGGTGCAGACAGCTGCCCACTTCCACAGCACTCACTTCCCGAGCTGGGAGCGACCAGCCATGTGCAAAGGTGGAAGAGAATAAGGGGAGCGGGGTCTTTGATGCCAGCAATGAGCCACACCAGTCCCTGACATCTTGCCTGTGGAATTCTTGTTCTGTGAGAAAAATAATCTCTTAGCTGTTCAAGCCACTCCGGCCTATTCTGTGGCTGCAACCAGACAGAAGGCCAGTCTAACAATCTCACACCTGCCTCCCCGATAGCCCTATACTCCTACAGATGTGTTCCACGCCACCTGTTAACAGCCAGTTCCAATGTGTGAATGGGTCACGTCCCAGGTATTTAATTACAAATCTGTTTGTTGTTTGAAATTTGGATACACTTTCCTTACAAGATGGGCCTGTCCTAGAAAAAATCCACAAACAGTTTTAAAGCCATATATCAACTCCTGGAACAATCTAGATGATTTGAAAGAAGACTCAAGAGGAGTTAGGTGTACACACTTCATCAGGAAGTGAGGTTGCTAACAGTGGCTTGTAAATAAGAAGGGCATAGTGAGGAATCATTCCCAAGGACCCGGCTTTTGCCCAGAGCAGACTTCTATAGGAAGAATGTGTGGACGTATGGCACGAACTTGGTGCGTGCATGTGTTTGGATCAGAAGATAGCACATAGCATGGAAAAGCCACATCTTCAAAGTGCAAGAGAAAGGAGATGGTGACATCTGTCCCCTGAGTCTCACAGACCACACACAACCGTTGCATACACGGTTGCATTCTATTTTTGTACCATATTAACGGATATGATATTGGTAATTGTTCTTAATAGAATCACGGAAACAAGAGATGGAAATGCTATATGGTATGATGGAATGCTGTTCCTTTACCATTGATCATTATAATAAGCCTGCTCAGTCATTACTTAGAAACCATGCTACAATTTGCCAATGAGGCAGACCAAAATGGGGAGATAAACAAAATTGGGTTTCCTTGCTAAATGCGATGCCTAAGTTTTACGATATTTTGCTGAAGTTTTAAACTGATTGTCAATTAGTCAATGAGCTATGGCAGGCAGTGTATTTCTGGGTAATTAGTGTGTGTCTTAGGGGGGTTATTTGGCATGAGGCTGAGGGCAAAGTAATTTGTATCTCCCAGGAAGTGCGATAATTGCCTTAAGCTGAACTGCTTGGAAAGTGTATTAATTCTATTAGGAAACATTCATGTTATTTTATATGACATCCTGTATATTCATGAAGTATACTCATAAACCATCAATTATTCATTTCAGGGGCATTATCACATGAGCAGGCCATCACTGAGAACTAGGCAAAAGGGTGGGGTTGTTTGTGCAGTGGGAGAATTCATGCCTTGTTGGAAAAGATGCGGGTTGGGTTTTGGAATTTATCTTATTAGGACACTGGATCCTAACAGTGTGAAGAGGTAGTGTTGAGAAAGGTCAAAGGTCATTTGCTTTAAACTAGCTTTTCAGGAAGCCAATAGACCTTCTATTCAGTTTGCTTATGTGGTCTGGAAAAAAAAAAAAAAAAAGCCCTGTGAGAGCTAAAACCTACAGAGATTATACGCTTAATCTTGGTACTTTGGGACACTTCCTACCCAGGTCCTGATCAGAATGTCCAGATCATGAAAAAGTCTTATGAATGAATGTTTAGACCATGTAACAGTTATCAACTATGGTATAACAGATGACTCCAAAACTTAGTGGCTGAAAACAACACACATTTCTTTACATTTTTTTCTTTAAATTCAATTAATTAAGATATAGTAAATTATTAGTTTCAGAGGAAGAGGTCAGTGATTCATCAGTTATATATATCACCCAGTGTTCATTACATCACATGCCCTCCTTAATGCCCATCACCCTGTTACCCCATCCCCCCACCCACCTCCCCTCCAGCAAACCCTCAGTTTGCTTCCTAGAGTTAAGAGTCTCTTATGGATTTTCTCCCTCTCTGATCTCATCTTATTTCATTTTTCCCTCCCTTCCATGATCCTCTGTTTCTTAAATTCCACATATGAATGAAATCACGTAATTGTCTTTCTCTGATTGACTTATTTTGCTCAGCATAATCCCCTCCAGCTCCATCCACATCATTGCAAATGGCAAGATTTCATTTTTTGATGGTTGATAGTATTCCATTGTGTGTGTGTGTGTGTGTGTGTGTGTGTGTGTGTGTGTACCACATCTTCTTTATCCATTCATCTGTCGATGGACATCTGGGCTCTTTCCGTAACAACACACATTTATGATCTCATAATTTCTGTGAGTCAGAAACTGGGTACAGCACAGCTGGGTCCTCCGCTTCCCCACCCCTCATAAGGCTGCAGTGGAAGAGCCAGCCCAGCGTCCATGGTCTCCCCTGAAGGCTCACCCAAGGAAAGATCTAGTTCCAAGCTCAGTTTCAAGCCCTCATTTTCTCGAGGGACCAAGTTCCCGGATGGACAATGACCAGAAGGCTCCCTTAGTTCCTTACCACTTCGGTGTCTCCAATATGGAAACATCAAAGCGTGCAAGCCAAGAATGCAAGGCAAAGGTCATGATCTTTCGTAACTTAAATGCAGAAGTGACAACCTAGCAACTTTACCACATTCTATTGATTCAAATCCAATCACTGGGTTCAGACGACCCTGAAGGAGAAAGAATTACCCAAGGTTCTGAAAAGCCAGGTGTGGGATCCCTGGGGCCATGATGAAGCCTGCCTACATGGCCAGCCTCAGCCCTCAAGGTTTCATACTCTAACAGAGTCTCTGGAGGCTGAAAGGAATAGCAAGAGAGACCTAATTTAGGCTGGGCAGCTAGAGGAGGCCAATCTGCACAAGTGACATTTAATTTGAAGACGCAAAATGAGAAGTTAGCCAGAACTCAGTGGGTATATGCGCTTGGATCAGAATGTAAAGGGCAGAGAACATGACATGTTTGAGGAACTGAAAAAAAGACCTGAGTGCACAAGGGGGAAGGCAGGACGAGATGAGGCTGGCAAGGTAGGCAGAGGCAGGATCATGCAGGGCTAGAGTCAGGGCAGAAAGTGTGAATTTTATTCTGAGCACAAGTGGGAAGCCACTGGAGGGTTTTAAACACAGACTGACACAATCCAATTTACATTTGCAAAAGATCTCTGGAGCTGCTGCTCAGAGAATGAACTGGAAGCAGAGAGAGCAGTGAGGAGGATCTGCTCACAAGGGACCATGAGAACCTATTCGGGGAAGGTGGCGGGGATGTGGAGAGAAATGGGCACGTGCAAGATACCGTTCAGAGGTGAAAATCGAGAGCCTTGGACAGCCTACCCGCACGTCACATTGTCAGGTTTCCTCACCCCCTCTCCTCTCTGCCCATTTGTTAAGAGGAATAAAGAGCAAGCTGCGGAAAGGTCCACATAAGCATGGTAGGAAGAGCAAGAGGAGGACAGAAAGACATAGGCGATGATGGAAAGGGAGATGCAGTGTGAGCACGGGTTGGGAGCAGCTCTGCAGGGTGAGGCCCCTCCTTCCCCTCCCCAGCCACGCTCCCTGGGGCACCTGGCTTCACCTCTCCACACGTCCAGATCCTCTCATACAAAAAGAGCTGCCTTTTGGGATTACCGAAAAGATTCAATTCAGTAACAAAATCGTTCATAACCCTAATACATTTTCCCCCGGCTCAGTCACTCACTCCGTCCGATGTCTCTACTCAGGGGCACTGCCCTGCTGACAGCTGGAGCCAGAATCACACAGCCCACCTCCACCTTGCTCTAAGCCCCTCCCCCGCTTCAGTGTGCTGGGCAGCACTTCACCGGCACCTGCTCTACTTTGTTGGTCCAATGCTCTGGTTCTTGAGGCCTGGAGGAGAGCCTGGCCCGCGGCGCACGCTCAGCAGAGTGCCAGCGGCCGCCAAGCACAGGGCCTGAACAGCAGCACCGTGATGCGGGCTTCTCTAGGGTTTCTAGGTACATGGCAGACAGTGTGGAGGAAGCTGCCTGGGACATGAAGAGAGGAACGAGTAATAAATACTGACATGATGCTTTACAATGGACAAGGCCTTTCTCAGATGCCCTGCCTCAACAGTCTCTGAGATGGAGCACGTCCCCATTCCCAGGTGAGGCAAACTGAAGGTGAAGGGACTTAATAAACTTCTCCAAAGTCCAGAAACAACAGACTCTGGAAAGCAAGCCAGGGCCCCGCCTTAATATGAAGTCACTACCCAATGGGATAAAAGTTTAAACATTCCTTCCAACTCGCTAGCAGATCTACCGACCTGCACCCACTGGAATTTGCATCGAGTTCTCTGGAATGGCTCACATACAGTCCACCCATCTCCTTTCCCGGCTCCTCTCCAGACGCCCCAGCAGAGCTGCAGACAGTCAAGCAGCCAGTTATGTGGTTACTGGGAAACTTCTCCACATCCCATAGTTCCCTTTTTCTTTCAGAAGAACTCATCTGTGCCTCACTGACCTTCTCACCTTAGCTCAATCCTACCATAGACTCCTGGCCTGCATACTTACTATCTGTAAAAATAAATTAGTAAAATCCCTTCACTTTGACTCACATGCATTCATCAAACAAGTATTGACCGTCTGCTCGGCATCAGGCATGGTGCTAGGACATGGAACTCACTCGCATGTGGAAGGGAAGGCCGGCTTAAAGAAGGAATCACTGTGTAGTTAATACTACGGCTGGAGCTATAAAGGAGAAGTTCAGAGAAATACGAGAGCATGAAAGGAAGACCCATCTGTGACCGGGTGTGGGGGGGTCCGGGAAGGCTTCCCTAAAGAAGGGTCATTTTTTTTTTTTAAGATTTTATTTATTTATTTGATAGACAGAGATCACAAGTAGGCAGAGAGGCAGGCAGAGAGAGATAGGGGGAAGCAGGCTTCCCCCTGAGCAGAGAGCCCAGATGTGGGGCTCAATCCCAGGACCCTGAGATCATGACCTGAGCCGAAAGCAGAGGCCGAACCCACTGAGCCACCCAGGCGCCCCAAGAAGGGTCATCTAAACTGGATAAGAAAGCAGGAGAACATCCTAGGCATAGAGAACAGTGTATGAGACCCTGAGACCTCAAAAAGCTTCCAGAAACCACAGAAGCAAGATCGAAAACAAATTAACAGAGTAAATGTGAAGAGGCTTGACACTGGAAGAAGCCAGAGAAGTAGCTGGTAGCCACAAGGAGCCAGGCCTACCCAATCTACTTTTCCCTCTCCTCCAAGATGAACAAGAACAAGAAGGCCACAACTTTGGCCTCGTTTGACTGTTAGAGTAGAAACACCACTGGCATTAATCTGTGCCTAGAAAGATATATGATTATGTCTCAGACAGCACCTTGAAAATGTCTTATCCTAGGAAAGTGACTTCTGTCTTTGTGATACACAACACGAGCCATATCTGTCCACTCAGCAACCACGGATTTGCACACTCGGAGTATTGGAGGCAATCTGCCTGTGGCTCCTTCCCAGGGAAACAAACCTTCTGCTCTGGGCCGAGGCTTCTCATGCAGTTCAGGAAGCCTCCATCCACCATCCACTTGGCTCCTGGAGGTCACTGGTCCTCAGTGGGGATATTGTGAAGCTTGAGGGCACATTTTTGGTTGTGTTGATGACTGGGAGGCACCATCAGCATTTACTGGGTAGGGACAGAGATGTCTGAGATGGTCACAGCCAAACACTGCCCAGGGTTCCCACCAGGCATGGATGCAGGTGAAAAATCCTATTTACACTTTTTTGAGACTAGAACAGAACTATGTGTTACATATAAACACGAATCTTTTTGCACAGTTTCCGCATACCCTTCATTATCCAATATTGAAACTGCAGCGGGAATTGGGGAAGGATTTACTTTGTTTTTTTCCAAAACTTTTCCCAGAGTAAGTCACCACTTCCCCAAATCATATCATGGTATTTGAGTCACCCATAGAACATGTATAAATCTGCCTTTGAATCCGTCACATTCATGATGATTTTATATATATATATATATACATATATGTATATATATATATATACATATATATATATATGCATATATACATATATCTGTCTTGTTTCAAAATGTCACTCTAAAGAAAGTGTCAATATTCAGTTAGATGTGGTTCTACTTCTCTCCAATCCAAACACATTGGTAATAAGATGAGGAAAGCGCCAGTTTTCCTAATGAGCCCCAGTTCTCTGCCACTCAAGGGTTGCTCACAGACCAGCAGCATCTGCGTCTACCAGCATCTTTGGTAGAGGAAGGATTTCAGGCCCCATCCTGGATCTACTAAATCTGGGTCTGCTCTGTATTAAGACCCCCAGATGACTTCGAGTCACATAAAATTTGAGATGCCCTCTTCTACATTAGGTACGAAAAAAGCACTGGGAAAGCATTTTTAAAAATCACAAATAACTTTCCTTTTATTTCTCCTATGACATTAGGGCATTATATTAATCTTTTAATTACATGGAAAAGGTAGGTTATGTTATCAATGAATTTCACCTCGAGAAAGTAAAATGGGAGTTACAAAACCTATTTTAAGGAAAAGAGGGTGCTCTGTCTGATAGGGTTGAGAATGCTGCTGTAAGATTCCTGGAATTCAATAATTGGGTGTGGTGAACTTTGCAGCATGGGAATGGGAATAGGGCATCAGAGTCAAGTGTCTCTGAACTTGGTGGTTTATACGCTCTAATGAGTCCTAAACCGGTATGTCCACCTCCGTGTCCCCCCACCCCCACCCCCAGAGCATAGCAGATACATCCCTGCTTTCTAAAGATAGCCTGGCCAGCTGACAGAGTAAATCCTGCTGTTTTGTACGGGTCAGGCCACACTCACTTAGTCTACAAATGCATTTTGATCCCCTTCTATGTGCCATGCACTGTCACAGGGCTGTGAGTAATAGAAAGACAAAGCCGGCCTTTGATGAGCTTATAACAGACAGTCTCATAGGACAGCTAAGAGGCCTGCAAACAGCTGTATGAAGAATTAGGGAGAGGTGGGTGCCTAAGAGAGGCACAGATCCCGCAAGACACATGTGGGGGGCGTGTGGGGGGAGGTCACGCCCACGTAGAAAGAGCACAGAAGGGTCCCCGAGACTCCCCCGAGCCTCCACACTGCCCAGAGACGGGGCTTCATGCCAGAGCTCTCTCGTGCCACCATGCAGCTATTTAAATCTCCCATGCTCCCTCAGACCTGGCTGGCTACACCTGTCCCCTCCATCCTCAGCAGGGGAGCTTGCTTCCTTATTCTCACAGTAAAGTGAGTCACCAGGTGGAACTCCTTGCATTTCCCACCATTGCTTCCTGGACCCTGACTGGTGCATGTGCCCTCTCTACTGGATCCTTCATATTAACTGATAACACACTTTGATGTGTTCTAATGTCATTTTTCAACCATCACTCAAGCCACTGGCCTCTCCACTCCTCTCTTTCACAATCAGACTTAAGAACAAAATGTATTTTTGTATTTATCTCCATCTCCTCAACTCCTCCTCACTCTTCAACCCACTGCAACCAGCCTCTGACCTCACCACCCACAGAAGCCCCTCTTACTCATATCACCAACTGACTGCTTCTTACTAATACCAACAAACCCTTCTCTGTCTTCCTCTCATGGGAACTTCGGCAGTGTTGGGACACTGCCGATTGAGCCCTAGAAACAGCCTCTTCCCTTGGTCAGCCTATCAGCCACAGCCTGGTCATCCTCCCCTACCTCATGGGTTTCCTCTTTTCAGCCTTCCTGGTGGGTTTCTCATCTCTTAAATGCTAGGGGTACCTTGGGGTGCAACCCAAAACCTTCCTTGCTTTCAACAAACATGTTCTCTGGACTCAACCATTTATATCCTTTAATGATTCCCTATCTATAGCTCCAGCCCAGCTCTCCCTCTTGAACAGACTTCTGGACAATTCTACTTGTCCCAAAGCTACCTCAAACTCATTATATTCAAAAACAAACTAGTTATCTCCCACCCAACCTGTTCTTCATTCCTTGAACTCTGTATTATTGAATGGCACCAACATCTACAGTTTGCCCAGGCTAGACCCTGGGGCATCATCCTTGACTCTTTCCACAGCCCCACACCCAGTCACCCTCAAATCCAAGCTTTATCCTATAGCCAGAATATCTAACGAATGAGTATGGTTATCTCACCACTCTGCTTGGAACACACTCTTGGCTCCCTCATTACCCTCAGGGTAGAGTCTGGCCCCATTCTTCCAGTGCTTTACTTCCTTCTCATTCATCCTCCAACCTCAGACCAGCTTGGTCTTCCTAAAACTGAAGCTTACTCAAGTTACCCTCACACCTCTATAGCTTTTTAAATTGCTGGTGGATCCTCTATTACTAAGAGGACCAAACCAAACATCTTAATTGGTCAGGTTCTGTTGGGAGAAAACAAAACAAAACAAAAAAACATGAAGCATTCAGAATGGCTGGAGCACAAAGCGTCCTTCCAGGAGGACAAGAGATGACCTGGAAAGATGCACTGGACCAGATCACATAGTGCCTTGAATGCCCAAATAGGACATTTACACTCATACCAGGAGAAGTGGAAAACAGGTCTCTGCAAAGTTTTGAGCAGGTGAGGTGAAGCTCTTGCACAGACCGTGGTGCCCCTCATCACCTCGTGTCCTCTGTGGTGGGCAGTTCGCTGTGAGCACAAACTCTCCTTGAGACAGCCAAGCCTGAAATACGACCGACCTCAAGATTATACCACGTATGGGCGCCTGGGTGGCTCAGTGGGTTAGGCCTCTGCCTTTGGCTCAGGTCATGGTCTCAGGGTCCTGGGATCGAGCCCCGCATCAGGCTCTCTGCTCAGCGGGGAGCCTGCTTCCCTTCCTCTCTCTCTCTCCCTGCCTCTCTGCCTACTTGTGATCTGTCTGTCGGTCAAATAAATAAATAAAATCTTAAAAAAAAAAAGATTATACCACGTACACTACCATTTGCAGCCTCAGGACTTTGGGACAAAAACTGTCGCGAGATGGATGAGAATGCACCCTGCCCCCCAAAACTCCCAACAGTTTGAGGGTAATAAAGGAGGAGGAGGCACAGCTGAGCCTCTTGTTCAAGCCAGGGTGACGAGAAGATGCAGGTGCCTCGGGCAGAAACAGAGGGCCTCACTGGGAGGCAGCGGCAGCTTGACATCCGAACGCCAGTGAGCAGAAGAACAAGGAGACAGGAAAGCAAGTCCCATGGGGAGAAGTGGGAGTACCTCGGAGAGTTCAACCTGCAGGCTAGAAAAGGCGAGGGGGGCTAAGAGCTCCTTCACCCGCCTACAGTGTCTGGCAGGAAGGAGAGTCCAGGAAAGGAAGGAGGGAGAGGGAGAACCAGTAAAGGGCCGACACCCTGGAGGAGCTGATGATGCCTCAGCGGGTGAAAGTACCTTCTAAACCCTGCCCTGACTGTGAGGGCATGAGCAGCCTCTCCCCAGGATGACTGAGCAGGATGGGCAGGAGCCCATGGAGCTCATTCTCACTTCCAGAAGGAGGGCGATCTAAGCAAGAGTAGATCCAGCTCTGAGTGTTCCAACCTGCATCTTCTACCCCCACACCCCTGCCATTCCCAGTCTTCCTGGTGGTGATGCGGCCTCACCCTGGGCTTTGCCTCAGGAGCCGCTCTGAGAAGTCGAGCAAAGAGGCGAGGCTTGCCCTTGGTACCCTCACCACTGCCGCCTGGGGCCTTTTCTCTGCACCATTCCCTCCCCGCCAGGGGCCCAGCACTGTCCTGCTGGCCCCCTCCTCACTCCCTGCATAGCTGCCCTCCCAGCACAGCCACAGCCAGGACCTCTAGCTCCTTCAGAACCCATCTACCCAGGCAGCTCCACCAGTGGGTGCTCGGCTCTCTGGGCTTAGACACGCCTATACATTGAACTGACACCATGTGTGCACACTGAGACCTTCTCGATCCCCCTCAACCACACAGGGCTCATGTCCACCTGAACCCCTAGGACCGCCCTCCCTTACCCTGAGAACTTCACTCATCTTTTCACACAACTATTCCAGGAAAGGGCAAAAACTGCCTCTACCTTTGGGTGAGACAGTTTTGTCCAGCAGTATGTACCTTGTTGTCCTTCTTCGGACAAAGGGGGGGGCCACCAACGTAAAACATTTATTTGGGAGAGCAAGGCACACTCACAGACACAGACGTCAATTTGTCTTAAACACCAAATTGGCAAATTCATGATCCAATCTCCTTGGGGGAAGTTTCTTTGAACAAGTTCGAGGCAAAGGGAAATCAGTTCATGTCTTTCACTCAATAAATATCTTTTTGAACACCTGCAGTGAATTCGGGGCTCAAGCAGACAAGAAAGAAATGTCAAATGTCTACCCAACCCTCAGAATTGCTTTGGGAAGGAGAGACGTTCCCAAGGAGGATGACAGGTGACAACACAGGCAGCAGGACAGGGTGAGGACCACGGGGCCAGATGAACGTAGGGACCCTTAAACCCAAGTGTGCCTAAGAATCCTCACAGTATGGAGTCATTTAAAATGCAGATTCCTGGGTGCTGCCCAGGAGATCAGAGTCACTAGGTCTCTGGTGAGTCCCAGAAATCTGCATTTTAAATCATCCTGATGTGGGTATTTTCTTCAAGAAATACTGGTCCAGCCAGTAGCTCTTTGTAGGGACCAGAGGAAAAAGGAAGCCCACTGGGCAGGCCCAGGAAGGGAGCTATTTTTTGTGTTCAGCCCTTAAGAAGCTGGCAAGGAACCCTTTTCATTCTTCCTCTGCAGGGCTGAATGTTTTGAAGGAGAGCCAATACCTTGCCATTATCTGGAGAATGTGCAATTGGCACTGGGAATAAAAAAGGACGTGGACCGCTGAGTCTGGAGTTGATGAAACCAGTTTATCTGAATCTGATTCCAGGCCAGTCTGATGCTGAAAGGTAGCGTCCTGACTCCCTGAAGCTTTCCCGTCTATTGTTTTTCTTTTCCTGGGTGGCTGTGCCAGCACCTCATAGATATCAGTATTTTCAGATTACTGTTATTACACGCATTCTTCTTGAATACAATACTACTCTGTTTTTATCTCCATAGAGTGGAGGACCAAGTTCCAGTTGTTTTGTTTTGTTTTGTTTTTTTAATCTGTATGTGTAAAACAATCTGAGCACTGGCCTCTGGGGGTGATTCTCTTTGCTTGTGGGTGTGGTAGAAGGCGAGAGGAACGGGAGGAGGAGGATCTGCCCCAGAGGGAGAAAAGGCACCATAGGGGAAGCTCTTCATGACCCTCCTGTCCAGTCACTCACTGCTTCTCAACCTCCGCGCTAAGACTGGCAGCTTCCGTTCCAGAGGAGGGATACAGAATAAGTAAATGAACAAACACATAAACTGGGAAACAACATTAGCGATAAGTGTTATAGGTTGTTGTTGTTTTTTTAAGTAAATGAGGCAGTAGACAGGGATTAGACTGGCAGGCCAGGGAGGAGGTCACGGGGAACAGCTGTAGAGAGACTGGGGTGGGGGGGAGCACACTCCAGATGCCCTTTTGGAGGAATGAGCATAGCACATTCAAAGAACAGAAAGAAATTGTAAATGTGGCCACAGCCAACGTGAGATCAGAGCATGAGAGTAGTACAAAGAATCTGGAGAGGGCTCAGAGGTTTCGTGTCAGCTGGGAAGAACAAGAAGCTAAATCCTTGGGCTGATTTAATGATTTCCCTATGACCAAGGGGACAGGGTGGTGTCCAGTTCCCAGAAGACACTCCAGAAACTGAGCTATCACTGTATCAGGAGCCAATCGAGTCTGATATGAAGAAAACGAGTTTCTGCCATTTAGCAGCAATGAGTGACGAGTAACACACCCCAGAAACTGACAGAATGTCAAGCCTGCCTGCTACCCCTGGGTCATCCCGGCCTGGAATTTCTGGCCCAGGAAGAGCAGTCGTGGCTTTCTTCCTCGGTGGATTTTCCTAAGGAGAGTTCAAAACAAAAGAAAAAGATCAGCAAGCTTTCTGAAAGCCACGCACCACGAGATTGTGGGTGCTGTGCCTGCGTCGGGCTCTGCCAGGATCTCTGTAGCAGACGTGCCTGTGTATAGCTCTCCATGAGGGTGAAGCGCAGGGGTGAGGAGTACGTCAGAGTGGATTGCAAACCAGATATGAAGAACTTTTGGTGGCAAGTCATATTTTACTAAACACATAAGCCTGTTCTGCTGACTCAGGATCTGGCCTTAAATCTGGACCTTTGGTAGACGTTGAGCCAAGGGAAGACACTGGCCTGGTTGGCTCTGGCCCCCGACCTGGGTTTGTCTCAGGCCAGCTGTTCCATAGGGACCTCCAAAGCAGTGTGGCCAGAGAAAATACAGCATGCCTAGCTTAACTTGAATTTCAGAAAAAGACCAAGTAACTTTCAGTATAAGTATGTTCCATGCAATGTTTGGGATATATGTATGCTAAGAAATTTATTCACTGTTTTTCTGAAATTCAAATTCAACTGAGCATCCTGTATTTTTATTTGCTAAATCTGGCATCTCTCCTTTGTCACAGTGTATGAACATCAAGCTTCCTTGGGTTGTACTGCAACACTGAGACCCGCCCCTACACCCAGTGGGGCTTCTCAGAGTGAGATTTGCTTCCACCCTACCCAAGAAAATAGAAAGCTCTCTGCATGGAAACATACACTTAAGAGCCCTCTGAGGGCGGAGCTGGCCTGATAGAGGAATCATTAGACAAGGAATTATTAGACAAAGACGACCTTCAGTTTTGTGGCAAAGGGATCCAAAGTATGGCTCCCTGGTTAGCCTGACTGTACTTCCTAAATCTGATCCTAAAGACTGAGAATATCTCAGTTTTTCAGAAGAGTGAGTCTGCACAAAACATTTCTTATCCTCCACTCCTGAGCTATGCCCTTAAGCCCTGAGATATGGGTGCCCTAAATACAGACGCTGTCAGGGAGCCCCTGAACACGGGTGCCAGGATCCCCTGCAGACAGCCCCCAGTAGTTTCCTTTGGACCAAGCTTTCCAACCTTGGCTCTCACCCAGGGCTCATTAGCTCCTTACGGCCCCAGAAGCTCTTGCATGCTCCCCTGACCCACCCTTCTCTTGCCTGATTCGACCTTAGTAACCCGAGGCCGGGCTCTGGCTGCTTGCCCTGGGCACCAGTGGCTATGTTCCTGGGTGTTATTGCTGGGATTTGTTCCGGCCTCTTAAGAATGCCACGTTGGCCAGCCCAAATCCCCAGCCCCTACTGGCCTGCCCTGTCCAGCAAGAAGACGAGACACAAAGATCATTCAGTTCTGTCCATACCTTCACACAGGACTGTGAATTCTATATTCCCCCTCACCCCCCAAAAGTCTCTTAGACAAGTTCAACCTCCATGTGCTAGTAGTTGAGAGAGTTGTGACCACTACTTCTGTTCTTCGGACCATCGCTTGGCACTTGGGATAGCGCTCCAGGGATGACAGTGCGCAAAATCTTCTCCCTGCAGCCCCTGCCCAGCTCTAAGGGCAGAGGTGTACCATCTAATGGTCTGCCCTCCTCTCACAGTTTTGGGGTCTGGTCTCTGGTTCCTTTCTCACTCAATGCCCTAGACACATTATGCACGACTATGTCAGGGATCCAGGGGCAGCTGAGCTCTAGTTTGATAGAGAGATGATGTAAGGTCACTTTCCACCTTATTATCTTGAGAAAGCATGAACCTACCAAGTTCAGAGGGCCTGAAGCCTGTTCCAGGCAGAAAGTACCTTCTCCGTGACCCAGTTCTCTTGTAGAATCTTCGGAACCTGTCTCTGCACCTTCACTGTGGCAGATGGCTGATGTTTCCCCACATCACTGTCTCGGGCTGAGGCTGCAATTTTCCTGATTTGGCCCTTGCACATTATTTGTTTATCTTGACATACAGGTTTGTCCCAGAGGGGAATGCTTTAACAGTGGCGTGGCATCCCTCGATAGAGAGAGAGAGAGAGAGAGAGAGAGATTCACTCCAGCGGACGGTTTTCTCCTGCCAGACTCCTCCCAATTATCCTGCAGGCTTCTTTGCCCCGAGGGCAGTTTGCTGCTCCAAGGGACTGGAATTGGCTTAAAAAAAAAAAATTCCTTCCTCTCTGTGCCCCATGTGAGGGGGCATTGTGTGCTCTCTAAATAATAAGCCTGGCTTTGTGTGACCTAACCGGACGGGGCTCTTGGAGCGATTTCTCAGTTGCAGAGTGAGCCGTCAGCTGCACCCTAGGAAACCAAAAAGTTTCCAGACCAAGGAGAAAAGTCCATGACAGCAAGACTTTTTTCCCCCTTAAATCGTATTGTCAACTAATTCCTCTCTTCCACTAGCTTTCAGGGTAATTAGGTAAAAGTACAGCAGAAGAATCCAAGTTCCTATTCTGATAGGATAAATGACAGCATTTAATCAGATGGCCCCCCAACCATTGCTAACAAAACAACAATCAACAAATTATTTTCACGACCTTACGAGTTAGATACAAGGCACTGTCATCCATCAAGGTAATTAATATACTTGCTGATTTCCTCCTCCAGACCCAGGACTGGCCAGAAACTAAAGGGTTGGGAAGAGATAGAAGCCACAGTGCTTGGCCTCTACCATACAAAACCCACTCACAAGAGGAGAAACTGACCAGAATCGACCACCTCCACTGTGCCAGGCTAGGCATTTACGCACACAAATTATCTCATTCAATCACCTCAATAACCATGGAAGACAGGGAGTAGCAGCTCCGTTTTACAGATTCAGAAACTGGCAATCAAAGAGCATATAAGTGGGAGACAGAATAATGTCCCCCAAAGTTGTCCATGCTCTAATCCCTGTAAATATGTTGTTCAAATGGGAAAAAAAAGCATGGGGGCTTGGCAGAAGTGATTTAGTTAAAAAAAATCTTGAGATGGGGAGATTGTCCTGGATTATCTGGGCACGACCCAGGTAATATCAAAGGCCTTTAGGACAGGCAGACAGGAAGGTCAGAGTCAGAGCAACAGAGATAGGACAAGGGAAACAGAGGCTGGAGTGATGTGGGGCCATAAGCCAAGGAACACAGGCAGCTCTAGAAGCTAGAAAAGGCAAGGAGGTGGATTCCCCCTGGAGCCTCTTAAAGATACCAGCCTTGCTGACCCATTAGGCTTGTGACTTCCAGAACTGTAAGGTTAACAAAGGGGTGATGTTTTAAGGTAGGAAGCTTGTGGTAATTTGTTGCAGTGGCAATGGAAAACTAACACAGTGTGCTTATTCACACCCCCAACTGCATTCCACAGACAACTTGAGCTGCCCAGAGAAGGTTCCTTCAAAGTGGTAGGGCTAGGCAGGGCTGCCATATTGCCTCTCTGGGCCCTGGAGTTCTGCAAAGCAGGGGCCCCAGGGCAGGATTCAAACCAAGTCAACAAACGTATCCTTAAAGTCTATATCCTTTCTTCTTTGCTGATCTGCTCTCTAAAGATAACATTTAAGGGCAAAATATCAAAAGAAATATTCTAAAATAACATGATAAGCTTAATCAATGACTAAGGAATCCAGGAAATAATGGTGTCCTGAGAAAGAATTAGTGGTGCATACAGCAGTGATCAGAGCAGACTTGGTGGAGGGGGTGCAGCTTCACCTGGGCCCTCCAGCATGGGCAGGGTGGGGGTAATGAGGGAGGCAAACAGAAGGCCTTACACATGGGGAAGGGCCTGGTGTAAGAAATGCCACTAGGAAGAGAAAGCAGCAGCCCATCCTCCCCACCCTTGATCCCCTCCTGCTACTCTCACCCCTCCTCTGCCTGTGGATTCCATTAACTCTCCCAACTGAAGTCTTGGCAAAGGCCTTAGACAACATCCTGTGTTGTCTCATACCTTACAGATGGCAAGTTTGGACCCAAACATGCCTAATGTGTCTTTCTTGCCCAGAGCTACCCAGCATATCAGGTCTGCCAGGCCAGCGCTCCCCAGCAATGAGGAACAAAGTGTTTTCAGTTCTTCAAAGTCAACAAGCATACTCTTTGTATGTGTGAGTGGCCCGTCTGATTCAGCGTGTCCAAATAAGGGAAATTTGGAAGAGAATTCCAAACTTTAACCTGGGTGGGGTAACTTTGTTAAATACAAGGACAGTGTGTTCAGAGATACCTTTTCAAGTTACCTTTAGTTTGTAACTAAGCAAATTTTTGTGCAAGAGGCGGCATAAAATAAAAATGACTTGGAGGCAAAAGACCCAACCTCTAGTCCCGAGTTCTGTTGTCACCTGAAACATGACATGGAGCAAATTCTGTTACACCCACTACGAAATCAGCACTTGGTCTTAAAATTCTCTTAATCATTTAAGATGCTTTGGGCCACAGGCAACAGAAATCCTGATTCAAACCAGTTTAAACATGAAGGAAATGCATTATCCTGCAAAACAGAAAGTTGAGTGGCAGGACAGCTTAGAGGCTGTATTAGTCAAGATTCTCCAGAGAGAGAGAACCAACAGGATATACAGAGAGAATGAGATTTATTATAAGGGATTGACTCACGGTTATGGAGGCTAAGAAATGCCAGGATTTGAGATCTGCAAGCTGGAGGCTCAGAAAAGCTGGTACTATAATTCCAGTCCAAACCCCAAAGCCTAAGAACCAGGGGAGTCAGTGGTGTAGATCCCAGTCCAAGTCTGAAGGCCAGAAAACCAGAAAACCGATGCCTGAAGGAGGGAGAAGACGGATGTCTCAGGTCAAGCCAAAGAGCAGATCCACCCTTCCCCCACCTTTTTGTTCTACTCAGGCGCTCAAGACATTGTGTGATGCCCACTCACACAGTGAGAATGATCTTCACTCAGTCTACAGATTCAAATGCTAATCTCTTCAGGAAACATCTTCAGAGACACATCCAGAAATCATGCTTTACCAGCTATATGGGCATCCCTCTGCCCAGTCAAGCTGACAAATAAAGCTAACCCTTAAGGGTTGATTGATCCAGTGGTATGATGAAGCCATCAACAACCTAGGTTCTTTCTCTCTATCTCTCCATTCTTGCCATCCTGAGTATCAGCTTATCTTTTTGCTGATGGTATGATGACTGCCATAATTCTAAGCATCACAGTCAGACACAAAGTATCTGGAGGAAAGGGAGAGAGAATCCTCCAGAAGTCTTCCCTTAACATAGCACTGGCCACTGGTGAGCCACATGTACCCATTTCTGAACCAATTACTGAGGGGATCCCTTGAGAAGGGCTGTTCCGGCCCCCTCCTGAGGGTGCGGAAGAGGGAAGACAAGTGAACAAAAGCATGATTCTGTGTGGACAGAAAATGGGAGAAATTGCGGGTCATCAAAATCTGTAGCAATTTCTGTGCTCTCCATGGTCTCTTCTAGCTCCAAAAACCGTTAAGTTACAAACTCAGTGGTTGCCTGATACCATTTAAACCCACACTGGCAAGCTCCATACCCACCCAGAATCAAGCACTGAGCAAGCATCAGAGAACTTTCATGAAGCATCCATTCATGGGAATCTTGACCACATCACAACCAAGACAGTCCATCCCATTGCTTTAACCCTTCTTACCACTGCTGGAGAATTGAAGCCTGAAGTTTGGGCTACAGAGATGAATGACAGAAAAAGGTTGCTGTTAATTTATGCATCTTCCAGGACAAACTACCTCCCTGTTTTCTACCCTGAGACAATCCAAGCAAATCTTGGGGTGCTGCACAGTGAGAGGTAAAGTGGTAGATGGGGGTATGGCATTTTCTAAAAAGAAAATTCAAATTGGCTATTAGAGTTACTGACCTAACATTGACCACTGGCAGACTGTGTCTGTTTAAACTCATTTCCAGATCACTTGAATGAGAAATAGCAGTTTTCTCCTAATACAGACCAGGCCCCTAGAGTTATTTCCTACAGCTGCAATGACTATTGTAAGTAAGGAGAAAATAGACAGATAGAGGTTTGATGAGAAATTTTACACTTCTCGTGAGTCTTTTTTTGAGGGGCTCAGTGTGTTTGCTCAATTCCAATTACCTGCCTCTTTCTTCTCTGGCTGGATTAGTAACTATTCAATTCAACCAAAGCATAGAACAGTATCACTAAAATGATTGTTCCTCTCCCAACAGGATACTTAGGTTTTGACTGAGTAATCAAACTCTGTAAGAAATTTTGCCAAGATATTTATTATACCAAGTAACGGGAATAGGAGGTATGCTTTGTTATATAATATATTGTAACTAGCTAGAAGTAATAGATGAAAAAAAAACCTTTCTTAAACACGAAAGTCACACATATGTGGTGTAAATTTATGTCCCCATCTCACAACACTGTTACCAGACAACCAAGAGAATAAGAAGCATATAAAGTAATAAGTATATTTGAATAAGTAAAAGAAGTAAGCATTTTTCAAGTAATAACTTTTCTAGCAAATTATTGCTGGTAGTTGTCAAACTCTGGAGAAGACATTCTCTTCTTGTTACAAGGCTTAAAGTCGCCATGTAATAGTGGACCTAGACAGCACATCGAGGTGAATTCCATAAGACCATAATTAATTCTCTCTTTCTCCCCATCAAACCTCTAAGCAGACCTGTGTGTCACAGATGTTATCCTATCTTATATGGGATTCATTTCCATTCCACCCTGGTGGGGTGGCTAATAAGTAGGGTAATGGTCTGAACAAGAAGAAATAAAAGAGAAAAACCAGGAGAAAAACAAAGGTCCAGAATCATCTGCAAGCTGAGTGACATGTACTTGGAGAATGGTGGGCCTAACAGTAGCCAAACGGGAGAAGAGGTGGGATGTGTTAATTTTCTTTCAGACCCTCATTCCAGGTCCTGGGTTTATCCTACCTCACAGGCCATCTCAGTGAAGAACAAGGAAAAACAAAACAAAACACATTCATTTGGTGGAGACCTCTTATTTGAGGTCTTCAACATCACATGGAACATTTTTTTTTTTTAAATACCATCTTTCACTCCCCTGCTTGAGTTTTTTCCTTGGGTGGAAGGCATCTTTAAAGCCTTCTGCCTTTCATTCTCCCAGAATCTGTGCTCTGATCTTGAGGCATTAGTCACAGTTCCAAGGAGGGGACAGGTCAAATAACTTTACAATCAAAACCCAAACCTAAACAGATGGCTCCTTTATTCCAAGAAAGCACAAGCACTTGTCATTCTACTGTGATAATGGGATTTGGCCCTACCGTTAAGGCATCCCAGAGGCAGTGAGCTGCAGTTCTGGCCCAGGAGCCCCACATCGCGGGCTATCTGCTCAGTTTCAACTCCCAGCCAACCGACTTGAGATCTTCCAGCCAAGTGTGGACTCCAGGATGAGCCAAAAAGACAAATGTCCGAGGAAATCATCGGTAGGCTGGCTACATGCTCCAAGTGTGGACTTCGAACTTTCAAGTGCATCTATTCACCTGAGGACTTGTTAAAAATGCAGATTCCTGGATCTCCTCCCTGACACTCTGAATCAGCCCAGGAATCTGCTTTCTCAAGAGGCTTAGCAGGTCATTTTTATACTCTTTGAAATAGGAGAACCACTTCTAGACCCTCAGTACTCAAACGTGGTCTTAAAACCAGGTGTATTAGCTGCTAGAGATGCAGAATCTTAGGTCCCATCTCAGTCATCCCAAATCACAACCTGTATTTTAACAGGATGCCCAGATAATTCCTTAGAGTTCAAGAAACATGTTGCTAGAGTAGTTTTGTCTTATAACCTGGTTCCCACCAGCTAGGAAGAGAGAGAGTGCAGCAACCCAACAAGGGCGTCCCTCTCAATCCTAAACTACAGATTAGCATCAGTAAGGAAGTCTTTAACATTTCAGTCCTGTGGTAGCCAATTTAACTCAGCCTTCTGGAAGGGGGCCTGGACATCTGTAGTTTTAAGAGCTCCCCAGCTCTTAACCAACGTGCAGCCAGAATTGAGAACCACTAGTCTACCAAAGCGAAATTCAAAATCAAAGCTTAAAGCCCTAAAGACAGCGTGAAGCTGGGTCTCACTCCCCTAAAAAAGCAATCAGCCATTTGCCTAGTAACAAGGGATTCCTAAAATATTTGCCTTTTACTAAGAAGAGGCAGCTTCGGCCTTTTGAATGGCTACTCATTGTCCACGCCTCATACAAACATGTTGGGTCTCACTGCCTGGGAGCTCAAAAGCAGCATTCCCATTCCCTTTGTTACTCAAGGCCGGGCTCTGGCATCCTCAGGATGGGAAATGGTTCCTTCTGAGGCAGCATTTCTCTTAGCTTTCTCTGCCCCTGGGATTTGTGATTCTGGACAAGGCATATGTCTTCTCACCATGCCATTTCCCTCATTTGCAGAGGGAAAACACAGTGTTCATTGATTCCTTTGGTTAAGCTGACTGGTGCCCCTGGCTCCCATCCAGTGACTATTTCTCTTTGCAGCAGTCCTCAGCTGGGGGAGAGCCAGGAGGGAGATGGCAGCCCACTTAGAGCCCTGAGCCCCTGCGCCCTCTATCCTACGAGCACTCCACATGTCAGCTCATTCCGCTGATTCTCTTCAGCCCAGGCAGTTTCATCAGAAAGCCTTAGAACAGGTTTGAGAATAGAAAGGCTACTGGATTCCTTTGAAATGTCTGAGTTCGGTTTAAGTCCAGACTTCCGTAGACCCCAGCTGGAAGAATAAAACTCTTTTCTCCCATGGGAAAGCCTCCTAACTGATCTAGATAAACACTCTTGAACTCTAACTGTAACAATACACATGTACCGTTGTTTCTGTAAGTATTCATAATCGGTGTTTCTTTTTAACAGTTGCGTACACCATCCTCATCTTCTCTTCACCTCCTCCTCCTCCTAACACTGATGGTTTGCTGTGTGCTAAACACATCACCACGGGATCCGCACAACCGCACAACTGCGCGAGTAGGTGCTTGCTATTTGTATACCCATTTTACAGATACAGTGCTGAAGTTTCAGTAAGTTAAACAACTTGCTCCGGGTTCCACACGGTAAGAGCGACAGAAACCGGATTTTATCCAGATCCGCGTGATTCCACTAGGATACGTCTACAAAATGGGTTCTTCCTTTGGACGTTTCCCAATCCCTCACTTCCGGCCTCTGTGCTTCCCAGAGCAAGATCTCTGCCACCAGATCTTCCCTTCCGGTTCCCCCTTGTCTAGGAATTAGCTGTAGTATGTGCCAGAGTCAAAAGGATTTGGAACCAACGAGTGAAGTGGAGTATTTATACCATACACCCTGAATTTCATATGAACGAAACATTTATATGAAACCATGGAAGTACTAGAAATATTTATAGGTGGGAGATTTAGAAAACCTTGAGATAAGGAAGGACTTTAGAGAGTGATACCAGAGGCAGAAGCCATAAATTCAAATATTAAGAACTTAAACTGCACAAAAACTTTAAATGTAAATTTAAATGTGAAAAGCAATTGACAAATTGGGAAAAGTAGGAAACATATGACAAAGACTTAATAGAGAGAATATATGTGTAATAAAAAAAAAACCTACAAACCAGCAAGAAAAAGATGAACACTCCAATTAAAAAATGGGCAAACATAAAAGAATAAAAAGACCACTAATACTCATGATTGATGATGATGAATTCTGGCAACAGATTTTACATTCTCTGCAGGTGGGAGTATGAAATGACATAACCTTTCCAAAGGTCAATTTGACAAAATGTAGTAAAACTTTTCTAAAACACAGAACAGTTAACCCAGCTGTTTTGAGGAATCGATCTTAAGGAAATAATTAAGGACATGCAACGTGACCCAGCAGGAGAATGACCCGGGAATGGTGCGGACAGAAATAAGACACGTGGCAACACTCTCAAAGCCCAGAAAAGCAATGGGTGAAAATCTCAAACCACAACCCTGCGGTGGAAGTACTGGGTGGTCATTAAAGACAAAGTCTATATATTGAACTATATTCATTGTGAGGATGCTCCCATGGAAAGATATTCACAATATTTCGTTCAGAAAAAAAGGAAATCACTTGCCCCATAGAATAACTATGTTGGCACTCAGGATATTCAAGAAAGGTCTGTCTCTAGGTAATGAGAGTGTCTGGGGTTTCTATTTTTTTTCCTTTTGAATGTTTGAGTTTTTTGTTAGTTCAATTAACACGTACTGCTTTTGTGATAAGAATGAAAAATACAGTAGGAGTTGTAAAAGGGGACTCAAAGAGCCCCAGTCCTAGTCCCTGGGGACCAGTACTGAAAGGAGGAGACTGAGTCACAGAAGTGAGCCACACTCCTGAGAAGGAACTGGGACCTGCTCAGGAAACAGTCTTGCTCTCCCAGCACCATGCTGGCCCAGTGGAGGCCTGTCCTTCCCTGGGGCCAAACCAGCAGCCACCCACCTCTCTGCACCCTTCTATAGAGAGATCTGAGCCGCAGGCAGGGGTCCCTGCCCTGCAGAAGGTACCAAAGTAACAAGGTGGGGACAGATAACAGTCTGCACCTGAGGAAGCTCCATGGGGCAGTAAGGACCAGTTGCTCATTCCAGGCTTGGCCCCTTTTCCAAATATATGTGGGTATTTTCCTGAGATTTCTCTCCCTTGGACCTGCCTAAAAACATCCTTTAAGATTCTCCTGCCCTTGATTAAGATTTCACTGGTGACGGAAGGGGGCTACCTCTTTCTGCAAATGCCCACAGCCCCACCAGCGTTTTGGCTGCTGCCTCTCAATTTCCCTCCCCTGTCCCGGGCCAACCGTGACCACGCCTCAAATTGCCCCTAGGAGGCAGAAATGTCAGCTAACCACCACAGAGCCTGGTGCCTGCTTGGTGGCCGGGAGCCATACCAGCGGCGAGGCCCGGCGGGCCCAGGCAGGGCCCCGCGGATTGGTGGAAACCTATTTGCCACCAGTTACTGGACCCCGGAGAGGGGGATCTGGGTTCATCAAGCTAAAACCGGGGAGGCGCACCCCGCCCGGGAAGCCGCAGAGGCCTGCTCGCCCCTAGAGGTGGCGGGGTGCAGGCCCGCTTCATTTTTCACTCTCGAACCCCGGGAACTCCCTTCCCGCCAGGACGCTGGTCACGGGTCTCTGGGCAAGGTCGTCTGGGGACGCGAGTTCCCGCCCCTCCTGGGGCCGCGGACTTCCAGGATGGGGAAAGGCCACCTCCGCCAAGGCCCTGGGGCTGCACGGGGCTCTGCCTCCTTGGTGGCCGGTGCCAGGAGAAAGAGGCCAGGAGCCTCGTGCGGCCAGCCCCAACGCCGGCCGGGTTCTCCCGCTCTCCCTCCTGGGCCTGGCTCACCGACACCAGGAGGGCTTCCTTGCACCCACCCCCAATTGACCAACCTAGGGGTGTCAGATCCCGCCTCCTTCCCCACTCCTGTAGCCTTCCGCCCCCAAGCCGGGGCGTTGCAGGGCTGAAGTCGCTTAGTACGGTGGCCTTTGCCAAACCACCCCCCTCCCAACACCGACTTTCCCACCCTCCCCCCCGCAGGACCGGAGGTCTCTTAGGAGCATAGCGCCGCACCCACCCCTGCAAGACAGGATACAGAGGGGAAGGGAAAGGGGCTGCGGCTCTGGACCGCGCGCTCCTGGCACGTGGCGCTGCTGGGCACGCAAAGAAAGTGACACAGGACCGCGGAGGGGGAAAAGGAGGTGAAGGCCCCCTCAATCCGGCCTCCGCAGGGCTACCGAGCTCACGGAAGGACAGAACTAATTTACTAAAACAGCACATTTTAAGAAAGGAAATTCGAGACAGCAATAGCAACAGCATCTCAGGGAACAGCAGAGGGGAAAAAAAAAGTTGTGAATCAGGCTTTCACGCAGGGACTTAGATTTTGCAATAAGCGCTTAATTAAAAATAAAATATATTGATGCGGTAGGCAAGTCGCGTTCCTGGGAAGGTAAAAATACAGTGGACTCCCCCACACCCCAGATGCTCCACCTGCCTGCTGTAATTACAGGGCTTCAGAGAGGAGGGGAAAAAAAACACGGCAGAGAGAAATCTGCTTGCATATTTTTCTTCTATTGTGCTGGGCTCATTTGAATTATAATGTGTTGCAGGCCAGAGTAGGAAATTTTGTGCCTTGAATAATGAATCCCCCTGGAGCCCACGGTACCTGTACTTCTCTTTAGTGTCCACTGAGAATAACGTGTTCGACATTCAAGTGACAACACTGGAAAGGATTTCAAAGCCCCGGAGCCCCAGAACGCTCTACACTCTGACGGCTCTGCTGCCTGCCCTCTCTTTGGCTTCCAAATGCAGCAAACTCCGTCGTGACTTAAAATACACGGGTCCTGGCTGTTACCACAGAAATAGAGTAGAGATAAAGAGGCTCTTACTTGTGAATCTGAGATAGTCCTGCCCTGCACAAAGATTCAAAGCTGCTAAGGCGCCAGGATACTGCCCAGTTTTTTTTTTTTAAATGGGAAAACCGGGTTACAGAGAGGCGCACTGTCTTGTCCCAAGCCAAGACAGGCTTTTCTCGTGTTAATAGCACAGCACTGGCTAAGGCTAGCTTTCCGTAAGAAAAGATAATAAACATTCAGTAATTCAATAAAACAGGCACGGTTTAAATCACAGGCAATAGCCAAACCTCTGGGACGCTTTTTGATTCTGAACAGCTTATCTGATGGAGGTTTTAAGTGAAGGGACAAATGTAGAACACCCCCCCCCCCAAAAATCTGAAAATCTCACTAAGATGAGAGAATGAAAGCTTTTCAAAATGATAGAAGTGGCCTTTCATGCTTCAACTTTAAAACGAGTGTTATTTTGTTTTGTTTTGTTTTTGTTTTTTAGTTGAGCATTCTTTCTGGTTTGAAATAGATTCAGAAGCCTTTTTAAAAACAAGTCCCTTTTGGCCAAATATATTAAGGTTTATCCATGATACCATGGGACCATTAAAAAAAAAAAAAGTTCTTTATTGACATGAAAGGATTCCCAAGGTACACCGCTGAGAAAAAAGTAAATATACTACTATTTGTATGGGGTGAAAAGATTTTTTAAAAATGTATATACCTATTTGTTTGTACAGCCATAGAGTATCTCCGTACCTCCAGATGGATATTGCCTTTTAGGGACGGCTGGAAGGGGACAGGGCAGAGACTGTCCCCTGTTTATCTAAATCCTTTGCCATTAAAAAAAAAAAAAGTAACTGGACTGTTCATTCAAAAACAAACAAAATTCAATAAATATTAAAGTCATTCAAGCTGGATTACAGCCAAGTCAAGACTTGGTGATGGAGGCAAGGACATCACAGTTAATGGGTAAGCCTAATTCTTAATGGCAACTACCATCATTACTTCCCCATCTTTTCATTGAGTCTGTTAACAGCTTGGCCAAGGAAGCTGATACACAGTTTTCTCTGCCTGCCCCTCCTTTCCAACATATGCACAAACAGGCCGGGAAATGACCTGCAAATGTGATGTAGGAAGGAAGAGGAAAAAAAGAAGCGAATACCAGGTTTAAACAGCAAGTTGACAAAGGACTGCTGACTACACTCGTTTACTTTCTGAGCTGGGACATCTCCTTTGTATCCAGAGAACTATTTCAGGACTTTGTTAATTTCCTACTTATTAATACTCTAGGAGCTTTGAGTTGAAAAGAAGAGAACGCCAAAACCTGAGAAAGGCAAGAACTCCACCAGACCTTTGGGTCTGGCTGAACCATCTTGAAATAGCTCTGTAGAGTCTGCAGCACCACTTCCAGCAGCCACACGGAGCAGGGAAACGCGGAGGATCATCAACGTGGTCTGAGATATTCCCCCAGGAGCTCTCAATCCTGCTTCTCAGATGCCAGATCCTACCACCCTGCTGATTTCCAGGGTGACCAGAGAGTAAGCCCAAGAGCCCAGCTGAACCCCAACAGGGGACCATCCTTCCCAAAGATGGGGTGGAAACATGTGACAGACTCCTCCCACCCAATCAAAACACTTTAAACCCAAACAAAGAAGAGGGCAAAATTCCTTCTCTCCTTTTCACCTGCTCTCTGATTCCCACTAACAGAGCCCAAATCTTCCCTTCTCCACTTAGAGCAGGATTTCTCAACCCCAGCACTTCTGACACTTTGCTTTGGATAATTTTTTATTAATGGGGGGAGGGGGTGTACTGTGCATTGAAGGATGTTTAGCAGCAATCCTGGCCTCTGTCTACTAAATGCCAGGAGCACCCTCCCTGAGCTGTGACAACCAAAAATGTCCCCAAACGTTTCCTGGGGAGGGGCCAAATCATTCCCAAGTGAGAACCATTCAATCAGAAGCTGAAAGCTGATTATTTCTGAAAGGTACAACTACTTCTTTCTGTGCTTAAAAAAATGATGAAATATAAGTAGTATTTTAAAACAGAATTGCTGGACAAATAAAATGAGAGTAAGAAGTCAAAACCATAGAGAGGGAGAAGAAAGCCCAAAACACAACATGGAGGCCATTTGGGGGAATACATGTCTGTCAGGAGGTAGAGAGATGGTGGAACACGGTGACATTAAGGTGTCATGCTGGGTCCTTTCCATTTACCCACAAACAAATCCACCTTCCACCCTTCTCCCCTGCTCTGTTCCTCAGGAAGTATATCCTGATGGGTGGTAATGACAGACTTCAACGCGCTCTCTCTCTTCTCTGGGTTTGCTCAGTGGAAGGAAGAGGCCAATGGGTACACGGGAGAAGA
The DNA here is from genome assembly GCF_002288905.1 of Enhydra lutris kenyoni. Taxonomy (NCBI): domain Eukaryota; kingdom Metazoa; phylum Chordata; class Mammalia; order Carnivora; family Mustelidae; genus Enhydra; species Enhydra lutris. The sequence continues at coordinate 12,064,026 of NW_019154134.1, read as the reverse complement.
ATGAGGCTGATTACTCTGCATCTCTCTTGGCCAGATTCTGGTTCATTGACTGCTTCTGTCTTCCACGGGTGGGAGCCTGTGGACAGGAGGCTGTTTCCTAGAATGACAGCTCTCTCTGGCATGCAACAACTGTGCCCTCCTTTTGACCTTCTGTCCTCCAGGCCTTCGGGCTAATGGCTTCCTGCAGTTGCTAGCTCCAGGATACTGTATCACCCCTCAATGGTTTGACTAAACCCTGCCCACACTGTTAGAAACCACCCCTTTATTTGAAATCTGACATTACTCAGTTTGAGCATGCCATCCCACAGAGAAGGGTCTAGTTCAGAGCTCCCACGCAAGTCATTTGGAGGAAAGGGTTTTTGGTCTGAGCCGGGATTTAGGAATCCCTCCATCCTTTGCCCAAATACACAATAAACTGAAGTACCTTGAACCAAAGTGATCAAAGTACATATTCTCCCCACCCCGCCCATAAACAAACCCAGGCCTGAGATCTTCCACTTAAAACCTGAGAGTGCCTTTGCCCCAAAACCAAGAGTAGAGGCTGTCCAGGCCATGCGTCGACTTCTCAAAACAGACATGACTGGGAAGAAAAAAGCATCCATGAGAAAAAAAAAAAAAGATAAAGAGGTCTTCCCCAGGACAGCAGAGTCTGCCTCCTTTATCACTTACATGGCAAGGATGGAAGAGAAAGATACTGACATGTTAACCCCTTTCTAAGTGCATTATCTAGAAAAGAAAGACAAGTGAATATCCTCTAGTTAAGCACCAAAACTGCCTTCTTAGAGTAAGTATTTCCATCTTCATGGAATGTATCTGGGAGGAGAAGTAAAATCCGTGTGCGGGAAGGGGGAGCCCTGTTCCCCGGCCCCTGGGCCGTCTCGGTCGGACAGGGGCAGACAGGGGGTCACAGGCTTCAGCCGCCAGGAGGCAGGGATGCGCCGAGCTCCACAGGCCCACAACAAGGGGCGCAGGTGCGGCAGGGCTGGTCCAGGACACCCGCCCCTCATCTGCCAGGGGTGCTTCTGGGCCAGGCCAGGACAACAACCTCAATTGTCCCTCCCAACAGTAGCCTGCTGATCCCAGAGAAAAGAAAGCCATGGGGCCATTTGGATCGAGCCTCCACGGGAAGAATGCTGCCCTTTCTCTGCAGCTCTGGGGCCCAGAGTCATGGAATCAACAGCTCAGAAGCTGGCAGCCCCCTCGGAGGCCTGGGCAGCTTCCCCTCTGGTCACATGGCCCCGAACACTCTGTTCTTTGTGACAGGAGCATGGTTGGGTGGGCCGAGGACCTCTGCAGACAAAGATACTTCAGGTGCCCCCTTAGCCCCCTGGAAAGTGATGAAAGAGGTTCTCTCCTCTCATCTGTGCCCCTGGCATGGCCAGCTCACCTGGACTCAGGGCCCCCCATGACCTGCTGCTTGACTGTTATTCACAGCAGAAGCAGCTCCTAAGCCAATGGCAGAGACAGCCCCAGATTCAGGGAGTACAAGGGCAGCGCAGACACCTTCAGGGCCTTTGCCTCATGCTGCTAACGTCAGAGATGTTTTATGAAAACAAGAGTTGAGGTCACATTGCTTCTTGGATAAAAGGAACTTTGCTTCAAAGAAATTGACTTGCTAAACAACGCTAGGAAAACTGCCAGAAGATCACCAGGCACAGCCGGCCACTTTTGAGTCCCCCGGTGTTTCCAGAATGGCCGAGTAAATGACTCACATTAGATTGGGGCTCCTGAGACCTGCTCCCTCAACCTCCTGGGCCCTCAGCAACCCCCCTACCACCACCATATAAGTACACAGAGCCTAGACCAAACAGACTCCCAAAGCTCTTCCCAGCACTTCATTCCATTTCTACTGAGGAGCGTCCCGTCCCCTGGCACCTACTAAGGAGAAGTGAGCCAAGAAGGAAAAGGAGGCAGCAGAGCTCAGGAGCCCAGTGCCCGGGTGTGAAGTCCAGCCCTACTCCCTACCGTCTGAGTGACACCAGGCAGGTTATTTCATCTCTCTGGGCCTCAGTGTCCTCACTGGAAAACGGGAAATAGCACCAGCCCCTCTTCGTGGGGTTGCCGTGAGGATCACGTGAACAAGCATCTAGAAGGCTTGAGAACACACCCAGCACTGGGGAGGCACACAGGCAGCATCTGCTCTCTTCGTGACTCTTGTCATTTCTACAGAATGCCGTCTAAGTCTTTTCCCGTCGCTAGTTCAGCCTCACTAAAAGCAATTTGGCAAACAAACTCTTGCAGGGCCGAGAATGGTATTTTTCTGGGGGAACTGAAAATAATGGCAACTTTATTCCCTTCCCCATGAGCATTCTCCTGCACTGGGAAGGAGTCTTGGCAAAGGGTCTGGAGTTCCTTGCAAAATGTGGCTGGACGTTATTTCTCCCAGATAGGAGAGAAAAGCGTAGCACAGAGAGGGACCCAGCCAGGCCTCCCTGCAAGTTATGGCTCTAACTTCTGCTGACCCTGAGCCTGCAGCAGGCTCCTTTACCTATCCAGCCGCCTCACAGCTCCTACCTAGAGCACCCCGTCCCCCAGCCCCACTGAAGCCCAGGTCTGGGCTCAGGGCACTCACAGGCCACTCAGCTGGTCAATGCCACTGAGTCTGCTCAGACCACTTCCTCAGGCCCAGAAGCCACAGCCATAGGAGCCAAAGTGCTGGGCAGTAACTGAGCTGGGTGGAAGCTGAGGAATCACCAGCCCTGGGGGCCGGGAAAACCACCATAGAGAAAAGGACACATTTGTGGAGTCCCTCCATTTAACTCCCAGGCAGCACAAGGTAGGAACAGAAAGTGACCTTGGGATTCCAACCCACACAGGGCCTAAGAGTCCCTGTCATGCAATCAGTGCACAGATAGTTGTGAACACGTATGTGGCGGGGGAGGTACTGGCCATTTCTGCTTTACCCTCTAGACACCCCTCCACCTTTCCTGGGGCAGCTGTGCCCTTTGCAGGAAGGACCTCCAAGCTTCTACTGCCCTCCATCTTCTGTTTGCATTTGGCCGGTAGGAGGCAGTACCATGAGAAGGGACGGCCAAACCCAAACGAAGTCCCAGAGTTTAGTTCCCTGGTCACGTTCCCACCCTCATCCTGGGCCCTGCTTCCTAAAGCCATAGCTTCTCTCTCAGAAAGCTCCTTCCGCAGCCTCAGCTCTCTCCTTGGATCCCTTCAGGTGTAGGAGTGAGGGAGGCTTTTCCTACTATGAGCCACTGTTGCTTTCCCTTAGCCCTGCCCAGGCCATGCTGAGGAGCCTCAAACTCCCTTCGACTAGCCCACCAGAGCAGGCCTGGTCTTCCCTGCTGGGACCCTGCGAGAGGCCAAGGCTTGGCCGAAGGGCTCACGGTTTAGTTTCACCTTCTCTTTTCTTTTCGCATATTTGTAGCACAAAGCAATACACAAAACTAATCCTTTAAGGTATGAAGCCACCACCCAACTAGAGAACACACAAGAGGATCAGGGCATTTGAAACTTTCCGTGTGTAGCCACATCTCCAGACATGCACATGTGCGCACACACAGACAGAACAGTACAGCATAGCAAGAGGCTGGGGGACAGCCAAACACCTCCCTTTTCTACTCGTCACATCCCAGTTGGCACATGGAACCCAAGAGACCATGCACTGGAAATGCCAATGGAGCGTGAGAGGCACACAGAGTTAGACCGTCAGTGGGTAGAACGCTGGGCGACAGGGAACACTGGAGTAATTCCGATAGTCCCTTATGCTTCCTAATGGGAAACTGGGACCGAATGCCACACACCCAGGACTTTGGGGCAGCTTGCCTTCCTTCCTGCTGTGATAATCATTACTGTATGCGGCCCAGCAATTTGGCGCCTCAGCAGCCAGACTCCTGGTAGGTGCCCAGTCTTGACCATTACGGGGGATATAATGATCCTGATTACAGGATGGCTGAGCCGTCCAGCAAGGTGACCGGTAATTTGCAATCTAATGGCCATTCAGCGGTAGGTAATATTATGGACCTTACCCTGCAATTGTAAAACAACCAGCCCTCTCTAATGTAGCAGTTTACCCATCAAAATCCCAGCCTTTGCTTTTGATTCCTGCTAATCAGTAGCTGTGCCAGCTTTGGCTTTGGATTTGGAGATGCTAAACAGGGGAACATGAAATGATACACTCTTCTTCAGGGCCCCTGAATGAGAAGCTTAGGCAGCTCTGTCAAGTGGAGGAAAAAAACAAGTGAAAGAAGCATCTGGAAGGCAATTTTATTTCTTAAAAGAGCAACAGAAGCTGGCCTCAGAAGCTTTGCAGAATGTAACAAGGGTTGCCTGGGAATCTGGGAGACCATCTCAGCAAGGCTGGACACACACAGCCAGGCATGTGCACAGGGCCAGCTGGGTGCCGACACACAGCTCATGCCCATTTGTGGTACACACACACTCACATACACGCACACACACACTCACATACACGCACACACCCAGAGGAATATAATTTCCTCCAACCACAGGGCTGCTCACTGACAGGCTCCCAGAAGAGGGGTGAAGGGCCCCTACTGTGTGCTGTCCACAATCCTGCTTATGGGCACAGCTCAGTTCCACTGGCCCCACTGTCAGCAGGCACCATCAGGAGAGAGGACGCTCTGATTAGACACTCAGGACACACTTGGGTCCCAGTCCACTGAGACACCTCAGCGGGAGGCCACTCTTTGGCACTAGACAGCACAGCCAGTAGGAACTGTGGGGTGTTGACAATGAGTTCAAACCCATCACTCATGACCAGCGTGACCTGGAGCAGTCACACTCACCAGGCTGGTGTGTGGAGGGTGGTGAAAAGATGATGTCACTAACTTTCTGTACTGCTGGGTAACAGCATGGTTTTCCAAACACAGTTTCCTCAACTATAAATCAGGGATGATACACCTTTCCAGCCTATCCCACAGAGGACATTCCATAAATCAAATGGCAGCGGATGCCTGCAGACAGGCGCTCCAGCTGTGCACTGCCCCTTAACTGTGGAGCACCCACCACCAGGAGAACTCCAGAATATAAGGGAGGGAAGAAGGATGGAAGGGAAGGAGGGAAGGAGACAGTGCTAACGGGATTCAGTTCTCTCAGCCCATGGCCCTGATCTTATAGATAGAGTTGTGGCTTCCCAACGCAGAGGGGTCTTATTTTTCCAATTCCTGGCTTCTTCCCTTGGCAGAAAGGCTAACTTGCCATGTTCCCCATGACCACAAGCCATGGTGAGATTCCCAATATAACAAAACCCTTCTTTCTAAACCCTGCACCAGGTCCCTATCAGAACAAGGAGTTAACGGGTGCAAGGAGTTAGCCAGGGGTACATGGTGGTGAGACTTGAAATGACGCTACCTTTCAGTTCTAGCTACAAGTGATCTATATGGTCAGAAAACAAAGAAAGGCACAAGGGGATCATGGCTTGTGAGCCTTCACCCTACCCTGAGGTACAGCCCCCAAGCCTGGCTCTGCCTCTCCTCTGACCTGCCTCACTGCTCCATGTCTCACCCAGGGCTATAGGCCTGTTGAATGTCTACTCCCATAGAATAGAAACAGGGGGACCGGAGTTCATCAGGTAGATGAATCACCCCAAGAGAGCTGATAGAAAAGATACGAGACCTGTCATCTCTATCCTCGACAGAGCCTAAGGGTGGAGTGCCCACCCGAAATAAATTCAAAGGAGGCTTGCAATGTACCTGACTGGTAAAAAGGGAAGTAACTGGTAAACAGCTAAAGATAAGAAGATTGAACAAGCTAGAAAGCAGATAGATTGCCAAGCAATAAAATAGATAACACTAGAAAACGTGGGGGACTTGGGTTGCCTCCTTCAAATCTATCCCACTCTAGATGATTATGTCAGTAAAGTAATCCCAACAGACCCACCTCAGACCACGACTGAACTAGAGCCTGAGACATGGCGGGGGCGGGGGGCGGATTTTAATTTTTCCCCCTCTTAAGAGAAAGTCACAAAAGGGTGCAGTCCATCGTCTTCCAATCTTCTATCTTAGATTTCATCACATCCAAATGCAATGTCTGGGACAGCTGCAACCATCTTGCCACCAGCCAGATGATGAAGTTAATATCAAAGATGGCAGAGGAGAAAAGCACAAAGAATATGGGTCCTTGATGACATCATTAATTTTAAAAACAGCCAAGCCTGGTATTTACTCAACCTTACATAACTTCAAGTTATGTAGGATAATACAGGTCATTCATCTGAGCCAACCCCAGCAGAGTTTTCGGTTAATTGCCACTTGGAGCATCTTAAGTGATGTAAGAACCCAAGCCAGGAAAACTGGGACACTGAGGCTGGAATGGACCCACAGCCACATTATCGTTGATCTGATGAGGACTCTTTCTAGTCCCCCCTCCCTCCAAATAAACCTAGGAGCAGCCCTAGGGCAGGCAGGAGTCAGCTGAGTCTACCTACAGGTGTTGAATTTAGCCTTGAGCTGCCAAAGAACTGAGAGGGCCCAGAGCCAGGCAGCCCATTATAAAAGCCCATTCCAGAGCTTCTGGAACACAAATGTCCAGGCCAGTTAAACACTTCCCCTTCCCTCCAGGGTCCTCACCTTCGCTCCCTTGTCAGTCAGGCTCCACAGATGCCTGCATAGAGATCAACTCCAAATGGGAAAGAGTGTTCCATGAGTCTCTCAGAACGGTATATCCCCTGAACAGCTGGGGCTTTGGGGCACTTGTCCCCTGTGAAACTCCCCATTCCAGAGCAGCTGGAAATGCACATTTAAAGGCATCATCTCTCAGACCCTCTGCCTGGCATACTAGAGAGGGCAAAAAGGTGAAGCGAAATGTGGTTCAGATGGAAATGAGCATTTTTTATTTGTGGGTTAAATGCCACCTGAGTTCTTACGTTATTTGTGACTACTGATTCTTTTCCAATAAGAGAGACATTGAAACATGATTATTGACTTAATCACCCTAAAGAGATGCAGAGGGTACTCAGAGGGGGAAAAAGTCTTAGAAAGTCCAACTCCCAGTTTTAAAAGTGAGGGAACCAGGTCTAGAAAGATGTAAAAGGCATTCATGGTGCCGAATAATGAGTGACAGAGGTAGGGCTAGAATCCATGACTTCCCACTCATGGCTGGCATCATTTCCTTCCTCTACTGACACACACAGTCGTGCTGAGGATGTCCATAACAGGGTGGTGAATGCTTCCAAATTAGGAATGCTACATCACAGGGACCTCTGGGGATAAAACCCCTTTTTCACTCAACAAATGTTTTCATCATAAATCATGAGCGACACTGTTGGTACATCGTGCCGCTCAGCGGCCAACAGGAAGTGATGCAAGTGTCCATCACAATTTCCTCATTGAAGAAAGAGGAAAAGGAAGGTTTGCTCTGGGCACAGAAGTCTCGCTACATGCAGCATGGTACAGGCACACAGCTGGGGAGATTCTAAAAGGAAAAGAGTAAAACAGCAGCTCTGTCTGTGCTACTACAGGAAGTAGAAAAAGCAAGGTGTGGCCCAAGGCTGATGTCCTTCCTTCTATGTCCCTCCTGCCTCTTTGTGGTCTCTTCCCTCTCCCTCAACCCTCACAACCAACAGAAGGACCTCAGTCTGGTGGATTCCATCTCACTAATATCTCCAAATCCATGCACTTCCGTCCCCGCTGCAACATCTGCCCGCGCATCCTGACAATCGGGGTTTGCCATGTGGTCCCTACATGCAGGTCTGACCACTGCACCGCCCCCATCACCAAATCCCTTCAGCCCTCACCACAGCCAGCTCCTTGCAGAACCTAGTGTCATTCCTGCCCCTGCTTGTGTGTTCAGCCCTATCTGCTGCAACTCCCTAATTTCTCACCATAAAACTTTAACTTTTACAAGGCATCACATCATCTCTCTTACCTCTAGATTTGCTGCTCCCTCCATCCCTGCACCCCTACTTCTAATCACAGCCACACACTCTATTCAACCAAGGTGTCACCCCCCCCACAACTTGTCCTTGACCCCCAAGTGCTCCCATGTCCAAGGGCTCCCATCATATCCCCTTGCCTCCCCCACCACAACATGTTTCTTGCTGCACTGTAAATGCATGATTCTTTCTCCATAACCTCAGTGCACCTTATGCTCTGGGAAAGGAGGGACTTGGTCTGTTTCACCCTAAGATCTCCAGGGCCAAGCATGACCATGAAACAGATGCTTAATAAGCATTTGGTGAATTAATAACAGCACAATGTATGAAACCACAATGTATGAAATATTGTCTGAGCTCATCAGTGGAAGTCTGTGTGACAGGTACTGAGGAGAGGAAGATGAATGCCACCTAAGGAAAAGAACACTCTCACTCTCTTCCTCCGGTCATACATTCAACCACCCCAGATTCCAACCTGTGGCACCCGGAGTGGTGCAGAACATCACGCAACAGTAACTGAAAGCCAACGAAATGGGTTAGAGGAAATGTATGAGATCATCACGCATGTCAAAGAACTCCACCAATAATCAAGATCTTCATCAGAAAAACATGGAGCACTTCAAAAGTTAATGCATTTTTTTCAAGGTCTGATGAATACCCTCTAAGAAAAATATAACTTGGAGGATACTGGGTAGCTTACATGTCATGGGTCAGTGTTGAGGATCAGTGTTCTAAACATCTAGAGTCCATGTTCAGGAATATGAGGAGCCTCTTTTTTCTCTTCAGTGTACTTGTCATAGTTTGCAAAAGCACAGTTAGTTGAGCATTTACTTGTTGAAAATCTAACCACTCCCGGCCTTTAAGCGATGGTAAGGGCAAGAATAATGACTGTTTTCCATCCTCAGAGCCCAGCACCGTGTCCTAGCACTTTGCAGACGTTCGGTAAACATTTGCTGTCTGAATGAATGGAGGCATGAACGACTGACCACACAGAGAATACAGCACGGGAGTTCATTCATCCTAGGAAAAGTACTGAGCACTAGATAGGAAAAAGCTGTCGGGAAAGCCCTCTGATGAAAGATAAGGAAAATGAAGAGTAAAGATACAGCAAGGTCCCTAATAAATCAGCTCCAAAAAAAAAAAAAGGACAGACAACCAAAAATGTGGAACCAAGAAGAGAGATGCTATAATAGAGCAATGACTGATAAGTTCAGAGCACTGTTTCACCGCTGAGCTGTGAATAAAATCCTGCTTACCTAAACAGTGTTGGCGAGTTTATGCATTGTTTGTGTTTCGCTTAGATGAGAACACCACGGCCGCCCCATCAGCCTCCACGTTCAACTGTCCCAATCAACGCCCAGCTGTAATTAGGGAGTGCTGGGAAAAGGACAGTGGAGAGAAATCAAGAGTGCGTATTTTTTCTTCCACTGTGGCTGGCTCATTTGAATGATAATGTATTGCAGTCTGGGGTGTAACACTGACTGCACTGAATAATGAGGCACCACTGGACTCCCAGCAACTGAGTGGCCAGTGGTTAGCGGCTGGGGACAAAGCAGGAGCAATGTCTTTGGGCAATAAAAAGGTGATCTCAATAGGGCAAGAGACAGATGCTGGGCTACACCCTACTGCAGAAACCATTGGGAGGGGCCATCATTGAGAGCTTCATTTATTTTATTCATAGTCATTTTTCCAGCTGAGAGCCTTGAAGATGTCTGGCTGGTAGCATCCTGAAGAGATGAAACACTGGGGTCGGAGACCAAAGGAGGTGTGCAGCCCCCATCCTGGGGGTACGCTTCACATTCATGGGCCTGTTATCTGTTTTCAAGGAGTCAGGGATAAAGTTGGCTCAACTCCGGGGACATGGACAAATGACTGCTGGGGGACCTTGCCAGCCTAGGGATTTTCAGTATCACTTTATTTCTGTTGACATGGATATCCCTTGTAAGACACCCACATGTGTAGACACCTGGCGCTGGAAACCTGAAGCCTGCTGCTAGAAGCAGCATACAGGGCGACCAGGAAAGTAGTCTCTGGATCCAAACTGTAGGAGTTTGAAGCCTGGTCTGCCACCACCAATTGTGGGCCTCAATTTCCCCATCTGTAAAATGGACAGATGATAACAAGAGCATCTACTTCATACATAAGGTTGCTCTAAGGTTTGTGTACATCAGTGTAATGCACTTAAAGCAGTGCCTCATATATACTCAATGCCTGGGAAATACTAGCTATGATCAGTACTGTTCTATGCAAATGCCAGGAGACACTAAACCTCCCAGTGGCAAAGCACGACCCAGTGGGACTGGTGGAGATTCTCCACTCAGACGGGATCAGGACGCCGCTCAGCCGCCTACCAGCCGGTTAACCTCAGACAAGTTACTTAACCTCTGAGCCTCTGTTTGCTCATATGTAAATGGGAATACCTAATAGTAACTGCTTCACTGGGGTGGTTGTGAGGGACGAACAGCAGATTACATGCACTGAAAAGAGAACCTGGCGCATAGTACACATAGCCAGCAATATGCTGTTATCACCATTATCCTCACCGTCGCCTTTATTATGACAAACCACCATTAAGGATTTTGGTCTTTAGGCAGTAGGCAATGAGATGTCATGAAATGTTCATATGAGGAACAATCTGTCCTGATCTGTGCACTTGAAATCTCACTCTGGCCGCAAGTGGGCTGGACAGGTAAGTGTCGGCAGAGAGACCAGGTAGAAGGCTTCCGCAAGGATCAAGGCAGATGATGGCAATTGCTAAACCATCCTTAAAAATTACTTAACTAGTTGCAGTTGTAACTAAGTTACTTTATTTGTTTGTTTTTCTGCTACTGCCACCCCCTTCCCTGGAGTACTGGTGGACAAGTACTTGGAAAAAGTGATAAGGTAAATGAGGATTCTTTCCTCTCTTTCTTTCTCTCTCACCCGCACTCACAGCCCCCACATAAACATACGTTGTTTAATTTGTCTCAATTTAAATATGCAGCTTAACTCTTAATAATGTATCACACCCAGACTTCATCAAATCTTTCTAAACAAGACACGATATGAGGACAGAGATAAATCATGTGAGTGACTTGGGATTGGAGGAGTGGGGGAGGAAGTGACAAGAGTTTTCAAAGACGTTTTGAATCTATACCTAGACACTTACACTAATAAAGACACCGTAGGCACCGATACCAAAGCCTTCTGGGTTCTTAGTCTCGGAAACCTCACAGGAACAGTGAGATCGCTACCTGTCCCCATTTTTGGTGCCACCCCACTTTCGTTCAGTCGACAGGAGGTGTGGGCCCACCCCACTCGCCCCCCACCCTCCCAGCGACAGGCCATCCTTCTGCTTCATCTCTGGGCTTGTCAGTGGAGCCAGGATCCATGAATGGCAAAGCATGCAGAACTGGGCCCAGACAGTGCTCATCATCCTGTCACCAGGACAAAGGAAGGAAATTCCATTATGTCACCTTCCACAAGGGAGAGACAGCAACAATTTCCCCCATAAACAGTGCGCTGACACTGTTATGATGTATCTCAAGCACTTCTAATCAGTATGGAAGGGGAGAGACTGCGGAAGCTCTTCAGCCTGCAAGACGCCATTCAGCTGGGATTGTGGTCTCCTGTTGTTACTGAAATGACCCAGCTCGGAGCATCGCTCCTCTCTGCACTCATTGCAGAGATTACACACACACACACACACACACACACTGCATATATAATATATATACATATACAGAACTGTCTACTGTTGCAAGTATATCCATATTGTTCAGCTACTGTGGGTGAGCACCAGAAGTCAGGAGTGTTTAAATTCAGATACCACATTTTCACCCGCTCATTGCCCTCACTTTTCTTCCTCCCCTAAAATTTTAAAAAGACAAAAGGTTTTCATTTCTCCATTTTGAAAAGAAAAGGGACTTTCACTTTTCTAGTTTTAAAGAGGGAGAAGAATTGATTATCACTTCTTACCAGCAGCAGCAATAGGCTTGAGTTTCTAAAGGTTTAGTCAACACTATCCAACTGTGTAAGTGTTTTTAGTTTAAAACCTGCTTTCTCTCTCTCTGCAAATTATTTATGAACTATGAAAGGAGACACCACCGTAACCACATCATCAAACCTAACATCACTAATAATGGGATGAACAGACATCACCTGCTTCCCAATATGATGCACTCAGAAGGACAGAATGCCACTTATGTGATATTCCTGCCAAAACCGACATAACTAGGTTGAATCATGAGGAAATACCAAACTGAGGGAATTCTACAGAACAGCTAGTCTCTGCTCTTCAGAAATGTCAAAGTCATGACTTGGGAACTGTCCTAGAGTGAAGGACACTAAACAGGACTGTGCGGGGGTGCCTGCGTGGCTCAGCTGGTTAAGCATGTCTCTGGAGTTCAGCTCAGGTCATGATCTCAGGGTCCTGCATTGAGCCTTGCCCCCACACCAGGTTTCATGTTAGGTGTGGAGCTCACTTAAGATTCTCTCTCTTCCTCTCCCTCTGTCCCTCCTCCCCCCTTCTCATGCACATGCTATCTCCAAAATAAATAAATAAATAAAATAAATAGGACTGTGTGATAGATTGTAGTATTGGACCAATGATAACTTTCAAAAATTTGATGACTGTATTGCGGTTTTATAAGACAATATCCTTGTTCTTAGAAGATATATGCTGAAGTATTTGAGGACTAAAACCTGCAACTTACTTTCTAATGGTTTAGCAAATAATAATAATAATGTATATATGTATGTATGCATGTGGGCATACACAGAGATAGAACACATGTGGCAAAATACTAACAGTTGATGGGTCCACTGAAGGGTAAATTGGTGCTTGTTCCACTAATCTTGCAACTTTGTGGCTAAAATGTCCTTCGTGTCTCTCACTTCCCCATCTGTAAGTTTGAAATTTTTTAAATTACAAGGTGTGGGGAGTGGGGAAGGAGTCTGTGTACCAAATGAAGATGGGAGTATCGAAATACAGAAAAATATCCTTCTCATATTAGAGGTAGGAAAGCATTGCTTAGACAGAACACCAAACATACTAACATAAAAGAAGTGTTGGTAATTGTACTACACTGTAATTAAGAACTTTTTTCATCAAATTATACCTTAAAAGCTGAAAAGTCAAAATCCAGAGAAGATATTTGCAATATACAAAACCTACAATGTTTTGGTACCTAGACCATAGAAAGAATGTTGTCTACACCACACACAGAAAATTGGGCAAAATATATAAAGTATTTTAGAATAGAAGAAATACATAGCTCATAAATGTAAGAAAAGAGGGTCTGGCTGAGGGGCAAGTGGGGACAAAATGCACTTGCCAAACCCTTTGTCCTTGGACAGGCTATGTCAGCCAGGAGCAAGGGTTGTCTTTGTAATGTTCTATCACATCATCATAGAAGATTATATATTATTTCTGACCCCCAGGATGTCAATGCATTTCACAATGTGAAGGAAAGAAACAAGGCCCAGAAGACTATGTAAAAGCTGTCATACTGGATAAAATGTTCAAAACAAACACAACTAAACAATCATTGTTTAAACAGGCAAACAGGTGTATTAAAACCACTTTTTTCGAGAGAAAAGATACACAAAATTCAGGATAGTAGCGTCCTCTGTGTACAACAGACATTTGAAATGCAACCTGTCAGGGCCAACCACAAACCAGCCGATAAGCTGTACAGACGTGGGCTTGGGAAGGGGAAAGGCAGAAGAATAGGAGGGAGGAAAACACAAAGGAAGATGCAAATTATTTGTAATTTTCAAGTTCCTGAAATCTGGGATGGGTCTAGGAATCCCATTCTATCATTCTTTAACATGAAAAAAGCCATGAAACAAGCAAGACTGGACTCTAGGATGGAAGGTGGAGGTAGCCTGGCCTGAGGTGGTGGCAGAGATGGAGAAAAATGGAGAGATCCAGATATCCATGGAGGAAAATGGGCAGAACTTCACGATGCATGTGGAGATAAGAGAGACGGAGATACTGGGAAGAGACTGATTATTATGAACCAGATAGTCACATGAACTCACCTCCAGAAGTGTTTCTCTTTGCCTTTCAAGCAGTTCTCTCTTCCCATCCAGGCACATCTGACGGCAACTTCTGGTCAAGCCAGGAAGCAAAGTTCATGAATACAAGAGAATGACTGACAAATGCCCAGGAGTTGGGGCCCCCTAGCCAGTAACCACGCAGATCCTACCCATAGGTCTGACCAAGAACCAAGGGTTGGAATAATCTGGAGACCCTGTGGGCAGCTGGGCAGCCAATGTGACAAGAGGGGTAAGAAGACTTGGGTCTACCCAGTTGGGCTCCTGGCTAAAAGAGCTCCTTAACAGAATTTTCTTTTTCTTTTCTTGACTTCCCACAGAAGATTATAGATAGCCGAAGTTTGTAAGTTGGATTGCTTCCATCCATAAAATAAAGACTATAAAGTCTTTTCACCCTAATCAGAAAAAAGCATTCTGTTGTCCCACTATATTCATCAATATGTCATATTTAACAGTTACAGTTATTGACAAGTATATAAAACGTTTGGTGACAGAGAAAATAGCTTCCTATAAAGTGTTTATTCTTTTTTATTGATAATAAGTTGGCTTCCCTAGCCCTACCAAGAGAATAGAGACCACTAACAAGAGATCAAATCCATTTATATGGCTTTCTACAATCATTCCTTATACTCTGGGGCTCTGTTCTAGACCCTGTCTTTTAAATTTCAGCATCCATGAGAGCTTGGAGCCCTAAAGCAGGGTCATATTACCTCTGTAATGAGGGAAGTATAATTCTAATAGCATCATTTACAACACCCTTTCATTTTTCTTCTACAAGACAGACTGTGCTACTGTGTACCTATGACTTGAATCTTTAAAATAGGAAATCTTCAACTGTAAAGAATATTAACCAAAGAATCTATGTGCCGTGCCAGGTGAGCACCAAGCACAATAATAGTAATTTTGTATTAATAATAATCATAAACATAATTGCCACTTTTATTTAATGCTCACTGGGTACCAGGCATTTCAGCAAAGCCACAATTTCCCAGGGCACAGCTGGGTCTGGCTGAGGGGCAAGTGGGGGCTAAATGAACTTCCCAAACCCTTTGTCTTTGGGGAGGCTATGTCAACCAGGAGCAAGGGGTGTCTTTGTAATGTTCTATCACATCATCCTAGAAGATGTCTAGTGTATGTATTATTTCTGATCCCTAGCACGTCAATGCATTTCACAACAAGGAACTCCAAGTCTCAAGGCCCTTATGTTTTTTCTCTCACAACACTGCCTTTCTACAGAAAGAGAACCTACAGATTGAATTACTATTTTTTTTTTATTCTAAGGGAACATTGACCAGCCATAAGATTAATTCATCAGTTCTTTTTAAAAATATGTATTCACCTACCCTCACAAGAGAAACTTCAGCCAAGTCTGCAGAGACTGAGCAGTGAAGCCTAGGGTGGTCCCTAGGAGATGACATTTTCATGAGAAAAACAGGCGGTCTGGGCAAATAATGACAACCCTAAAGGGGATAGTTCCAGAGGAGGAGAAATTTCCCCCCTGCGATGCTCAAGCAGCGTTTGAGCAAAGCCTTGAAGGACGAGAACATTGGATACACAGAGATGGCAGGGAATTCCAGGCAAAGGCAAGAAAGCTGCCCCTGTGGGGTTCCATGGAACCTCGGGCATCCCTGTTTTGGCCTTAGCCTCCTCATCTCCTTCCTTGTGGAACTGGCCGGATCCTTTCCATCTTCTGCCTTTGTCTTCCAAGGCCAGGCTCCCCGGCCCAGCAGTTTGCTCCCCTGCACAAGCCCAGTAGCGTGGGAAGCTTTGATGGGCTCCACCCTGGCCGCCTGCCTTACACCCACGCCGTCTGCCTGAGAGAGAAAAGCACCCGGGCTTCAGAGGCCACCTCACTCTGAACCCTCAGCAGAGTTTGCTCCAAGTTTCCTAAGGGTTCTACTCCCACTAGCACCACTGCTAAGTCAAAACTGCGGCCTCTCCACGGCGCCTGCGTCCAACGCCCGAACCCTCTCCCCTCACTCCCGCTGGGCCCTGAGGAAGGGCCCCGCCCAGGTGGCCCAGGCATGCCGGGCTGCTCACTGGCAGTAGAGGGGAGGCTGGGCACCTCCTCTCTCCCTTGCTCCGTACCTCATCTCCGCCAGAGGCCTTACTGGGGTATCATCCCTCGTGCCTCCGTTCTCAGCCTCTTAGTTCACTCTCCTTTAGCCAACCAATCAGATCCGGCTTCCTCTGTCCCGGGCAGTGCTGTGGGGGCTCAGCAGAGAGCAGCCACGGTGCGTGCCCGCGTGGAGCTCACAGCCGAGGGGGCCACCCCGCACCTCCTCCTCCTCAGCACGGAACAGGCTCCCGGCCCCACCTGCCCTGGACAGCTTCCACGCCGCCATCCCACCTTGCAGCCTCCCCACCTTGGCCTCTGCGCTTTCCCGGCCTGGACTGTCCTCCCCACGTCGCCCCCCCTCAGGTGCCCTCCCAACTCCCGCCATGTCTGGGCCCCTCCCGTAGGCTCAGACCTGTCCTATGGCCATGGCCGCCCACCTGCTATGAGACACACGGGCCTCATCCGCTGTCTCCCTAAAGACTGTAAGAAGCCTGCTGCTCCAAACGGTGGCTCCTGGGTGTTTGCGTCCATGGCCCGTTCCACGGCACAGCTCCGTGGAAGCCCTACACGCTTCAATATGGTGATGACGTTCCCAGCCCTCCCATCTCACCACCTGCCCAGTCTGTTCCAAGCACAGTTCTGCACACATTCTCTTCTGAGAATCTTCTAAGGAACTCCCTACTCTTATAAAGGAATAAATTGGTTGAGACAAACTAAGCAACTCTCCAGTTGACACTGCTAGAAACGTGTGGAGCCTGAATTCTGACCTGGGTCTCCATGCGCACCAACACCCGGCCACCACTCCCAAGGACCTGTCCGCATTTGACCACAAGGATGGTTTTCTAGACAAGAGATGAGTAAAGGAAAGGATCTGACACTTGAGTGCCTGCTATATGCCAGTATTTCCAACACATCTTCCTATTTCATTCTTATACCCCCTCTGTACCACGTGCCTATTTGATATTATTGGGCACTACTTTGAATTATGTGACTAATAGTCTCAGAGAAGTTAAGAAACCCACGCCAGGTGACACAGCAAGTAAATGTGGTACCCACCGAATTCCAGGTTCTCTGATGACAGAGCCCTCTTTCCAGCAGGGGATCCAGCACTCCCTGGCCGGCAGCCTCTCGGGATATGTGGGCCAGGGCCCCCACTTAGGGAGGGCAGAAGATTCTCTCCATTTCTGCAATGCTATCAACTCCTTCAAAGCTCTTTCCCAGGGGAAAAAGGAGGAGAAAGCTAGCCTAATTCTTCCCCTTTTCACATAGAAAGAGTTTTGTTTTGGTTTGCTTTGCCTTTTGTGCCTCTAATTCTCATTGCTTCAAATACTAAAATTTGTACTAGACCTCACTAAGTTTGTAACATAGGCTGCTGGTGTCCCGAACTCAAGCAGTGGTTTCCCTGCCCCTGGGAGGCGTGATTTTGCCTGAAAATGCCCTAATCCTTATCCTCAAAGCATGGGGCTGACAGAGGACCACGATCTCCTGCACACTCAGACGCCATCTTAGAAAGAAGCAAGCAGGAGGACGCAGCGGCCGGCCATCACTGGAACTCAAAGTTGAAAGAGGCAGAGTGTTTACCAGGCAGAGACAGTCTACACATGCAAGGCAGAGAAACTACAGGTTGACAAAATGTGCTTTCTCCCGAGGAGTGGGAGAAGGGGGTGGGAGAGGGGAGGAGAAATGATCTTGGGCTCACAAGGATGCCAGAATCCTCACAGAAAATAAAGAAACTGCGTTTTCTTTGGAGCGGGAGGGGAGCTGAGCATCTCCCTAACCGTCTGACTTGGTTCACAGTTAACAACAGCGGGATGAACTTGCCAGGGGTGTGGGAATTCACTTCCCCACATCCCCAAACACTCCCATTCCAGCTCTCATCTCCTCTGGACCCAATTCTGCAGGGCATTCAACCCTTCAACCCACTGGACCAGAAGGCCCAGCTCTGCCTGGGACTTGGCAGAGCTCCTCTGCTCCAGGAAGTGAATACTTTTCCTCATTCCCACGAAGTAAAAATGTCATGAGAAATGCAGGGGTTGTGCTGGTTGAGGCGGGTCTGGTGATGATATTCCCAAGTCCTGTCCCGCACAAGTGGGAACTCCCAGCAACCGGGGCTGCCAGCCTGGTTGGGGGGGACTCAGCTCTGCAGGCCAGAGAGGGAAGGACAGACATGGCTGTTGCCAGGGACTGCAGTGGTTCCCCAGTCTTCGGGAAGCCTCAGAAACACCTGAAGGGCTTGTTAAGACACAGCTGTCTGGGCCCCATCCCCAGAGATTCTGACTCAGCAGGTCTGGGGCAGGGTCCATTAATTTGCATTTCTAGCAAGTTCCCTGGGATGCTGCTGCTGTCAGTGCACGGTCCACACTTGGAAGAGCCCTGCCTCACTGCTACATTCTGTCCCTTGGCCTGGAGAGGATTAAACACTCCAAAGGCCTGCATTGTATGGCTGCCCAGTTTGTGTGCTACCCGAAGGCACTTAGATGAGGGAATGAGAGACATGGCAATTGAGTTCATGCTCTGCTGGCCAAGCCATGTGCTCTGCCAAGGGGTTGGGCTTGAATGAAGAAAGGGGCTTGTGTGTCCAGAGAGGGCACCTTTTACTCATCATCCACCCAAGGGGAGTGCCTTTTCCTACTTTGCACAAAAGCACACATGGGCCGTGGTGACCCTAAAAAAAAAAAAAAAAAGCCCTTCACCCACAATACATGAACAGAACATCAAGTGCATACTCACTCCGAGACCCCTGAGAGGGTCACAAGGCCATAAGCAATGCTGGCTTTTGGGTGTGGGGGATGGCCCCGACAACTCCAACCTCAGTCTTTGTCCCATAATGTTCTCCTGTCACAGGAGAGACAAGTCCTCTCCGTGGGCAGTGACAGTGTATGGTCCCGTCACTTCCTGTATGAAGTCAGACTGCTAGGCAGGGAGCTGCTGCCACAGAGGGAACGATCCAGAGCTAATCCCATCTTGCCCACCAGCAGCCAGCAGGAACACCTTCTGTGTCCCAGGCACTGTTGTAGACACTTGCAGACAAAGGCTGTCACACAGTTCCCCAGCCCAGCTGGCCCAACGGGCTGGGGCTCCCTTTTCTGCAAAACCTTCCATCGGGGGCCCACAGCAGGCTGACCGCCTCAGGGGGCAGATCACCCCTCTCAAACGCCACACGTGCCACCTCTGCCAGCTGAGTTGTGTGCCAACCGAAACCCAGCTACGTGTGCTCCCAAGCCCCCTGACACCAGCTGCACGTGTCCCTGCCATCAAGTAATTTAATTAACTATCCTGTAAACTGATAAGACACCCAACAAAAGAGAACTTCTGTTTCTGTGAAAATTAACTTGATTGCTTTGGAAAAGCTCAATGAAGCCACATTTCCAAAAAAGATGACTGTCACATTGGATAGCAGGGGAGGAGACCACTCTAAAAGACGGGGGGGGGGGGGGGGGGGGGGGGGGGGGGGGGGGGGGGGGGCGGGCGGGGAGGCCGCAAGGAGACGGGACAGAACTGGGCACTTGGATAGCTCACCGAACTTTTGAAGTTCCTCGTCGGAAGACACCGGAGTCAGAACTGGAGACAAGACACTGCAGACACACAGAGGAAGGGGCTCTGGAATGGGCAGAGGCCACACCTGAAAACAATGCTTGGGCTCTAAATCAAAGGGGTGGGGAATGAATGTACCTTCATCTGTTTCAAGTTAAGACTACATTCCAAGCACCATCGGTAGCAGGGAGCATATTGAAAACAGCTAGATCAGCGTGCCCAGCTCACTCTGCCCCTTTCCAGCTAGGTGACCCGGATGAATAAGCGTTCTGAGTCTCGGGATCCTCCCTGTAAATGGGAGCAAAACTTGTGTGAGGAAAGAGGAAATCCACAAAGACTGGTGACTTTCACTTCGTGTGCAATGCAGCATTCACTCACCCCTCTGCCAGGCGACCGCTCTCCCATTTCTTTGTGAGGAACACTCCCCCCGCCCCACATGACCTTTCAAGGGCAGGATACTTGAGCAGTCCTCATGCACCACCCACCTGGCCACCGTTTGCTTCAAGGATGGCCTATGGCTCCAGCCTGGGCCACTGGGAAGTAAGTAAGACTCAATTCTTCAGGATTTTAAATTGTCAGGGGATTGGCCTCTTTCCTCCCCTGGCATGGGTACTGTGATAATGTGAGTCTAAGGGCAGCTAGAAAAATAGGACAGAGCCAAACCAGAGAGGACAGAGCCAAGAGCAGATTTAGGGGAAGGAAGTGGACATCATTTTAACCCTGAATCAAGCTGATCCTAAAGCCAGCCTTTCAATTAATGAGCCAATAAATTCCTTTTTCACTTTAAGGCAGTTTGATTTGGGGGTCCTCTTTATTTTCTCAGAAGCAAACCCTAAGACAAAGAATGACCTTCAAGTCATTCGTGTGAAAGATGATCATAAGAAAGAAAGCCAGAAAGAGGAGTGGGGTAGCAGGGTAAGCCGGGGAAGAGAAGAAAGCCAAGAATGGGGACCCCTTATCTAGGAATTTTCACTGCACGCAGCTGGAGTATCATTCTGTGGAGAAGGTCTGGGAAATGGAGGGGGAAAGGGCATTACCTCCCTAGCACAGTTGGCCTGGCCTGAGCATGGGCAGAGTGGACCTCTGCTTCTAGAAGGGGCCCTCAGAGTCACAGGGGCAGAGTCACAGCTGGAAGTGGGATTGGTGTTTATGAAAATGATGGGGCCAAGAGGACGTAGGCAGGTGCCAGCAGCATCTGCTCTAGCTGGGTTCTTCTGTTATTTGCTAAAGGGAGACCTCATACATTAAGATGCTTAGTGTGATGCTTGGGACAGAGTAAGCCCTCAAAAATTCCCTTCATCAGCAATATTATTATTAGTGCTACTGACCAGTAATGGGCATTACAAAGATCCACTGTGTCATATAATTACAAATATTATATTTGTAACCTAAGAATGCTTTAGGTCTAGGTAAAGAAGTGATTTCTGGAAAGGAAGCCACCCAGGCTTCCGAGGCACAGCTGCAAGTTGGGGGACTCCCCCCAGTGTCGGTCTCTCCCACAGGGGAGGTTATCTGAAGGCCTCGGCCAGCCCTGAGTGCTGATGATCCCTTCCAGGGCCCCTTGCCATGGGGTCCCCTAGGCAAGCACAGAGAAGATGGGGAGGCCGGCCACAGAAGGGCCTGGTAATAAAAGTTGAGGAGACATGTACAAAAGAGACCTTTTTGTCTTTTTTTTTTTTTTTTAAATGTTGGTTGCAGTTCCTGCTTTTTTTTCTTGAAGCCTGCATGAAGAAATTGATATAATGTTGAGGCCTATGACTCATTAATTCATTGGTTGGAATACACCTACTTAAATGCTACAAGGGTTTGGCGCAAGAGATTTCCCTACAAGAGTCCAAACATCTGTCAGGAAGAAAGAGTCAGTCGTGCCCACTTTATTTTTTTGGGTCTCGAGATGGGTTTGGGGCCCAGAGCCAGAGAAGCTGCATGGGTCTGGGCAAGACCCATGCACTCCCAAGCTGGCTGGAGAGGCTACCCTCTTCCTGCATTCCAGTGGCTCCTGAGTCCAGGGCCTGATGTTCCAGGCACTTTTGTAAGCACTTTGCTACCTGTGAAATACAATTTTTATTATTCCCATTTTACAGATGAAGAAACTGAGGAACGCAAAGGGCACACAGCTAGTAAATGGCAAAGCCAAGATTTGAACTCGAGCATTCTGGCCCCAGTTATACAAAACAAACTCAGTTATACAAGCCCGGGTTAGGTACAGGTCTTCTCCACCTAACCAAGAGATTAGAGACGCCTTTCCATAGTCCCCCTCTGCCTCCAGCTTCCTCTGTCCTCCTTACACACAGCAGCATGCGTAACCCGAATAAGGTAAAGACATTTGCCCTCACCGCACAGACAAAAATCCATGTATAACTTTTTGATTCCCCAAAAACTTGCACTACTAATCGCCTACTGTTAACCAGAGGCCTTACAGCTAACATAAACAGTCAATTAACATGTATTTTGTTTGTTATCTGGATTATATACTGCATTCTTACAATAAAGCAAGCTAGAAAAAAGAAAATGTTAAGAAAATCGTAAGGAAGAAAAAATAAATTTATAGTATGGTAATGTATATATTGAAAAAATATGCATGTAAGCAGACCTGCGCAGGTCAAACCCATGTTGCTCAAGGGTTTGTGTAGCAGAGAAACAAGCCTATGGCTTTGAGCACAGGTAGAATCGGGCGGACGTGAACTCACAGGGCAGCTCTACCCGGACATGTGTGGAAAGGACGTTCCTCTCAGAGCCTTGGTTTTACCACATCTGTCAAATGCAGACAAGTGTGTCCATTTGACAAGATCGTTGCAAGGTTTAAATGAAAGAACCAAGGCAAGGCTGGTACCAGGTACACAGTGAGCTTCTAATAAGTGCTCATTCCCTTCTCCTCTCTTGGTAAAGGAAAGAAACCAGAAGGTTAACTATCCTCCAATTCCAGGAATAATGGCAATGGTTTTGCTGATGTCATGGGAAGAAGAGCCCCACTTGGGAACGGCTTCTGTCTGGAGAAGAAAACTCAGCTCAGCATCTATACATTGTGTGGGGGTTACTTACCTCAGGCTTCCTGCAAGTCATGGCTGTGAAATTATGGCAGTTGTTTATTTGACCAAGGGAGAGGGGGAAGGGAAAGGATTCTTTGCTTGGGTCCCCACGTCCTCAGCCCACACGCGCACCTCCTGGGACTGCAGCTTTGGACTGAAAGTGAACCCTGCAGTTTGTGAATTTGTTTGCTTTGGGCAAATAATGACTTCCTGTTTCTTAGAAGACAGAGCAGAGCTTCCCAAGGCTTCTCTGCTACACAGCACTTCTTACCAAATGACAGGAATGTTCATGGAGTAAACAGAACAGAGACACGGGGATGAGGCCCGCCTTCTGGGCTGCCCCAAGATGTGGAGTTGGGGTTTGAGAAACAGGCAGAACAGTTCAGTTTCCCCAAGTTCCCAAGTTTTAACTGAATTTCAAGAGTAGTCTCTGGGACTCCGAGGCCCCTGCCCACACCCACTGCATCTGCCCTGTGAGATACCCCCAGATCCCCAGAGTTGGCACAAGAGCCCTGTGTCCTATGCCACCTCGCTGCTCTTTTCACCCACAGGGCAGTCAGAATTCCTCCTTGGCCAGAAAGCAATCTCACCCTCATCTCCAAGCCCTTCTAAGTGGTCCCATTTGCCGTCCCAGCCTTCTCATGAAGGGAAGCTCATACTTCCCTTCTTTCAGGAAGGAAGTCCTTCTTTCAGGAAGTCCTCACCAGATGACTCCTCTCCTCTTCCTGTTCACTACCTTTACCACTCAACACTGTTCGCTTACGTTAGTCTACCTTCTATGGCCCCAAACTGTACATTATCTGAGAGCAGGAGTTTTAAAAATAGCTAATGGGTGCCAAGAGCTTTACAAACTTGATTTCATTTAAACCCTCCTCCCCCTTGTGAGGTAGGCACTTCCATTATCCACATTTTACAGATGAGGAAATGAGGGCTCGGGACACATAAATAACATCCCCAAGATTAGAGGGTTAGTGGCAGAATCAGGCAACAATCCCATTCTGATTCTACCACCTCTTCTTGTGGGCACTCTGGGATGCTGCCTCCTAGATAAATATTTTTAATTTATTGTTGGTTAGACAGACCTGTGGTTCTCAAAGGGTGGCTCCCAGACCAGCGGCCTGGGGCAGCAGCATCTGTGAACTTGTTAGAAATGCAAATTATCGGGCCCTCCCCTAGTCTTACTGAATCAGAAACCTCAGAAGTTCAGGCCCAGTAGTCTGTGTTTTTAAAAGCCCTAAAGTTTTTTCTGATGTTTGCTGGTGTTTGAAACAACCTTACTAGACCAAGGATTGGCAAACTTTTCCTGTTAAGGGCTAGAGAGTAAAGATTTCAGACCCCACAGTCCTAGAGGGAAAGTCATATAGGTACTTCTATAACAAGATAAAAAACAAACTTCCAGAAAATTTTAATTGATAAAATTCAAGCTATGATAACTGCTGAATATGACATTTTTAGAATATAGGTTTAACAATGAGAAGAGTAAAATTCACTTCTGGGGGGATAACATTTTGCTTGCTTGAGGTTCAAAGTCAGCGTTCCCCATCATCAAATCAATTGCAAATGTTCATTTGTAAAGAGTGTTCTGTGTTTCCTGTACAAAGCCGGGCAGTGGGCCAGATTTGGCCTGCAGCCTGTAGTAAGCCGATCCCGGGACCAGACCAACCCAGCTGAATCAGAAACTGTGGGTACATTTGGGTCAGTACTGGCCTAAACTGAGCAGTCACTATAAACAACCAGTTTAGTGATTCCACACCCCTGACCCCACTCCTCCACCCTGCAAAACAGTTGCTCAACAGAATTGACAGATTGGCCCAGGCATTTTGGCACCTTTGTAACTCTCAGAGAGGCTGCGATAAGCCAGGCAGGCCCTGCCTCACATAGCTCCCTGATAGGGAGAACAGCTGCCCAGCCAGGTGGCCAAGCAGCTGCAGGGAGCCCTGGGTCCTGCTCCCACCACCACCTGTGGCTTCCCTCCCTACCTCAGCTGGCCCTGCCCGGACTTCCCTAGGACGGGCACCCTGCTTGCTTGGGGAGCATGGATGCCTGCAGATGACAGAAATGGACCCCCTGCCCCACTTGTATCCTTGACTAGGCTTTCTTGTACCTGCCTGTTCTCAGTGCAAAATGGGAGACTGCAGGAAGCTGAGACAGAAGTAGCAAGGGGTTTAATATCTTTTTTAAAAAGTCCCTTGAAAAGATGGGTGGAAGTAACAAATGGCTGAAGGACTCGCTTGAATTACGTCCCTTAAAATGATAGCTTCGAGTCTAACCTTCAATACCTGTGAATGTGACCTTGGTTAGAAATAGGGTCCTTTGCAGGTACAGTCAGATTAACATGAGGTCCTACAGGATGAGGGTTGGCGCTAATCCAATGATCGGTATCCTTAGAAGAGGAGAGTAGTTTGTAGATACACAGGGACACAGAGAGAACACCATGTGAAGATGGAGACAGGTGCTAGAGAGATGGGTGCCCAAGGCAAAGAACACTAAAGACTAGGGACAACTTCCAGAAGCTCAGAGAGCAACAAGGAACAGATTCACCCTCTGGGCCCCAGAAGGAACCAACTGTGCCAACACCCTGATTTCAAACTTCTAGCCCCCAGCAGCGTGGGAACAGATCTTTGTCATCCTCAGCTACCCAGCCTGTGGTACTTTGTTCCAGTAGCCTTATGAAATCAACACAGCTGATGTAAGAGAGAACATTAGAATACAGCAAGGTGCCTGACAGTGATGAACGGGGGAAAATCCCTAGACTGTCAAAAATCCCTAGCACTTGAGACTGTGCTTAGGACAGAAAGTTAAGCAAAAGAAGCAGATTTCAAAAATAATTTTCCAATTTTAAAACATGTATACACACATAAATGCACCGACAAAAGCCTGGGTGAAAATGTAATAGAATATTTGCATGATTTATCTCGGTTCACCACAATGAACATGGGTTCTTAAAATCAGGAAAAATGGTGATTAGAAAACCAAAAACAATTAAATAGAAGTAATAAACTATGTTTACACTGCATAAAACACCAGTAAGTATGAAAACCAAAGGCCAATCATTTTCAGTCAGATCCATTTTGAAATGGATCAATAAGGCTGAAGACGAGACCGCTGGGAGGGCAGGTACAACCGTGTCAGGTGCCCAGACCCCTTCTCAGCTCGGGGTGCACGTGAGAGCCACCTGCAGAGGTGCCCAGGAAAGCAGCACCCAAGCCACCTGGGCCAACTGGATAAATCAGGAGCGGTCACTAGGCTGGTGTGAAATCTAAATTTCATTATAATCCGTCTCCGTTTTGAGAAAATGCTGTGCGGGAAAACCTGAGGTTTGCTCATCGGGGAGGGGAGGTGACAAAATTTATAACAGGGAATGTTTTTTCGCATTTGCTACATGGCTGGCATAACTCTAGATTTTTTACATGGATTATCTCCCTTAAATGTCGTAATAGCATCAGAACCACAATTGCCATGGTGATGCCCGTTTTAGAGATGGGAGAACCGAGACTCAGTGATGTCAAGTACTGTGGCCAAGGCCACAAAGTTTGTAAGCGGCGGATCTAGAATCCCAAATGAGAAAGTTTTAACTTTTTACCACCACACTACACTCCATCTTTGAAGCTTGAGATGTGATTATCCAAGCTGGGAATGTGATAAGACTGTTGTCACCTGCCACCAGGAGTCCTACTTTCTCCAGTTTGACACAACATGGTAAACGGCTCTGGGCTCAGCCTATCCCAGTGTGCATCCCGAATAGGTCCTGAGTGTGCAACCGATATAAAAACTCAGTCACCTGGGGCACCTGGGTGACTCGGTCGGTTAAGTGTCCAACTCCGTATCTCAGCTCAGGTCTTGATCGCATGATCGTCAAGTTCAAGCCCTACTGCGCGTGGAGCCTACTTAGGAAAGAAAAACAAAACAAAACAAAACAAAAGAACTCAGTCAACTAAGCACCTAGGAAGAGTCTGTACTTTCAGAACTAAAGAGGGTAGGTAGGCTTTTATCCTTGAAGGTCTTTGCTAAAGTGCACAGAAGCCACTGTTTAAGGTGAATCACCAGAGATATTTTTTTATCATCTCCAGACTGAGGATTGTGGGACTCCTCTAGAGAAACATGTTCATATTTGTCACTTGGATATGAAATCTTCATGGTATCACCTCTCTCCTACCCACAAGTTCCCACTATCCTAATGTCCTCATCCATTCCTTGCTCATTTCTTTTGCCTTTTTGCATTGTCTCTATTTTTTTTACATCACTTAAGTCAGTGGCCTTTAAACTAAACTATCTCAGAATCACCTGGGGGCTTTTAAAAACCCTGATGTCCATGCCACACCCCAGCCCAATGGCATCAGGACCACAGGATGGAGCCACACACTAGTTCTTCAAAGTTCCTCATTGGGTGATGAGTAGCTACCCATGTTCTCAAATTCTCCCTTGAAAAGTGTAGGGCAATAAATAAATAATAATATAGCCCTAGACCATTTCAACTTTCAAACCACTATTTAAAATCATTACAAGCATGGGTCTCTTTTTTAAAAATGCTCCCCCAACCCTTTGCCTTTGAAGCCCTTATGTTAATAGGTGCAGCCACAGAATTTTGTTTCCCCTGTTTCTCTGACTCCTCTTCCTCTGCCCTCCCCCAAGCCAAGCCACCTGGCTCTTCTCATTCAGAAACCTCCTCCCACCCACCCGTATTCAGGGACCCCTCCCACCCTGTTCCAACATCTGTGCCTCCACTGGGGACTTGAAGAGCAAACCCAAAACCACAGCAAACCATTCTTCTATAATTTGCTGAGCCGCCAACCTAAAAAAGAGACCAAATATTCACCCCCCCCTTTTTGTTTAAATGAACTGTGAAACAAACCAAACTTGTGGCTTTGTTTTCCAGGAACAATTTAGTAAACTAGTTTATCGCAGAAGCACAGACAATATACTCATAAAACTACTGAATGCAAAAAAACAAAAACAAAAACCCACCTCCAAAGGCACCTAACATCGTATTCACTGGGAGTGATTCAGATATACAGACACAAATAAAACAGGTAAGGCATGAGAGGTGGCAAGTCTAGCATCCAAAGGGTTGATCTTTGAAAATCACAAAACAGGGTGCTCCTGAAGACAGAAGCATGTTATCTGCAGAATGAGGGCAACAATACAGGGCAAAACTTTTCAGAAATATAAAGTTGCCATCTATCCTGATCGGAAACGCTTGCTATCCTTCCTGCCCTTGGCCTTCTTTCTGCTGCTTCCTACAAGGAGGACTGTGGCTGGCAAGAGAGCATCCAAGAAGGTAAAACAATGGAAAGAGTCTCTCTTTCCTCTCAGAGGCCCCATACCATGCTCCTTAAAAGGGCAGTTGGGTGGGTTGTATGCAGCTGGGATCAGACCCCAGACCTGGTCTTATCTCTAACTTAGCTGTGGAACCTGATGCAAGCCTCTCCCCATCTCTGAGTCCCTGTGGCCTAATCAGTAAAATGCGGGATCCTCTAAGATCCCCTCTAGGTCTGAGATATAGGGCAGCAGGCTCTAGGAGCCAAGCCAAGTCCCTGGCTCAGGATCCTGGGAGGGCTCAACTCTAACTTCAGGGATTTCAGGAAGGGCTGTTCCCAATTTGCAGCTGGGACCCAGAATGGCAAGCCCTCAAGTTTCTATGGAGGGAGCCCTCCAGAGCACAAGCATAGGAAATCCTCACAAAAAAAGACGGCAAAGAGAGGACCCAGCTCACCCAAAGTGTTCTATGGTCTCCAAATGACTATGAAGTCATGAGATATAGTACATAGACCATGGCCTTGCGCACACACACACATACACACACACACAATTTTTATAATAATACTAGATTTAGAGTCAGCAAGCCTGTGTCACAATTCAGTTCTGGCACTTACTCACTAGAACACTTCAACCGAGTTAGTTTTGTGTAAAAACTGCCAAATGTGGCTCATAATACCTACTGCAGTAAATTAAAGAGAGCCCCAAATTCTCTGCTACTCCTCCCACTGAGAGTTGCCTTCCGATTTGCCTCTTCTCAAATTCAAGCTATCCTTAATGACTGCCTTGACCAAGAGAATGCAAAGGAAGTGACTCCCTATCGGCCAAGGCTAAAGCATTTGAAACCTTGGTCTTCCACTGAGGTCTCTTGGAATTACTTGTCTTGGGGGTGCTTTCTCTTGGGATCCAGCCACCATATTCCGAGAAGCCCAAGCCACATGGAAAGCCCACCTGTGCATGTTCTAGGCAACAACTCCCACTGGGCTTCCTGCCAACAATCAGCATCAAATGCCAGCCATGTGAATGTGCCCTTCTAGATATACAGACATTACATTTGGGTAAGTGTGTTATGCAACAATAGATTTTGGAACATCTAACTTGCACAGCAAGTGATTACCATGCGGGATTAACTGTCAAGATTACAGAAAAGCTCCTGTAAATCATAAAGTACTCCACAAACGTAAAGACTTATTGTTAATAGTATGAGTTCTAGCATTGCCCTTCCTGTCCTCTCTCAAAAAGGAGCTCTGGGCCCTTGTTCCAGCCCACAGCAATTTTCTGCCTTGGCTCTGTACATGGCTCTCAGATTTTCCAGGTGAGTTTTTAAGAGAGGCCAAGATCACAGAGAGGAACCCCTGGGGTTGCTTACCTGAGGTTCCGGACTCCACTCTCAGCCCTACATCCTGCTCACAGCTACTTCAAACCTCGGGTTTTCCAGTACCTACCTACCGCTGGACACGAAGATACAAGCTCGTGTGTCCATCTGTGCCCTGAGAGCTAGATGTTCTAAATAGTCTCTGAGGTTAATGTCTTTCCAGCCAGAATCTGTGCATATTCCTGCTGTGGACAAGTATTCACTATGATGGTGAACCAGGTCCTATAGTCAGAGAGTCACAATTGACATTTGAGTGGAAATATGACCAGAATCACCTTGTTGTGATTTTTTTTTTTTTCTCCGACGGTCATTTCAAACCCACTGCTAGAGAACTGTGGGACTCTTCTCAACAGGGTTTGTTCACTGACGCAGATCCTTTGGCCTGAAACATCTTTAAGAGTAGTCCTTATCTGTCTCTATCCTCTCAAATGACATCAGACACGAGCTAATGTTTAAGGCAGGCACTTTTAGAAACCCACTCAAGTGTTGTCATTTCCTGGTCATCCTGGGTATAACTAAATGAAGGGATCTTTTGATTTAGAAGTTACTTTTGATTTAAGAAGTTAGATAATTAATAGAATTACTTCTGGATTTCCCCTACATTAGTATTTGAAGTTGGGTTACTCTTGTCACCTGTACCTCTAGTTCCTTGACCCGTCAGTGCAGCAAAGGATGGTGCATACCCATGTTGCCTCCTACACCTGATGGCATCAAACCCCACCTCTACACTCCTTGCAGGGAGCAATGCTGGTGTCACCATTTGTCTCGTGCTATTCTGGCCATCTGTGCTCTTCTCTAAATCACATGGGGCTGGAAGCCTGTAAACATTTCCTAGGTCAATTTCCCAGGCCAACTGGCTTCTAGTTAGGTTCTGTCAATAGCAGGCACTGGCAGGAGACTGGAAAGAGGGAAGAAGAGAAACATCAGCTTTTTGTTCTTTTTGCTTCTGGTGTCATGAGCGTGGTAGCAGGCAAGGGGTCACTCCTGGGTTCCCGGGCAGAAGTGACAGCAGCTTTGGCAGAGTGGTGCTCAAGGGCTCTGGCCCTGCAGCAGCACTGTCAGGGTGGAGGTATTCAAGTTTCCAGGCTTCTAGAGTGTCAACGAGTGCACAAGCTTCTGGCTTTCTGCAATGCAGCAGCAGCAGCAGCAGCAGGTATACCAGCAGTCCAGGAGTGCAGCCATCCCAAATGGGGAGTAAGACCAGGTGTTTTTTTGCAGCTACAGCCTACAGGTGGTAATGCCTCCACATAACTCCTAGTGTCTATAAATCCCCTAACCAAATTTTCTTCTTTTTTTTCTCCCTTGGCCCTTCTGACACTTCTTGTGAAAAACCACATCTCTGCACTGACTTCTCTCTGTATGACATACCTTGGTTGGTTTCTGTTTTCCTTACTAGACCCTGCTGCTATTCAGTAGTCTACGCACCTATAGAAGATGCTGTTCATTGCTTATCCAAAGACCGTTCCGTTCCTCCTGTCTTTCTTGTCAATGAAACTCCAATTTTGATGAGCTCTACAAGGTTCCTTGATAAACACCCCGTTTCCCAGTCTCCTTTGCAGCCAGGAGTGACCATGTAACATTTTTTGTCAATGAAATGTAAGGAGTCTGCTGGGATTATAAGGGGGGGTGGCTCTTCTGATAAGATGAAACAGGTGGAACCAGGACCACCTTTTCCACCCTCCTTCCTCCCTTGAGTATAAATGTGACATTTGGACCTACAGCAACCCTCTTGCATCCATAAATCAATGACCATGAGGACAGAAGACAATACTCTAGGGATGATGTAGTGGAAAGAGAGAAAGAGCCTGAGCCCATCACAGCATGGGGAGCAGCTAACCTGACTCTAGCAACCACCTTAGCCCTAGGGGCCACGCTGGAGTCCCATCCAATGACAGATTCGAGTTCCGGAACTTTTCTCCTATGTTCCATTTCTTTTCAGTAACTTCTGCCTTCATGTGACTACATAGAAACATTGGAAAATAATTTCCAGCTCCTGCTTAGCTCAGTTTGTATGTACTCTCAATTGGAGCTTCTTCAAAGAGGAGAAACGGGGCAGACTCAGAAAATGAAAAAAAGAACATTCCTATAAACAGGGGAGCAAGCGGGAGGGTGTGCTATGTGCAGCCCACATAGTATTTGACCTCCCTGTTCTCATTTTGAATTGCCCTTTATAAAAGCTCACCACACAATTCTCATTAGGGCCTCCAAGATAAGCTGGAGTAGGTCAGAGACAGATTATTTGGGTCACGGCCAGTAATACACCATCACAGATCCTTTCCTCTCACCCTACTTTTCGCCTCTTCTTTCTTACCCAAATTGGCTTTGGAGCCCCATCTTGCTGGAGAGGCGAGCGGCTGATCCCCGCTGACCACCGTTTCTCTTGGCAGCAGGTCTAGATTGGTACCCAGTATCGCTGCGTCTCTCTCCCCGGGAGACGCCCGCCGCCTGGTCACACTTTAATTAAGCGGACATCTCGTTCCCGCAGAGGGTGTGCAGCTGCTGTGTTTTGCTCGTATCTTGAAGCCAAATTAGAATTTTAAAAATCCTTAGCTTTCATTTGCTGAGCTCCCTGGTCTCTGGTGGGAAATGCACCCCTCACCCCTGCCACCCCCGACCCCTTCTCCAGGAGCCATAGTTCCTTTGGAAGCATGGCCAGGGGGTAAGGGGGCGACCCTCCCTTGAAGTGGGTGCCGGTCATGTGCACATACCTTGTTAATGAGTGCCCTATTTGTGAAGAAAGGGAGGGAATGAGGAGAAACCTCATTTCTCTCCTTCGATTTGTTTTTTAATCAAATCAAATTCTTAATTACATTTGGCTGGAATGAAATTATGCCTCTGAAGAGCTTCCAGATGGAACTAGGAAAGTGACTTGAGCTGAACTCGGCAGCCATGTTAGTCAGTATAACATGTTTGCTCCTGAAGGGGTTGTCAGCCCGGTGGTTTGGCTCTGAGGGGCAAAGGGCGCTTCCATGCCATCCTTCCCCCCACGTGTTTCTTGGAGATGTCTCACCCGGCTGGGAGAGGGGACTTCTCAGTTTTGAGGTTTCCTCACAAGTTGGCTTGATGGGCCCCTGAAAGGCAGTCTGTCTAGTGAAGAGCGGGTAGGGTTTATCAGCAGACGGACCAGGGCCTGAGTGCTGCACTACTCCTCATCGGCTGTGCGATGCTCAGCGCCATATAACTTCTGTGTGTCTCAGCTTCTCTGGAGAGTTTTCTTACCGCATAGGATTATTGTGAAGATTAAATCATACGGTTTGCACATAGCCTTTATTCCCTTCCTCTTTCCTTATCCCCCACCTGTTTCCTCCCAGAAAATCTGCCCAACACAATTGCAATGAAAGCTAAGATGCTACTTTATTGAAAGAAGCTCTGGTTTAGGAGCCACTGTTTTTAGGATCTCGTGAAGTGGGTAAGCAAACAAGAAAAGCAGTTATCTTAGAGAGATTTAACTCCCCACTCTAACCTGGTTCCAGTGCCGTGAGTCCTGACGTTCTGCTTCCCTTGGCCTTATCATGGAGCTTCTACTGCCTGAACATACTCTTTCCTCTCTCTGGCTGCAAGCATCTTTGCCTCTCCAACACCATCTCCTAAAATTCCATGATTTTAATTAAGCCAACCCAATGAAGCTTTCAAAAAAGACAACTGAGACTATAGGCTTTGGGGGCACAGGAATGTGCTCCTCCTGGCTCTGTCCTGATCCCCCTTGCAAGTTGAAGAGAGGGAAGGCAGTTAGAGAGCAGACCTGGTCACGTGGGGCAGAAGAAACTCATATTTCAGCCCCTGGTTCCCAAGGTGTGATGAATTAACCACCTAATCCAAAATGGAGGCTCAGCGGCCCTCCTTGGGAGGGTAAGCCCCGCACATGATGCGGATTGGCAGGCAGGCAAGAGAGTGCAGCACCTGTTGCTGAAACCTTCAGAGCAGAACTACAAACGCCTTGCACTCTAGCTGGTCATTCTATTTCCATGGCACACGTCATCATTAGCGCATGTAGAATCCTACAGGGGACTTGCATTGGAACAAATTTTTATGACAGGTTCTTTAAGATTTGCTTTCAGGGGCTTTGGCCAAACCACCCTGAAGTGGCTCATCTGTTCTTCTCTCAGCCCAGGGATTAAGACCTGGAGGAGCTCAAGTCAGAGGCTGCTCCATTTTCTCCAGAAAAGGAAGACATTCTGCTCTTTCCTTTTTTCCACCATCTTCTATCTCCAGCTCTGAGTCAAACTGAAACATTATGAAATATGCCTCTTAATCAAACATTATGAAAAATCCTATTGAATTACTACCGTATGCAGAGCATAACAGCTCTTGGCTCAGGTGTTAATCTTTGGCCTTATTCACTGATTTATTTAAAACAGTGTGCAAGCAAAGGAAACAGTCAACAAAACCAAAAGACAACTGACAGAATGAGAGAAGATATTCGCAAATGACATATCAGATAAAGAGCAAGTATCCAAAATCTATAAAGAACTTATCAAATTCAACACCCAAAGAACAAATAATCCAATCAAGAAATGGGCAGAGTAGGGGTGCCTGGGTGGTTCAGTTGGTTAAAGCCTTTGCCTTTGGCTCAGGTCATGGTTCCAGGATCCTGGGATAGAGCCCCACATGGGACTCCCTGCTCAGCAGGGAGCCTGCTTCCCTTCCTTCCTCTCTGCCTGCCTCTCTGCCTACTTGTGATCTCTGTCTGTCAAATAAATAAATAAAATCCTTAAAAAAAAAAAAAAAGAAATGGGCAGAGGACACAAACAGACATTTCTGCAAAGAAGACATCCAGATGGCCAACAGACACATGAAAAAGTGCTCCACATCACTGGACATCAGGGAAATACAAATCAAAACCACAATGAGATACCACCTCACACCAGTCAGAATGGCTAAAATTAACAAGTCAGGAAACAACAGATTTTGGCAAAGATGCGGAGAAAAGGGAACCCTCCTACACTGTTGGTGGGCATGCAAGCTGGTGCAGCCACTCTGGAAAACAGCATGAAGGTTCCTCAAAAAGTTGAAAATAGAGCTACCCTACGACCCAGCAATCACACCACCAAGTATTTACCCTAAAGATACAAATGTAGTGATCCGAAGAGGCACGTGCACCCTAATGTTTATAGCAGCAATGTCCACAATAGCCAAACTATGGAAAGAACCTAGATGTCCATCAACAGATGAATGGATAAAGAAGATGTGATATATATAGACAATGGAATACTATGCAACCATCAAAAGAAATGAAATCTTGCCATTTGCAATGACATGGATGGAACCAGAGGGTATTATGTTAAGCGAAATAAGCCAATCAGAGAAAGACAATTATCATATGATCTCTCTGATATGAGGAATTTGAGAGGTAGGGCGGGGAGTTGTGGGGGGTAGGGAAGGAAAAAATGCAACAAAATGGGATCGGGAGCGAGACAAACCACAGCAGACTCTTAATCACACAAAACAAACTGAGGGTTGCTGGGGAGTGGGAGGGTAGGAGAGGGTGGTTGGGTTATGGACACTGGAGAGGGTATGTGCTATGGTGAGTGCTGTGAAACGTGTAAGCCTGATGATTCATAGACCTGTACCCCTGGGGCAAATAATACATTATATGTTAATATAAACAAACAAACAAATACATAAATAAAACAGTGTGCATGTATGAGTTCTTGGACTTCAAAAATTCCAAAAATGGTTTCCAAAGTGTTGCAGCAGATACTGTAGAATGGCTTACGTGATACCTAATCCCAACTGCCATTTTCTTTACCTTTCTCTAACACAGAGACTGAGAAAGCTCAACACTCTGTCCTCCTAGCACCCTCCCAGCCAGAAATGGCCCTGTTCTGACCAAAGAGATGTACATGGAAGCCCCATGGAAGCATTTCCCTTTCCAAACAAAAAATAAAGCCTCTCGAGAAGACAGCTTTTGGCATGCCCTCTTCTTCCTGCCTGGAAGCAGTCTTGTAAACAGGAAGCCCAGAGCTGCATTCTAAGAATAATGGGGCTGAACCACACAGAGGACCTGGAGGGATCCCGGAGCCACTGTACCAGCCCTGGGCTGCCCACCTCCGACCATTTGTCTGATGAGGGGAAATAGAGCCCAGTTCAGCAGTTTAAGCCTCTTCTGGGTAAGTTTTCTATTGTTCAGAACAAAACTGATGTCTAACTTAGACAAGTAGAAGCCCAAGGAGCCACTGCCAATTTGACATATTTCTTTTCTTCGGACCATAAAGAATCACTAATTAGATAGTTAGCACTTCTTTTGGGGAGATGGGGAAAGGAGCAAAGTGGAAGAGTTCAAAATCACCCACCAGTCTCTAGGAGAGGGGTCAGAGCTGCTGCCCCCTGTGGTGCTGGAGTTACAGACTCCCTGCTCCTCTGTAGTGGGGTATTTTTTAAAATTTCATATTTAGAAGGCTAGATGAGACTCAAGTCTCCTGACATCAAAACATGAATGGTTTCACTTCTCAAACATTTCAGCTGAATGTTTGTCAAAGTTTTTTATCTCGGGGAAACTATTTGCTGAGGTCCTAATATTATGTAAAACACTGAAGTTAGCCTTCCCCCAGGGGATTGTATTACTATTTAGTTTTATATTTCTTCTGATGCCTCCAATAAATCATGAACTTTTTCAGAGATGTCAGAGGGCAGCCTGTCTTTCCAACTGCAAATGACAAGCCATGAATTATGCACATGGGTCTCCCAGAGAGGCTCCCAAACCCTCAGCCTGTTGCCTTTGGGCTCTGGCCTGCTGTCAGTTTACCAACTTCTGCTAAGCTGGGTTTCAGCCTGGGATGGGGTGAGCTCTACACTGGCCAGTCACTAAGGACCCCCAGCCATGGGTCTCTATTCAGAGTGATCAAACATGATTCTTGGGGTCAGGCTTACCGCCAGGGAATCTGCAATACCAAGAGGTGGCCCCCATAAGAAAGAAACTAGAAAATTCCAGAGAAGGCAACCAGTGCATTCCAACCTTCTCAACTTGACTAAAGACTCTTCAAGGGCTGTCCTGGTTCCCTACAACTCCTACAGTAGTGCCTGGGTCTTAATGGTGGCTCAATACATATTAATTGTATGGAAGGATGCATGTATTGCTGCACGGATGGATGGAAGGACAGATGGATGGATGGATGGACTTCTGTGAAAATTGACATAAGTAAAATAACCAGTGCATAAAATCATAGAGGATAGACAGTAATGAAAAAAAAGCAAACTTGTTTATTGTCATGTCATGGCAGAAGAAACTTCATGACAATAACAAGTGGAGACGAGAAAGTCTGATAGGACTTTACATAGCGAAGAAGAAAGCTTAGAGAACCCACTCGCTAGGGTGGCTTGTACATTAAGTCATCTAGTACCTGCTCTAACCATCCCTATTCTAATATTTCTACCACCCCCCCACCCTCATTTTTCACTGAATTGCTGGAGGGATAATGTACACACACCTTCCATCTATACAAATAAATCTGGCTTTCCTCTCAGCCAGACTTCCAAATTCCTTCAAGATCTCATTAATGACTTTCAAACTGCAATATCCAATATCGTCATCTAAATCATCATCTTCCCTGACAGGGTGGAGTTTTGATACTGTGACAACCCCTTAAATTCCTTTATGTTCTCTTTTCTTGACTTCTACCTCTTGGCACTCTCACTTCTTTCCTGGACCCTCTCCTAATGCTGTCTTTCTTCTTTTTCTGCTGCCTTCTCTGAGCCCACTCATTCCTACCCAATAATTTTTTTGTCACATGCCATCTTCATCCTTTCGCTTTTAAGGCTACATTCCCCTGGTGACCTTGTACAAACCTAAGTCTTCAAGAGTCCTCTTTTGGCAAATGACCCACATGTGATGTCTTTTGGCCCCAAGGACCAGACCAGACATCTCCATTTATCCATTAATTCATTAACTAACCATTTACAAAGACCTTATCATGCATGACATTTGTTGCTACAAATTAGGGAACCAAGAAGAATATAACTTCTTTTAAAGATATCAAAGTTTAGAGGAGGAGAGAGAAGTAAAATGAAATAATGCAGGGTGATGATTGTCACCAAAGGGGAGGGCCACCTAAAAGACCTCCAGGAGAAGGCCAAGTACGGGTTGGCCCAGTGGATATAATGGCAAAGGACATCCTAAGCAGTGAGAGGACACAGGCAAGAATACATGCAAGGTAATGCATTGGTCAACTAACAATGATTGGTTTCCCATCAAATACCAGGCCCTATACTAGGTATTTTCAAAGCAGTATTACGTCACATTACACAGTGATTATTAACTAAAAAGCATTTTTCTAAGTCTTTTTCAAATAATACATTATTTAATCTTCAAAGAACCATACAAAATAAATATTACCTTGATGTTACAGATGATGATACTGAAAGCCATCTGTAAAATGAGCTCAATGACTTGGGTAAGGCATACAACTCAGGAGGGGCAGAGCCAGAGGCTCACTGATGGTTTAGCACCATGAACAGAAACTCCACCAGCTAGCTTAAAGACAGGAAAATTTCTTATAAGGCAGCCAGATGACTCCTAAAACCTGAGTGTAAGAGCTACAGCCAGGCGCACCAGGAGCTGGAGCTGGGGCCAGGGGCTAGAGGACAGCTGGACCAAGGCTGCTGCTCTCTCTCCCTCTCACATCATTTGGCCTCTCATCACCATCCCTCTCTGTGTGCCCCACACTTCTGCCTCTTCCTACATCTGCACCCCGAGTCTCTCTGCTTGCTTAGCATCATCCTCAGTACCATCATGGAGGGTCCAAAATGACACCCTTGATCCCCACTCCCCCAAACTACAGCACCTCACAAGTCCATGACCCACAAAGACTTATCATAATCATGTCTACTCATTCCAGATTCTTGTGGAAGAGACCAGTTAGCCCAGCTTATATCAGAAAACAAATCCTAACCACATCAGCTATAGCCAGGGAGGGAGGAAATAGATTAGAAGGGTACCAAACCGGGGTGTAGGAGAGGTGCCTCAGAGAGAAAGGGGCAGGGATCAGGCAGGTACTCTTCAAAGGTGCTTTTTACAACTGACAATCCATTCCAGGTATTCTAACTCCAGACTGTACTTTTTTCTCTATCCCATACTGCCTTCTTTCAAACTGGATGTATCCAAAATCAAGGTAAGCCCATTTAAACAATCTCCTCTTATTCCTTACTTCAACTAATGACTTAATATCAGCTCACTCCCCTGGCTTACCATTTCCAAGTTAATCTTAATGAAACCCTTTCTTTAATACTCTACCTGTAACACTCTGCCCTTACAACAGTCAGTCTCCTGAGTTAGTCCTAAGATCCATGCCGAAGAATCAGCCACTGTGGTTCAAAACGCAAGAGTAACTATCATAACTTATAAACCAAAGAACAAGACCAACAAACCTTTAGTCTGCTCACAAAGCCCAAGAATAAAGTTGCTTGATGAAAGATTAACTATCTTGAACCAAATCAAGAAAATTATAGAGAGAATTTATTACTATTGTAAAAAAGAAAATGATGAGCGATACAGAACAATCCAATGAATGATTTTTTTAAGGTCAAGGGATGGCATTACAATTTGTCTATTTGTTAAACCTGAACTAATGAAACAAGTGGGAAGGAGTAAAAGGAAAGAAAGTGAGCAACTGAGATGGTGCTTGGTAATAGAAGACAATTCCCAAAGACATGGTGGGCATGGAAAGGAGCACACCAAGATCACTTAGGGACACCCCAAAACAAAGTGGCCAGTCTGGATCAGTGGCCCTAGTAGTGTGCTGGTAAGTGTTCAACTAAGGGCCACTCAGGAGGAAAAATAAAAACCAAATTTACACCAATTTCTGTGGTGTAGACACTCCCACCACGGCCTATTTCAAATTACCAATGAAACCTTGTCAAATGAGGAATTAGGAAGAGGTAATTGCCGCTGATTCTCACGAGCCCATGGGACCTGGTTCCAGCATACCACTGGGTGTTTCCAACCTTCCTGGCTTTCGTCATGTCCGAGGAGAGATCTTTAGTTCACCCAGATCACAAGTCCTAGGAAAAAACAGCTATGCACTTCACCAAATAATCTAACCTTGAGGTCTTTCTATTAGTTTTAAAAAAAATCTATTCCAAAATCAAACATCACTCCAATCTTGCCATAAATCAATTTGTAATCTACTATACATTACAAGAAATGTACAAGACAGACTTTAAAAAGGGCTCTTGAAGAAAAGAGAAAAGGAGAAAATGAAATCCTTATTGGCATAAGAGCTTGGACTCAGGAGGTGAAAGGCAGTCCCGGGCATCGGGATGAGACTGAGACCCTGAAGCGGGAGGACCGGGGTGTCTGGGAACAATGGAATCACGTGACAGGAGT
This sequence comes from Enhydra lutris kenyoni, assembly GCF_002288905.1. Classification (NCBI taxonomy): domain Eukaryota; kingdom Metazoa; phylum Chordata; class Mammalia; order Carnivora; family Mustelidae; genus Enhydra; species Enhydra lutris. The sequence continues at coordinate 12,024,567 of NW_019154134.1, read as the reverse complement.
GTAGGTGGGTATGGATGAGTAGAGGGTGAGCTCAAATAAAGTCCTCCAGGTCAGCCTGGGGGTGGGGGGCACCCATGCCTCTGCTGCACTCTCCAGCTACAAACGAACTTTGTCAGAGCTGCCCTGGAGGGAGACTATTCTGAAGCAGAGTAGTGTTTGGATGGGGTGGCAGGGCTATGAGTCAGTGTGAGTGTGTGTGTGTGTGTGTGTACATGCACACCTATGCTGGAGGAGTGGTGAGGGTAAAAGGGAGAAGGATGTTGGCAAAGAGATAATGAAGGAAACATTGCAAGATCAGGAGACTTAGAATTTAAGGGAGGCAACAGGGAGAAACAGAAGCAAGCCCTGGACTCCAGAGATGTTGGTTAATAAGGAGGTACATGTTATTTCTACGGATGGGAAGACCTTTGGGAGGAAGACTAAGGAGTACGTACTCTTGGACATCAAGTTCTGATTTTCCTTAGATGAATCACAAAGCTTCATTCCCAGATGCACCCACCGCAGTGCTTCTTCCCCTGCCCGGCCCTAACTCCCACACAGACACGGCGTAGGCAGGGCAGCCTAGGCAAGGAGGCGACACTGGCCTTGATGACTGAGGGCGTGCAGAAACCTCTCAAAGGTCCTCGCGCCTCAGGCTTTCAGTCTTGTCCCACAGGAACTGCCTCTCCGCCTCCTGAATCCCAGCTCTCCTGTCAATAGGGATTTCCTTCCCTCCATTCTCTTTCTTCTAGTTTCCTTCTCAAAGTCAGCTTTGCCCTTCTCTTACAAAGTTTGCTAGACTGTAGGCTCCTTAAGTTAAATCGATCTATTGCGAGTGGCCCCCGTCTTCTTTCTCCTGACTCAGCACCTACCAGCAACGCATGAGACGGAGATTGTTACCTGTCCCGTGCCCTTCCGTCCCTGCTTCTGCAGAGAAAGGCTGATTTTCAGCTGCACAGACCGCCTCCTAGAGTGAAGATCACATTTCCCAGCCTCCGTTAGCTGTGACCCTGTGCCGAAGCGCTGGCCAAAGAGAAATGCACCAAAGGGCACATGCAGTTTCTGGGGTTTACCCTTAAAAGGAAGAAGCGCCCCTTCTCCTTCCCGTGCCCTCCTTTCCTCTGGCTGGAATGCACAAGCGCTGGGCAGCCATGTTGGTCCAAGTAGACCTGCGCCAGCACCAGCGTATCAGGAAAGAGGAAAGACGAAAAGAGCTTATCCCACGTGACATCGAGCCACGTTCCTAGACAAATGAGCTGTTTATGCACAGGTGATGACAAGAGAGACTTTTCCACTGTATTTAAGCTGCTGTGTTATTTTGGGTCAGCCTTGGAATAGCTGCATTCATATTTTCACTAATATAAGGTGATTGACACACATTTATGGAATTAAATTCCTGGAGGATGGATTCTAGGTTTGTACAGAAAATAAGAAAATTGAGAGCATCTTACTTCATGTGTTTAGACTGAAGTTTTAGGCAACTGGACCTCACAGAAACCATCCCACGATGCCTCTGAGAGACAGAACATTTGTTAGAAACTGAGCTAACTCTGTTCTTACTCTTTTTTTTTTTTTTAAGTGATGTCTATGCACAACGTGGGCGTCCAGCTCAAGAGTTGCATGCTCTACTGACTGAGCCAGCCAGAGGACACTAAAAGGATATATTTTTTTTTTCTTTTTAAAGTAGGCTCCATGCCCAACGTTGGGCTTGAACTGATGACCCTGAGATCAAGAATCGCATGCTCTACCAGCTGAGCCAGCCAGGAGTCTCCCTGTTCTTACTTTATTGATTAAAGGCATTCATCCTAAGACCAAAAACACCCCAATTGCACCAGAAATCACCTTCACTGGAGGCCTGGCTGAGTATGATGTTTTGGGGTTTTTTTTGTTTGTTTGTTTGTTTGTTTGTTTAACCTGGGAGGTCTTCCCACTTTGGGAAAGTCAAACAAAGAATAAGTATTCACCAGAACCCAGGGTGGCTGCTTATCAAGGTCCCAAGTAGGCCTACAAAAATTCTTCTAACACAGAAGTGTAGCTTGACTTTCTTCTGTATTTAATTTTCTAATTTTCCAGATGTAATGAGACCCCAAGGACTTGGAGCATCACACTGATGAAGAAACTTTTCCTTATCTATTAATCTCACCACTATTAACCCATTCCCATCCTGGGGCTGATCCTGCAAGATAGTCACAAATAAGCCGGCAAGTTTCCACCTCCCAGGCTGCTCCTCCTGGACATGGGCCAAGGGGCCAAGGGGCCAAGGGGTGGGATGTGCCCTGTCATTTAGTGGAAGTCACCTAAGCCTCCCTGAATGGCCGCCTCCCTTAACCACTGGGCTTGCATCATGCTGCTTACAGGAATCACGCACCACATGTCGAGTGAAAGAGGAGATACAGGAAATGAGCCAGACTCCTGGGCTTGAGGGAGGGCTCATTGTTAACCAAAAGGGGACAGAATGAGAGCGACCACACGTGGTATTCCAAGCCTTCGGCAAACTCCACAGAGGAAGGCTGTATCCGCCCATTCTAAAGACAGTTCATGGCTTGGATTCAGGAGAGCTGACTTCTTTTCTCTCGCTCGAGGCAAGAAACATTGAAAATTTAAAGCTGCCTCTGTGTGTGTGTGTGTGTGTGTGTGTGTGTGCGCATGCTTTGTGTGTGTGTGTGTGTGTGTGTGTGTGTCTCTGTGTGTGTGTCCATTTTAAACATGGCTGTGGCTCAGACAGTCTGAGGGCTCTGCAGACATTTAAAAGACAAAGTAGACTTACAGTAGACAAAGACTATTTGGGAAAGAAGTCCAAATGTGAGGTCTGGGAAGTGCCCCTGACTCAGCAACTCAAACCACGGATCCAGCCCAGCCCTTTCAGAGCCCCATTTGTGGCATTTAAAACTGGGGTGACAGGATCTCTGAGGAGTCTGAGTATCCAGGTTGGGGGTTACCCACATAACCTCATCCTCTCCTTCTTCCTCCTCTAACCTAAATCACTCCCTCCAGGGGCCAACTGACTTAAAATAGCTTCTTTTCTCCAGTGGTTTCTTTACAACTAGTTCCTTCATCTTCCTTTTCCCCAAAAGCCACGTGCACACAGAGTCCCAGCTCCCCCAACAGGACTATAAGCCTCCTGGGGGCAGAAAGTTCACCATTTCCTTCTTTCCTTCCTCCATGGTGCATTGCATGATACAACCCAGGCAGCTTAAATATTTGATTAGTAGGTTTGATTTTCTCTGAAAGGACTCCTTTTCTCTGAACTTCCTAAGATAGTAATAGCATCCAGTCACCTCCACTATCAGATGCAGAGGCACTGGCCAAGTATTGGCTCCTTGTCCTCAGCTGTGGAACAACAAAGCAAAGAAGAACATATTCTTGGGGTGCCTGGGTGGCTCAGTGGGTTAAAGCCTCTGCCTTCAGCTCAGGTCATGGTCTCGGGGTCCTGGGATTGAGCCCTGCGTTGGGCTTTCTGCTCAGCAGGGAGCCTGCTTCTCCCCCCCCCGCCCACCCTGCCTGCTTCTCTGCCTACTTGGGATCTCTCTCTGTCAAATAAATAAATAAAATCTTAAAGAAAAAAAAAGGAAGAAGAAGAAGAACATATTTTTATGTCCCTTCCATGTGGCCTTTCTTCTCTCTAAATCTCCTGGCCTAGAAGAGATAGTCAGTGAATGACTCGTATTACTGACTTGGAACAATTAGAAGGGAAGTTAAATTATATGAATTCCTTCTTCACCATTACCAGTGGGAAGCTCAGGCAATAGAACACCACCATTACCCAAGTGCAACACGCAGAAACTGATTCCTCAGAACAGATCAAGCCTGGCCTGCTGTCTCTCCCAGGGGCTGTGAGGGGGCCAGGTTCCAGCCATTACCTTGGGCAAGCTGGAGGGGGGAACCCCATGGGCTCAAGGACTTCTTCCTACAAAGAAAAAATGTGCCTCTACACAAAATGGCTTCCTGTCAGAGCCAGAGGACTAAGCAGCTGTTGCCTGGTGGGACCAGACTAACACTGACCTTGCTTTTCCAGGGCAGCAGAGAACCCATCACCAGGCCTGGGTCTCTCCAGACACTCTAGTCGTAGGTCTGGTCTATCAGAGGTGAGCCGCCTGTTTCCTGAGGACTTCCAAACAGAGCCTTTTTCTCAGCCCAGCTTCCGCCTCTGTACACGGGGAGCAGCAGGGAGCCCGTGGGCTTGCACCTGCAGAGAAGGAAAGCATGTTTTCATTCCTCTCCCCTTACCCTCTCCCTTGCTCACTCCACTCCTTGCTCTAGGCTCTCCTGGGCCCTCAAACAAACCAAGCTCGTCCCAGCCTCAGTGCCTTGGCGCTTACTCCCTCTCCCAAGAATGCCCTTTCCTCGGATGTCCTCACCATACTCCCTTCCCTCATTTCAGTCTTGCTTAAACAACACCTCAGACAGCTCCTTCCAAAACAGTGCTCCTCACGCTCCTCCTTAGCCCCCTTAGGAGTTTTGTTTCCCTCCACTACACCTGTCGTTGCCTGGCATTCTGTCACTTCACTTACACATGCTTTTTGCGGCCTCATTTCCCCCTTTGGAAAGGAAGTTCCATGAGGGCTGTGTTGTCCTCTGCAGAAGCCTCAGGGCCTCTAACAGTGCCAGGTAAAGAATGAATGTTCTACCAAGTAAAGGAAGGAACCATCATCTCTGATATTGTCCCGAGACAGAAATCGAAGTCCCCCGGGGCAGCAGCAGGGAGCCTTCACCCCAGCAGGAGCTGGCCCTCCCGGATAGGGGTGCTTGCGGAAGGGCCCCCGAAGGCCGCGCGTTGTGACACCCGGATCACTCTGCTGGTGCAAAAACAAAAATTTGCCTTCTCATAGTTCTGGAGGCTAGAAGTCCAAAATCAGTGTGTCAACAGGGTTAGGGCCCCGTGGGGACTCTGAGGGAGAGTCTCTTCTGTCTTTGGCCTCTCCCCAAGCTTCTGGTGGCTTCCTGGCAGTCCTGGTGCTCCTCGGCTTGTAATCACAGCACCTCCGTGTCTGCCTCTGTCTTCACGTGGTGCTCCCCTATCTACATAGGGGGTCCAAATTTCCTCCTCTTATAGAAACACCTGTCTGGTAAATCGTAAGAGTTCTTATAACAAGGAAAAATTTTGTTGTTTTTTTCTTTTTATTGGATCTGTGTGAGATGATAGATGCTAACTAAACTTATTACAACAATCATTTCACAATATATATAAGTCAAACCATTATGATCTATACCTTAAACTTATACAGTGATACATGTCAATTATATCTGAATAAAACTGGGAAAAAATAAAGATAAATAAAAAATAAAAACACCTGTCCTACTGGATGAGGGCCCACCCTGATGCCTCCTCTTGACTCATGACATCTGCAACTGTCCTATTTCCAAATAAAGGCCTCATGCCGGGGTCCTGGGAATAGGGCTTCCATATATGAGTTTTGGTGGGGGTGGGGTGACTCAAGTCAACCCATAATACTCTCCACCTTATCTAGAGACAGAAATGTCTTCCTTCTCACTGCTTCTCAAGGGAGGGAACATGGATGTCACACCAGACTGGCCCAAGACCAGCCAAAGAGCCTGTGCCCACCTCCCTCAGGCCCTCCCTTAAGATGACCATTGTCCAGGCAGTAGGGACCTCCAGGGCCTCTACTCCTTGCAGATGGGGATGTGGGGAGACCACCTGCCCTCTGGTATCCTGTAGCTCTCCTCAGTTGGAGCCCAACTGACTCTCTAGGAAAGACAAACACAGCCCCATCAATGTCCAGCTATAGCCCCTCATTGGTGAGCGCATTTCAACCCGCCAACATACACCTTCTCGAATAGTGCTCCTGAGGGAAGGCATCTGCCCTGAAAAGTCAGACATAGGAGGTAACTCAGATGACTCCCTCCAGCAAGAGGGCGCTTGCTGAAAGGAGGCTCACTTATCACATGTCCCTTCTGCGGCTGGGGATGGGCCAGGAAGAATTTCCCAAGAGCCTGGGGCAGGTGAAGCCACCAGCACCTGACTAGGGCCCTGTGCACACATGTCCAGATACAAACACTCAGAGAGACAGAAATGACAAGATTTATCCCAAACAGCAAGAGAACAACACCTAGATCTTGGCAGGCCTTGGTGAGGTTGATTACGGAGTTGCCCATTAGCCTGAGCCCACGAACGCCGGTATCTGGGTCTCCATTGTAAGCCCAGTTCTTGGTGTTTTACAAACTGCAGTAAACCAGTGGGCCGTGGCCTCTGAGAGTCTCACCCAGGTTTGAGTCCATGTGCTTTTGCCCCAAAAGGGGCGCCAAAGAACACAGGGATGCTTTTGTTTGGACGACCCGTGACATTCTGATTTACCAGAACTAAAACTAGAAAAATTGAAATGCAATGGTGTGAGCCTAGCTATGTGACCTCAATAAAGCCTGAACTGTCTACCAAAGAATGCACAATTTCCTAGAGCCGTCTACCAACTAAGACTTCTTCACTGCTGCGGCAAGTATCGAACGAGGTTACTCAAACGCTCTGTACACAGTAGGTATGGCTAAATCCAAGGACACTGCGTCAAAGAGGAAAGTCTGCCAGCACTGTGCGAGAAGCCCAGGCCTGGTGGGCTGCTGCGGCCCCCCCGGTTGCGGGGGGTGGGTGCGGGGGTCGGGGGAGGTGCTGCTGCCGCTGGCAAAAGGCCAGGTAGAGTTGGGAGTTTCCAGCGTTCCCAGGTGGCCGGCGCCGTCTGAGGCACCTTTTCTCCTGCCCAGATTTAAATTAAAGTACGAAATTTGCATTTAGTCCCCTCAGGGCCTGGTTCTGTGACCTAAGCCTCAGGTTTGAAATACTTCTGCTCCGGGGAACTGCAGGTTCAAATCCCAGGAGAGTTTCTGCTAGGCCTGGCATCCTTCTGAGACAGATCATTTGAATAAATGCAATTTAGTGAAGGCAGACCTTTCAGAGGAGGCCTCTAGAAAGGAGGATGGAGGCCCTGTGGGAGGGCGTGGAGGCTCAGAGTTTGATCCAGTTTTCTGGGTATCCTTGCCAGATGTCAGGCATGCACTTAAAACTTGGGACAAGCCAGCAAAAACTCACAGAGGACTCCTGTGCCAAAGTCTAGCCCCCTACTTGCCTTTGTCATGAATCCTCTGTCAGTTTGTTTCTCTCCAGCTCTCTACCCAGAGAGTCAATGTCTTTTAAGGAGGAGGAGTACTTCTGCCAACACTCTTTTTTCCTGATTTGGAGAAGGGTCTGAGCCCCTCCAAGACAAAGACACAGGAGGGATAGTTTAGGACAGTGGCTGCAGCCATAGAGCCCGGATCAGATGACCTGTGTGTAAACCTGCCGACTCCAAGTCTTATCTGTGTGGCATCTTCTATGTCCCACACCGAAAAGGACATTTGTCTCTGTCTATTTTGCAATGTGCTGTGTTTTGGGCTTTAAGGCACTGTCACCATACTCTCCTGCTCTATTCTTGGGCACTCACAAGACAAAGGGATCTCCAGGAAAGTTTTCTAACAGCCCCCAACAGGGGCAACAAGGAAACATCAGTGTGATCAAAGCCTTCATAACTTCTGAAACATACACTCAAAACCAATTATTCCTCCTAAACTTGCCATAGTTCTCCGGAGTCCAATCAGAATCTACATGGCTTTTTAGGGGCTACTGCTTTCAGTGCACTGATCCATGTGACAAAAGTATATGAGAGCTATGGAGAGACACGAGGGGGGAAGCAAGAGAGGGGCACTTTCTCAATGTAGGATCCACAGGGACCGACACAGATTAATGGGCAAGATGTTTTTTTGTTTTAAGATTAATTAATTTATTATTTATTTGAGAGAGAGAGCACAAGCAGGGGGAGAGGGAGAAGCAGACTCCTTTCTGAGCAGGAAGCCAGATGCGGGGCTCGATCCCAGGTCCCTGAGATCATGACCTGAGACAAAGGCAGACGCTTAACTGACTGAGCCACCCAGGAGCCCCAGTGTGCAAGATGTTTATCAGGGAGTGCTCTTGGAATCAACACCTATAGAGGGCCCGGGTCATGATACAGTCTCACCAGAAGCCTCAACGGAGCGCCTGTAGGACACACAGAAGCTGTCCAGAAACCAGCAGTCTCTTCCCACAACAGTCAATTTCATCTTCACCTTGTTGCTGCAAGAGCCCTCAGCCATGAAGCCAAGCTCTTCTCACAGGGGAAACCCGAAGGCCGGAGGGGCCCAGCGACTTTGCCAAGATCCTCCTCCTGGTTAGTGGTTCATCCAAAGCCAAGTCCAAAACTCCAGCCCTGAATACAAAACACAGGGCCGTACCTTCCATCCTCCCAATTTCATATTCCTCAAACTGAAGGGCCCTTGACTGGTTCTCTGGCCAAGGAAGCTTGGGCTTACAATGGTCTGGAAACAGTTCAGCCCCAGGTTGCCTCTTCTCCCACAGTGAGTTCTCTTCGGAGGGCTGACATCTATCCAGGAAGCAAAGACAAGCAGAGGACAAGGCCCAGGAATTCCAGTGGTGAGAAGGCATAGCCCGCCTGCCAGCCCTTCAGACAGGACATGTAAGGCTGCCATTATAGGTGGTACAGAGTCTTTCTGGGCATTAGCTTGTCTAACCAGTTGTCAAACAAGATGCTTCCAGTCTCTGAGTGCTGCCTGAGGCCCCCACACTGAGAACAATAGATACTCAAACCCTACCCTCTAGAGTCTGTCTAGTAAATACCCTTTTCTTTTTCTTTCTTTTTTTATTTTTTAAAGATTTTATTTATTTATTTGACAGAGATCACAAGCAGGCAGAGAGGCAGGCAGAGAGAAAGAGGGCGGGAAGCAGGCTCCCTGCTGAGCAGAGAGCCCAATGCGGGACTCGATCCCAGGACCCTGGGATCATGACCTGAGCCGAAGGCAGAGGCTTTAACCCACTGAGCCGCCCAGGCGCCCCCCAAATAGCCTTTTCAATTCTGCTGACCTAGAGGTGGTGACTGGTGAAGGCCAAAGCCCTGCTTTGGAGCTGAGGAAGTTGAAGAGGCTGGCAGGAAGGATTTCTTTAGAGAGTCGGGAGATTCTATCAGAGGCTATCTGTTGGTGGGGACAGTGAGTGAGGAGGTCCTCAAGGAAGTCTCTAGAGGAGAGCTTGATTTGTGTCTCCGGGAATTAGGGAGGATGAAGACACTGAGCGCCAACTCAAAAATGGCAAGCGGCTGAGCCAGGAGGCAAAGCTCAGACTAGGTGATGCAGGCCTGCTCCAGAGGAGCCCTAGGAACAGTGCCAGCATGAGAAGGCAGGAAGGGAGGAGGGGACGCCAAGAGAGGGGTAGGCTTCTGGAAACTAGTGTGGAAGGAAGTGGAAGTGGAAGAAAGAACACTAGAGAAGGCATTGCCCACGGTGAATCACAACAAGTGGAAGATCCCTAGGGATGAGGTGAATCTCCAAAGAATTATAAAAGCATAACATACCTGGGATAATCACAGAGTGCCCAGATGCCAGATTATGACCTCATCATCCAGCTTCTGCACTTTTCTTGGATGCCCCCTTTCCCCTGGGCTAGATCCTGAAAGGGCCAAAGGAACAACGGGATGAATAAGATGAGTAAAAGAGGAGGTAGAACAAGGAAGAGACTTTCCCCACTGGAAGGCTTCTAAGACAAATTCAGGCAAAGAAGCGGTGGCGGGGAGGGGGGCAGGTGCAAAGGTTTGAAATCTATGAGTAACTAGAGCGTTAACTTGGATGTACTAGATTTTTAATATTTGTGGATAATTGAACTATTTTTGATGGCGAAACAGTTTGAGGGGGAAATGTGATGATTCAGAGCCATAGAAGGAAGAAGCAGGGTATGGCACAGATTTACACCTTATCAAATCCAACTCAGTCGATAAACCGAGGACATTTATTTAAAGAATTCCCAAGCTGCCTTCTGGGTTAGCTGTATCGGGGGAGGGGGTAGGGGGGGTCCTGGGGCAGAGGAAGGGACAGGTGCCATGTCCTGCACACAGGGGGAGCTCTCAGTGTCAGGGACCTTGTCCAGAAACCATGTTGCTGGGCTTTCTCATGAAGAACATGAGAGCCCAGGCTGGGGTCTCCAGAAAGAAAATTCTGGGCCTCAGAACCAACCCAAAGGCAGCCCACAAACCCCGTGACCACAGCCAAACACAACCCACCGGGAGACTCGCCCCCGGCTCACTCCCCGGCCAGGATGTTTGCCTTTCCTCCCTTCCCACATGGAGATCTCAGTGGAAGCGGCCTTTCTTCCCCCTCACGCTGATGAGAACTCATTGGCAGGGAGCCTTTAGAGCATGCATTTCCTTCCCAGGGAAGCCGATGCCTTCACAAATGAATTCCTTGCCTTGACACTGAGAACAGCTGCTGCATATTTCTCCTCACCGAGGCCCCATCCATTCTGGGTCCTGTGAGAACAATGCCTAGAGCCACTTTTGTCCCAACAAAGAGGGAATTGGCCAGGTTAGTGGCCTGGACATGGGTGGAAATCCCCCTCCGTCCTTGCAAGGTCTTAGCTGCACGATCCCAGGGAAGGACATGGAAGGGAGGAGCCGAGGCTGGAGATCAGATACATCCAGGCCTTTGACTGTGGCCTCCAATCAGAGTGAAAGAGAGTCTCTTACTCTGATCAGCCGTGTGACCGTGGAGAAGTGACTTCGCGTTTCTGAATCTCAATCCCCGCATCCATAAAGTAAGGACAACAATGTGAAAATCAGAGAGCGGCTGGGACCAGTAAGTAAGATGAAGGACGCAGCAGCGCAGGCACTTAGAAGATATGCAGTCAGGGCTTCCTGCTGAAAAAGCAAACACCCCTCATATCCCAGGCATCCTTCCTTGATCAGCCCGCAAAACGCCAGAGGGCCTAGCTGTTCACCACTTCATTGGCTGTTCTCCAGAGGCTACGGGTGGGAGCCGGAGAGAGAGCCAGTGGCCAGGTGTGAGGTGTTGTTAGGGTGGGTTGCTGGCAGCCTCGGGCTGGACCTTGTCCTCCCAGCTTTCTGTATTCTCAGGGATCTCTCTCAGTGATGGCGACTGAAACCTAGTCACATGCAGCCCATGGCCAAGCCAGGCTGCCGATAAGGTGATACCAAGGGAAGAGGGCAGAAGAAGAGGTGGTCACTTTCTAACATCTGGAGCACTCGCAACACCCCATCCAAGATGCTGATGCCCCCACTTCTGAGGCTCTCTCTGTCCTCGGGACAGGGAACCACAGGGCCCATTTGTTCATAGGGTGCCCATTTTCCTGAATTTCCTTGCAGACTAGTCCCGCCTTGTGCCTTCATCAAATGTGCTGATATCACTGGTTGTGCCACCATGAAGTAGATGTTTCTATGGGCCCGGGAGGCTTCAGGATCCTTTCATTATGTGCTGATTTCATTAGCGTAGCTCTCGCAGCCTCCAGCTGACTGATGAACACTGGACACGGTTCCAGTCTCCTGAGGCCTCAGATCATCCCAGCTGTCAGCCCCTCAGAAAGCCTCTGTGCAAAGACGATCTCCAGCCCACTAGAAGGGCAGTTCTGGCCTCTGAATCAGACAGGATAACAGCACCATATGAATGACTGAAGAAACACACCTCTGGCTTCTTCTAAGTCACGACTCTGCATGTGCCAGGGCCAAGGGAGGACCAAAGGGCCGACTAAAAGCAAGAATTTGGGGGACAAAGGAGGGGCTGCCATTGAAATATCAAAAGGGATAAAGACAGGAGTTCAAATCAGAGGCTGCTCAGAGTGGGCAAGGTTCCACCTAGGTGCTAGGTTGTCTAGTTGAACCCAGCTACCAGAAGTGGAGTGTGCCTCTCGACAAATTACAACAAGAGTCAGATTCTGTGCCATGAGTCATTTCCATGGCCTCATTGTTAAATCTTGGGTCTGTGAGTAGGAATTCCAACTCCCAGATCTGACTCCTATGGGATTCTCCAAGTGGCTAAGAGGCCTCGATGCCACACTGAGGATGCAGCCCAGGCCAGACCGCTGTTCCACACCACAGACCTGGTGGGCATAGTTCTCTGAGCCGGGTGGTGGCAGAAGTGCGCACGGTGATGTGCAGCATTTCCAGATACTTGAAGAGTTCTAGAATTGGTTCCTAAGCCATTCCCGGTGAACAAAACTGACAGGAAGCTCACTATTACCCGAGAACCTACTCAGACCTCACAAATGGGAGCCCATGCCAAGAGTCTTGGGGACACAGAAAGACTTCCCCAGATGCCATGTTAGAGAGGGAAAAAAGCTGTTTTTTGAGCTACCTCAAGTCCTGACACGTCTGGGGCCAGTCTGGGTGCGCCCCCCAAAGTAAACACCTCTCTTCTGAGGTAATGGAGGTAGCCTGTTGATATGGCAAGAGCTTTCATGAAACCATCTTTAGCCAAAGAAACAACCAGAGGCTGAGAATGCCTTACACACCAAATAGCTTATCACAGCTGTTGCACTATGAGCTGTAAATCAAATGGCTCCATTCATTTGATAATGAAATGGACTCAATTTACTGAGCACTTCTTTTCTACTTCAGAGCCTGGGAGATATGTCCTCTTTACACATTATGTTCCACAAGCTTCCAAGTACTAAGTGGGTAAAAATTATTTGCTCCATTTTATGGATGAGGACAAGGACTATCAAATGTCTTTTTAAAACCTATGGCAAGGGATGTCTGGGTGGCTCAGTCGGTTAGGGGTCTGCCTTTGGCTCAGGTCATGATCCCAGGATCCTGGGGATCGAGTCCCGCATTGGGCTCCCGGCTCAGCAGGGAGACTGCTTCTCCCTCCCTACCCCCCCACTGCTTGTGTTCCCTCACTTGTTGTCTCTCTGTCAAATAAATAAATAAAATCTTTTTAAAAAATGGCTAGAATCCCCAAACATTATGAAGGGGAATGTAAAATGGTGCAGCCGTTTTGGAAACAGTCTGGCAGCACCTCAAAATGTGAAACACAGAGTTACCATATGACCCAGCAATTCTACTCTCTACCCAAGAGAATTAAAAGTGTATGATCACATAAAACTTGTACCTGAATGTTCACAGCAGCATTATTCATAATAGCCCAAGGAGGAAACAACCCAAGGGTCCATCAAGGGAAGAAGAGCTAAACAAAATGTGTTATATTCATAAAATGGAGCATTATTAAAAGGAAAGGAAGTTCTGATACATACAACATGGGTGAACCTTAAAAACATATACTAAGGGAAAGGAGCTAGACACAAGACCTCATTTTATTCCATTTATATGGAATGTCTAGAATAGGTAACTCGATGGAGACAGAAAACGCTGCCAGACCTGGGCTCAGTGTGAGGATACAAGCTTACTAACAACTTTAAAACCCAAGACTAGGGTCCCAACAACCACCAAGTGATCATGCTGAGCCTCAAGCAGGGGACTTTGAGATATTAAACACCCATTTGCCTGGGTCATGTCTAGTTCTGCAACTTAGGAGAGGCCTGAAGAAGTGGTAGAGGCTCCAGCTGCAGGGGTAAGGACTTCAGAAGCAGGGCTGGAAGGGAGAAAGCAAGAAAGAGCTACATGAGTAAGTAAGCCCAGTCCTTTAAAGATTGTCAACATCCCAAATGGCCATGTGAATCTGTAAAGACCTATTTCATTGCTGTGAAATGGTCCAAAACATGCCATATGGATGGGAGAAAGAAGGTGGTCCTGCTTAGATTATCTACGACTTCACTTTTCATTCATCGCATTCATCCCCAAATATCTCATTTCCCAATTCAAATCTAGGCCTATGTTGTCTCCCAAGGTTGTAAGGGTCAGACAGCCAAGATGTGATTGAGAAGAGGCCAAATACACACAAGGAAGGGCCTAGAAGACCGCAGTGTGGAAGAAGCCAGAGAAGAGCTATTGTAGGTAGCTTAGTGTGGCTCTGAACTAAAGCAGTTTCTGTCCTGGCTGGAAACTTTCTGTGGGGGAAAACATCACCCCAGGCTGCCTTGAGCAGGAAGGCAGACACGGTACCAGGAAGAACTGATCAGCCTGGGAGGAGAAGAGTACATCCTGATGCATGGATTTACAAATACAAGAAGGGAATAAACACCCAACAGTGATCAACAATATTTGATCTCAACTGGCAGTAGCTGTCCTATCCAGCCCATTCAGAAAGTCCAGAATTCTGCAAGGCACAGAGAAACGCGATGATCTGGCATGATTCACCAGCCAACTCTTCCGCTGTCCCAGTCTGAGGCTTCTACTGAGCCCTTAGAATCAATAATAAATAAAGAGGCCACTGTCTATATCCTGAGTCCTTAGTGCAGACTGTTCCTGCCTCAGGGGGTTGCAGGTTCTCTGCAAAGGAAGAAAACGACCCCTTTTATTAACCCTCTTTTGGGGGCTTTGGCTTTCCCCTAAACTTGTCTGAAAACAGGCCTTACCCCCTCCAGTGGTGCACACTCATCTCAGAGGTCAGGGGGCAGAGGTTTTCATATTAAAGGAAAGAGCACCTGGTGAGAGGCAAGAGGTAAGGCAGTGGGGTGGGGATGAGGACCAGAGAGGGTATCTTTTTACCAAAAGCTGATTCTCCCCAGGGTCTTAAAAGTTCCAGGATGAAAAGAAAATAGTGAATTTCTTTTCAGGCAGGCTTAGCATGATAACCTGGAGAACAGCAAAGGGAGCTCGGAGCCAAGCCAAATATACCAAAATGTAAGGAACCCCCCACCCAAATAGTTCAAAAACAAACAGGTGTGAACTTGAGGCTTATGAAAATGTAACAAAGCCTAGGTTAAAAATAACTTTTTGATCAGTTAGTGTAAACACATGGTATGAAATTCTGGAGAGTGAAAATTAAGTCTTCCTCCTACCCACATATCCTAAGCAAGCAGGTCTCCACCCTGGAAGTAAGCATTATTAACAAGTTTGCACATATACTCCAAGAGGTCATCTATGCATCCCTATGCAACAATATATATCTACATCTTATATATACCCTGCTCTTTACATAGTACTACACTGTAATATTGTTCTGACTTGCTCTCTCTCTACTTAACAATGTATCTTGGAAATTACTCAAGAGTTCTGTCTAGTCATCTACAATTAAATATATTTATCCTGTTTTCACTTACCTGCTATAAAAAGTACCAACTGCCCTCCAGCTCTAAAATTTTTGGAAATCATTTCTCATTTGCTTTCTTTTTCCCTTTGAGAACAGTGAAATATATTTTTTCTAGATTGAAATTTTATATGACACTTACATTCTGTATCTCAGCTCTAAGTTCCACAGATGTTTTAATTCTTACTTCTATTGTTACAAGGATTCACTACCACCATTCCTCTAGCCAGGATTTTCTCACTGATCTCTTGGCTGGAAAAATTTGCTGTCTTGTAATTTCTTCAAAAAAGTGGTCAACAGAGCTGCTTGTCTTACCTATTTGGAAATGTTTGTCTTTTGCTTTTGTATTTTTTTTTTTTAAGATTTTATTTATTTATTTGACAGAGCGAGAGATCACAAGTAGAGAGGCAGGCAGAGAGAGAGAGAGAGAGAGGGAAGCAGGCTCCCTGCTGAGCAGAGAGCCCGACGCGGGACTCGATCCCAGGACCCCGGGATCATGACCCGAGCTGAAGGCAGCGGCTTAACCCACTGAGCCACCCAGGCGCCCTGTCTTTTGCTTTTGTACTTGACTGACATGCTGGCTGGGTATAAAATTCTTGGATTCCTCACATTTTCTTTCCATAGTATGGAAAAAATATCAACCATTTTTCTGGAGAAACTTAACATCAGCCTGATGTTTTTCCCTGTACAGGCAACTTTTCCTTTTGGTTAGAACGTTCACAAAAATTCTTTCCTTGTCTTTGATGTGTAGTTACTTTACTATGATTTGATGCCTAGTGTATCAATTTTGGGGGGGACATGGCATGCTCTTCCACAGTAGAAATTCAAGTCTTTCTCATTTCTGGCAATATTGTTGAATGGTATCTTTGAGTATTTATTTTTCTCTACTTGCCTGGCTCTATTCTATAGGGATGTTATTTATGGATCTCATCTGACTGACATGCCTATCTATTATTTTCATGTTAGCCTTGTCACAGTCTCCTTCGTTTTCAATTCATTTTGCTTGCTTCCCAGTCCTTTCCCCCATGTCCTCCTTGCATTTCCAGAGTGCTTAGTCCTTTTTGTATTTATTCCAGTGTGGGTTTCATTTCTCTTTGTCTCCTTCATGGACTCTCCCAGCCACTGGGCCATACGGTACAAGTGGTTAAAAGGAGTATTCTGAAGTCAGAGTTTGATATCAGTTACCAGAACATAAATCTGATTAAGTTACTTGACTTTTGGCATTTTGCCTTTAAATTGAGTAAAATGAGAGCATTTTTCTTACAGGGCTCTTGTAAGAATTGATGAGTTAATATGTAAAAAGCAATTTGAACTATTATGGTCACATTTTAAGGTCTGCTTATGAATTAGCAAAAGGGGTGATGATGATGAAAATGATAAGAGCTGTTTATTCCCTGACCTCTTGTCTCTGCTTTGTGTTCTTAGATCAACTTGTAACATTTTTTGCATTCATGGTGAAATGGTCATAATTTTCATCTATATGATGGCTGCATTTTTCTGGTGCCTATTTCCTATGATCTTTTCATTCTTCTCCCAATGTTTTTCTTGTAACTTGTTTGTGTAGATCCTGAACTGATTCTTTTTAAATTATTACATATCTTTCAATGAGGCTAGTTTTTCTGGACCCACCTTTTGCAGGACGTTCTCATGGCAGGCTAGCCTGGGTTTCAGACCAACAGAAATAGAGGGGCATATGTAAGCAAATTATCTGTCTCTTATGGAAATCACCAGTTGTAAGACTGTATACAAATTGGAGTCTCTCTTCCCCATCCTCTCCAACAAACTGCCTTCCTCAAAGACGATTTCTGTGTGCTCCTCATACAGCCTCACATCTCTGCCACTTGCTGGTTATCAAAGCAGGGCCAGAGAAGCTCCCATCATCTGCCAATATATCCTAGTGCCACTGATTCAAATAAGGGATGGGGACTGATTTGAGCCCATTAGTATTTGTGAGAGAATTCTGCTCTCCCAGGACTGCCTGAGATGCACAGATGGAAACTTCCTCCCTCAAGATGTTCCCATACCACTCCATTTGGCAGCCCTTCCTCATATATTATGGCAAGGGTCACAGAATGCCTTTAAGTTTTATCCAAGAAGGAATTTGAGTTTCTTAATTTCCTTCTTTGCTTTGGTGGGGCTCCTGGCTCAGAGGAGAGGGCAGAGACCTAGCAATGCCTTTCTCTCCAACAGGATGTATGAGGAGTTCTGACCCCATCAGGCAGCCACACTTTGGGAGGGAGGCCTTGGAGGATTCAATGAGCAACTGAAAGGCCTAAATTTGTCTTCTCTTTGGAGCAAAGCTCACATCACCATGGCTTTACATAGCTACTCAGAGATCTGGGACACTGCTCTTGGTAAAATAAAGCATTTTTACCACATCATACAACCTCCTTATTATGCTTCACAGCTGTGACACTGTCTATCAGAGCTTTCATTGGAGAAGCAAGATAAGCCAGGCACTTTCTTTTGGTGATGTGTTATTAAAAGGTTATATCCACTCACTGACCAACAGGAATGGAGCCTTTCTCCCCTTAGAGTAACCAGAAAGAGAAGGACCAACTGGTGGGTAACAGATAAGAAAATTTTTAAATGTCTCCTTAATTAAAAAGCAAAAACATCTGAGTGTGTGTCTGGTTTTCTCCTTACTGGCCTTGTGCAGGGTCAGACAGGGAGCCTGTCCTGAGTCACCAAATCAGACAGGGAGTTTGCCCTGGGTCACCATCAGCAAGGCAGAAAGTCATTTGTCACCTGGTGTGAGAACATGGCTGGTGGGAAACGCTTTGCAAATACAGGAAGCCACTTTGTCTACGGAGGCAAGACCAAGCCTGACCAAAAAGGCCTCGAGGGAATAAACCACGGCCTAAAAAGGCATTGCCCTTATAAAGCATGTGGTGGAACGTTGGGGCTTTCAGACCAACTGCTCAGAGAAAGAGGCACTTGAGAAGGTCATCAAGATAAAGAGAAATGCACTCCCCCCACTTCAATTTCACCTGAACCACTGGCAGGATATTCATGAAAATCCAGTGGGACCTGAAGGGCAAGGAGACCTTGAGTGTGAATTCTCTGCCCAGCAATTTACAGGAATGTTTTTCACACATCATCATCAGTTCTGAGTCCCCCCAATCTCCCAGAGTGACAGCAATCGAAATTGATTTGGGGAATTTCATCCACAAATTAAATTTACTGGTTCCAACACAGAAGCTCAGTGGCTTTATCTCACGGCCAGTGAGGCGACCAGAGGGTTTGAGGTATGGCCTGTGAAAGATTAGAAGCACATGATCATCTGGCATAACCAAATGGTTGAAAAGCAGATACAGGTGTACTTTCAGCTCTGGGAGCAAGCTGGCAGGGCCATTTGCAACTGTTTGGGCCATGCACTCAGTGGATTTTAGGAGGGCCTGTGTCTTCCAAGTTTATTGCTGCCTAATTTTTCTCAGGCTCACTTGTTTTGTTGTTGTTGTTGCTGTTGTTGTTTGTTTTTTGGTGTATAACGTACTGACTGCCCCGGAAAGCCACCCTTTCTAAAACTTTGCTGAATGCTCCATTCATAGTTTTCACATAGAGTGAGCTTACCCGGCATCTAGCCCACAGGTATTCTCTGCTTGAATGTCACATCCATGAGCAGTGGCACTGCCTGATCATGAGGGCAGATGCTCTTTCTCAGGGTGACACATGGGGATCAGAGAGAAGTGCTTCAGCAAAGAGCTGCTGGTAAAGAAGAAGGCAGGATTCCAATATCTGGGGTGGTCTGGCTTGGCCCACAGCCCAGCCTCCAAGCTTATGCTTTCTAGTGCACCTTGTTTTGTAACTGACCATTCATGCAGACCTGGGAATGCTGGATGTGGAGGGGGAAAAAAAAATCTTTAAAACTGGGCTTCCATATACAGATTTCTGTGTCTCCTACTAAGAAGGTCAAAATCATTGGTCTGGGCTGGGGTCCAGGAGTTAGCATGTCCGATGGTGCCTCAGGTCATTCTAATGTAGGTAGTCCACGGATCACGCTCTGATAAACACTGCTATATGAGATCATTCACAGATCAAGGAGAATAAAATGTACTTTGTTAATGTGAAAAAAAAAAATTAATGGGCTTGTGCCTCCCCTTCCACTATCTGCTCCTAACCACTGACTGGTGACAGGACAGCAGGATCTGGTTAGTAAAGCTGAATGCAGATATGGAAAATGTGGACGTGCTCTGGACTGTTAGGTGAGCTAATAGGCTTCCATCTTGTTTTCAAACACAGACAACACATACACACATGTAAAACTGCATTTACTTGGCTCAAATAAAGATAAAATTATTCCTGTCATGTTGTTCCACTAATGAAAATGCAAGATGGTTGCTGAAGATTTTCACCCACCTTGCTTTATCCATTTTAAAATTAATTGTGGCATTTTCTTCTTGAAGGTCAGAACCATGTCTTTCATTTCTGTGGGTCCTCCACAGTCCCAAGAATGCTCAATTAACACAATTAATGACAAGAGAAGCAACAGAGCCCAATTGCTTGAGTGTGACTTTGAAGCCAGTTGCCTATGTTTGAATCTGCTGCTTACTAGCTGTGTAGCTTTGGACAACCCTTCTGTGATTTCACTGGCAAAATGGGGACCATAATATAATACATCCTTCATAGGATTGTTGTGAGGAATTAACCAGTCAACATAAAGTACACAGAACAGTGCCTGATACACAGTAAATGCTCAATGTGCTTGCCGCCATCATTATGATGAGGGTTGTTATGGTGATGATGACCGAAACCATAGGACAGGACCCAAGTGTGCTCACACTGGTCCCTAACATTCTTCCAGTATCTGCGGACGTGCACATAGCACTATTATAAAATGGAAGCAATGTTCAAACTATTCTGAAGTACATTTCATCTTCTTTACAGTTTACATTACTTAAAGGAACATATTTACAAGGCAGCAGCCCATTCAAAAAATCATCCGTGGAGGAAAAGCAGAATTCCTTCCCACATCCTTGTTAGAGGGTCCCACATCCTTCAATTAGGATTTATCAGTACAGATGAAGGTGGGTTTTTTTCCTTGATTAATATGCACTGAAATAAGGCAATTTCTTTCCAAAAGTAGTTATGCTTTTCTTCTTCATATTTCTGCCTACCTAGAGCAGGAATACGTTTCCAGTTTGGCTCCGATGCAGAGAAGAGGAAAGGGGCTGTTCTCTTCCTTTCCTATCTTCAAACTGTGTTCCCTGCACAGGAGTGATTTGCATCACATTTTACTAAGTCACAAAAGGCTAAACATCAGTCACCAAAGCACCCGTCAAGTTTTACAGCTTCTGTGAACATTCAGGAGGTAGTATTTTCTACTACTCGTTCAACTTTTCTGTGTGTTTGAAAATTCCAGAGTAAAAAGTTAGGAAAAGGAAAACAAGAAAAATAAAAATGTAAGGAAAGAATAGGCACCATTATTCCCTTATCTAACCTTTAAGCAACCCAAGAGTCTCCACAATGTAGAAAGTATAAAATTCTTGCCAAATGATAGGACAAAAGAGGAAAAAGTAAAAATATTCATAAGGCAGTTATATTCATAATACTATGTGTATTTGTAAGGCTGCCTGTCAATAGGTTATTAGTGTTCCTGGCATAGAAGGCACCAAAAGTGATGCTTGTACAATTGAAAATCAATCTGTCTGCTCTGGAATCCCACACCCAATAAATTAAAAAGACCTCTTTCCTTGGCCATGTCTGTGCTGACACTCCACCTTATGTCAGGGGCCAAGCCATAACACAATCTTTCCTGGCATCTGCCAAATTAGAACTAAGAAAAGACGATCCTTCTCTGGAGAGTGTGAGATGTGAGAATCAGAAGTATGTTTCCTATCTGCAGTGAAACTATTTTAAGAGAAGATAGCCAATATTCAGTGAACAAAGACAGGAAGGATTCAGAGGACTCAGTGCTAGGGGAAGCCACCTGGAGGTCAGGAAGATGAGGAAGGACTGGTGAGGGTCTCTTTTAGAATAACAATCAAATCAGGAAAATGAACGTTTTCAGGACTCTCTAAAATGGTTCAAATTATCTTTTCATTCATTCCCTGATCTTTCTCCTGCACGAACTCCTTCTTGAAAACACCCATGGATGTCTTAGAGGCATCTCAAATTTAATGTGTGAAACTGAACTCCTGATCTCCCCCCGCAAAAATTGCTCCCCAGCAATTTCTTCTCCATTTCAGTTGCCGGCAACATCTTCTTCCCAGGTACCCATGTTTAAAAATTTAGAGTCATTTTTGACGCCTCTCTTTCTCATGTCACATCCACTATCAGGAAATGGCTCAACTTGCCAGATATACAGACTCTAACCACCTGCTGCCATCTCCACTGACTCGCACAGGGCCGGGCTCCATCATTCTTGCCTGGCTTATTCTAACATTCTCCTTCTTTGTCTCCCTGTATCCCTCCTGCCCTCCTAATCACACGGCAGCCAGTGAATGGTTTCTCATCTCATTTATAAATCAGGTCATATGATCCCCTCTCTCTACTCCGACTCTTTCAAATACAGAGTAAAGATCTTTACCATAACCTACAAGCCTCTATAGGAAATAATGGTAAAAAAATGATTTTTATGTAGTTCAGCTCCCCTACTCTTACCTCTTCCCTTTCTCTGCCTCTTGCTGTCCCCACACCCTATTCCCTATTCTCCCCCAGCCATAGTCCTTCTCCTTTGCTGACCTCAGATAAGGCAAGCACATGCTCACACTTTACCTTGGGTTCTGTGTTCTTGCTGATCCTTGCACTTGAAACATGCACCTGCCAGACATTAGCAGGGTCCGCTTCCTCCCCCACTTCCCTCAGGAATCTGTTTCTATTTCACCAGGAGAGGAGACCTCTCTGACTATTCTACCCCAAAGAGCACCCCTTCCCCTACTTTTCCTTATAACACGTCATCAGCTAATACATTCTTTATGGCTTTCTCCCACTTAGAATATACGTGCCACGAGAAAAGGCAATTTTGGTTCATTACCTGTCTTCTTAGAGCCTAGAACCACGGCTATCATGTGGTAGGCACACAAAAGCTGTTTGCTAAAGGAACCATGCCAATACATCCCACATTTCAATCTCTTTTACCCAACCTAGGTCGAATCAGCTCATACCGCTATAAAACTGTTAAACTTAAATTTTGCTTCAGTCGTATTTCTTTCACTAAAATATATCTGATTATGTAATGATACTGTTTTTCGTCCTACATCTTCCATTCTTCTCAGTGACAATTAATTCCTGAAACAGATGCCACTTAACAATTTTTTTCCAGTAATTTGTTAAAAGCTTAGATTTCTTTTGCTACTATATTATATAATATTGTGACTATAGTGACTTAGTAATTTTATTCAAATGACAATAACTGGAAGTCATGAAACATTCACCCCACCCCCTGAAAACCACAGTTTCTATTCTCAAATGAAATCACAAATCAAGAGCAGTGAACTGCAGAACTCTACAGTCCAAGCCCCAATTAGGAACAAGTTCTCTCACCTCTGAATTATCTAGCCCTTCTTCCGTTTCTCCTTCTGCTAATCAAATTTCAACAATCTCCGGACTTTTCCAAGCACTGGTCCACTGGAAGGTAAGAAAATGCATACCTATGAAATCTGTTTGTCTACTTGACCACAGTCCTAATCAAGGAGTGGAAGTCATGGTGGTTCAAGAATGTTGGCTAAAATGAGAATGAGAAAGTAATGTGAGTTCATTCTTCTGACATCCTTGGGCTCCATCATTTTTCTGAAGACCCAGAATCATTTTAAGATCTCTCTACAAAGGTGGTCAAAATAACTTTCCATCAGGTTAGAACTCAAACTCTATACTATTCCTACAAGACACCTTTGTTCCTCTGATGCCACTCCTCCTGACTTTTTGGCAGTCCACTTCATTATGAAATGGCTGTTTTAATGGACCCCCATGAATTTATATTTACCCTTAGGCAGCATCAACTTTCAGAAAACCAAGAAAAAACTTGCAAAACAGAGCCAAATCCTCATACCCTTTTATAGTTTGAATTTTTATTTCTACTCGGCATTAATGGGATCTTCAAATGTCACCACAAACTCATTTATTTTAACTTGCACCTATTGACTTAAGTCTTCAACATTTGGAATGCACTGTTAAGACTGGATTATCAAAGAGAAACTTTGAAAATATTTCAAGGGGTTAAGTATTTTGAAAACTGTAGTTTTAAAAAACATAGTTGCCAATATTACTTCTGGGTATATGGCCACAAGAATGAAAAGCAGAGTATCTAGAGTTTTTATGCATCCATGTTACAGCAGCACTATATCGGACAGCCAGGAGCTGGAAGTTACCCAAATGTACATCGATGGATGAATAAGCAAAATATGATCTACACCTATAGCGGAATATGACACAGCTTAAAAAAAAAATAGGAAATCCTAACCCACACTTCTATGGTCAATTAATCTACGACAAAAGAGGCAAGAATATACAGTGGGGAAAGACAGCCTTTTCTTTCTTCCCCCCACCCCCCAAGCAGAGAGCCTTCTCCATAAAAGGTGTTGAGGAAAACTGGACACCTACATGCTAAAGAATGAAACTGGGCCACTTTCTTACACCATATACAAAAATAAACTCAAATACCTAAATGTGAGACCTGAACCCACAGAACTCCTAAAAGAAAACACAGGCCGTAATCTCTCAGATATCAGCCACAGCAAAATATTTATGGCTATGTCTCCTCAGGCAAGGTAAACAAAAGCAAAAATAAACTATAGACACTACACCAAAGTAAAAGCTTTTGTACAACAAAGGGAAACATCAACAGAAGAAAAAGGCAGCCTACTGAATGAAGAGAGGGTATCTGCAAATGATGCATCTGATAAGGGATTATCTATCCAAAATATCTAATATCCAAATTTATACAACTCAACACCAAAAACAAATAA
>NW_019154134.1:11928221-11995721 GCF_002288905.1 Enhydra lutris kenyoni | reverse complement strand
GAACAATTTGGTACGCCGTCTCAAAAGCTATGTGATCCTTTTCACACAAGGTGAGCGCGGAGAGGGCACAGTTCTGAGGGTCCTTCATGGCACACTGCAATGCAAGTGTCCGGGCACTGCTGGCCAGCTTCTCCTGCTGGTGGCAGTCCAGGTGGAGGCGGACGATGGTGCTGTTGGACATCACGGTGGTCGCAACTATACTTGTGGCCTCAGTGGGAGTAAAGAGGGTAAACCAGCTCTGCATGATGCTGTCCAGGGCATAAACACCTTCAAGGAACACAGAGAAGCCCTATTACTGACGAGGAGGCTGCCCAGAGGTCTTGCCTTATTTCCACCTAATAATCAATGCTTATATGGTTAACCAGCACAGGACGTGAGCTAGGCCAGAGAATCCTGTAAGGTAATGTGCCTGGGAGCAACCTTTTAGAATAAGGTTATTATAGACTGTTATTCAGTGAAATGCCTGAAAGGAACATGAACTTCCTGAACATGAACTTCCTGTAATAAACTTCCTCGGTAGTTGGTATTTGGACTGCGCCGCTTTGCCATTTCAGAAAATGGCTTTCTGCTAATGAGTTCTAGTTCACTGGGCCCTCCTGTCAGTTACCCGCTACAGAATCTGAGTCATAAGTAACTACGACTCTCACCAAAATACAGACTTTTTATGTGGTATGTGTGTTTGTAACTTTAAAGTATACACAATACAAAATGATTAAGACACACAAAGAAACAGAAAAATGTGACCCATCATCAAGAGAAAAGAGTCAACAGAAGCAGATCTACAGGTGACTCAGATGTTAGAAATAACTGACAAGATCTTTATAAAATAACCATTCTAAGTGCAGAGATCCAATATGCCTGAGCCGTAGGAAAAACCTAATTGTGAGTGATTTAAAGAGTAGGTATGAAAATCTCACAGAGAAGTTAGGTATATACCTTGGTACAGGATTAGGGAAGCTGTAGAGCAGTTCTTCGACTGGTATTATCTTTGTACTGCTTCACTGAAGCATCACTTCAACAACTTAACAATATAATTTTTATATTAAGACCAATTTCCCTTTTCCCAAAGTAACAAACCATTAAAAGTAATAAAAGAAAAAAAGCAAGAATGATTTTACAGTATCTAAAAACTGAAGAGGTAGCGTCCTCTCAGTAAAAGTGTGTACCCTTTTTTGATGCAAACATGAAGGGAGACAGACAATTTAACCAACATTTATTAAAGGCAACCACCATTTGTTTTTTGTTGGCACTCCTACTAGAAATGTAGTTTTCTTTGGTACCAATTTACTGCTAGAGAGAGGAAACAGCTGGTTGACAGTCTCACCAAATGCAGATTACGGGCAACCAGGAGGAACTTCCTATGAATAGCTTCCACATACCTGAAGGCTCACCTAAACCACACCCGGTAATCATTTATCTGCTGGATACGATGACATATGCCCCCGGACAATAAAGAAAAGTCTCAGCACAACTAGAGAGCTTCATATTATTTTCACTAAAATGGCCTGACCCACTAACCCACAGTATCAAGTTAGTTTCAAAGCCGGTTTCCAATCTACTAAGGATTCACTCTAGAACTCTTTAATATAAAATTATAAACCTGATTTTCACAAAAAGTTACCAAAAGCACCTTAAGAGTGACAGAACAGCAAAAAAAAGTATTTACTCAGTGACTCAGTCAATATTAAACAAGTCTGATACCCCACAAATGTGATAGTTTGGAAGAAGAACAATGCAGGTATGCATAACTAAAGGTTGGAGGCAAGGGCTAGAAGGAGCAAGAAGCCTTGGAGAATTCAAGGTAAAAAGAGAAACACATTTTTATATTTGTTTAATGACGAGTTAAATCCAACCATGAGGCACCTGGGAAAGCTCCTCCTCCAGAGTTTACCTACCCACTTCAGTAGCACATGTTACCAGCCACCTCACCATCTCCCGTCGTCGCCAATTTAAGGTTGACAGTGTCATTCGCATAACCTGTAAAGACAAGATAACTCCACAGTGTTTCGGAAGATCAACTGACGTCAACGCAAAAGGAAACAATTCATCCCAAGGCATAAACTACGAGGAATATTCCCTACTACCAGAAGGATGAAGAGCCATATTTAGAGCAAAGTTCTGCATATCATTTTGAATTCGTTCGTGGCTCCCCAGCCTAGGAGACAGAAGGCCTGCATTCTACTTCAGGGGGGCTGAGTGACCAGATGCAGCATCCTGGGCAAGGTGCTCAATTAATCACTTTGTCATCTGCAAAATGAGAGGGCCAGATTGCAGTATCAAGCACAGTCCAGGCCCTCTCCTTCTCAGCTTTGACAAATTCCATGGTTCTAGATTTTTGAGGCTTCTCAAGAACTTAATTCTGAGTAGGAACCCCTCAGTTGGCAAAGAGGTATTTTAGAATAACCATTAACCGATAACCTTCGATCTCTGGTTGCTCTTTTTCCTGGTGATCATGAAGATAACTCAGGGGTTTGGAAAGCAATCATTTTTGGCATCAATTGATTTTTTCACTTTCTAATAAGATCCCCAAATAAAATTATCCGTCTCTTCCTGCTTCCCCCACTCAGAACATCTGGGACATAACATGCCTAAAGCCTCAGAAAGGTGTTGTGGGATTCCTTCTTGGGTTCTAGAAAGAATAAGGCAGGGACTAAGTTCTCAGTAATCTGCCATTTATTTAAAAAAAGCCTGCCAGAATTCCAAATAACCAGAAAGTTCGTTAATGGTTCTTTCTGTATCAAACCTCTAAGAGGCAATAATAACAAATATAAGCCAACTAGCACCAATTCATTTTTTTTTTTTTTTTAAGATTTTATTTATTTATTTGACAGAGAGATCACAAGCAGGCAGAGAGGCAGGCAGAGAGAGAGGAGGAAGCAGGCTCCCCTAGAGAGCAGAGAGCCCGATGCGGGGCTCGATCTCAGGACTCTGAGATCATGACCTGAGCCGAAGGCAGCGGCTTAACCCACTGAGCCACCCAGGCGCCCCACCAATTCATTTTTAAAAAGAAACTTCTGAAGTGTCATTGTATAGCTTAAATGCAATCCCCTATACTCTCTGCTTGTACAGTACCGTATAGGGGAAGTGTGCTTTCCCTATATAATCTAATTCTCAAACTCTATTAATCATCATAAGGAGAATCCATAACTAAAAAACATCTTATCAGGGCATTCTATTCCCCATACTTAAGGTAATTAGATAACAATTTCTTTCACCATTTTTAATGATGATTTTTTTAAAAAGCAAATGTTAAAAGAGAATTCCTTAGAAAAGTCAACATATAAACTTTCCAGTTCCTGGGTTTATACAGTAATTTTTTAAAGAAACTATAAGGAAGCAAACATCTATCTGTATGACTAACTCAAAATGTCCTTGGTAAAACGTCTAAGCAGGTCTCGGGAAAGGTGAAACTGGACCCTGGCCCAATCACTCCTTTATCTACTATTTTAAGGGTTATAAAAAGGAGCTAGACGTGCCCATCTATTATGAAAATGCAAACAACAAGAAAAAAATCATACTTCCTCTACAACTTTAACCTCAACAACCAATTCTTTAGAGTACACGATAGTTTCACTTAAGTCTCTTACTAGCGATAATCTCCTCCATTCGCTAAAGGAGAAACTAAGGCTAGAATTCAGAAAATGACCCCTTTTTTTTGAAGGACAAAAACAGGGCTTCTAGATGTACAGCCGCTGCACCCGAGCAGCAGTCTGGTTCGACTGGGAGCGCCCCCAGAATCTAACAGCTCTGTGCACGGAGTCGTCACAGGGTTGTACTCAACTACCCAGCTGGAAACAAGCAGAGCTGGCGCCTTTATTTAGCCATCCCTGGGGCCCCCGCAATGACCACCAGCCGTGTACCTGCAGGCCCAGTTCCAGAGACACTTTCAAAAGAGTGATGTCTGGCAAGCTGTCCATGAGAGTTGCTATTTTAAATGCATCTTGGGCAAGCTTGAAGATGTGGGATGAGGAGTGAATGTTTTTCTGAATGGATTCTAATACTGTTTCCAGCCTCCGAACATCGCCTGCAACAAGGGAAAACCAAACCAAACCAAACATCAAACAACCATAACACACACACACACACACACACACACACACAGGAGGGAAAAAAAGGAAACAAAACAAAACAAAACATAAAGCACAAGTTAATTTACCTGAAATGTTCACATGTGGCACAAATGTTACAACAACTAAGGGTCCCAGAGTTACTGAAATGCCTAAGAATTGCGGTTTCACAAAAAAGATACACCAAGACACACCCTTCACGACTAAAAGCACGTATTAACCAGAACTAACATGAGACAGCAAGAAGCCCTCCTAGTTCCTATTACAAATTTTTGGTGAATATTTCTGGGAGGGAAAAAAAAAAAATGTAACCTAACATTTTAATCTGCTTCTGAACCTGAACCACCATTTCCATGGCATAGTAACTAACCCTAAACTCCACCAGCACCAAGTTTAATGATGCAATTAAAAGAGGAAAGTGTCAGGCTCGAGTAAGTAGCACCTGTTCCTCCTCCTAAGTTAACATCTAAGGAAGAGGATCCCCTACAACTGGACATTGGCACCACTACCGACAATTTAACAGAAAACATGATCCTTCAAAAAAAGAAAAAAGGCAAACACAATAATCATGAGGTGTCAGGACAATCCAGTACCTTTGGCTGCAGTCAGCATGGTGGATGCCAGCTCACACTGCTGGGATTCTATGTGGCTTAGCGTGAACCAGCGAGGATACCGGTTGGGAACGACTGATGCAATATGGTGTGGGCGGGTGAGATCTCCCGTCGGAGCAGTAGATTCCAATACTAGTAACCTGTAATGAGAAGACAAGACAGTTGGTTCCTAGTTATTCCTTGTCCAACCCCTTGGCCACAAGACCTGATCAGAAGGCAGATGAGTGGGTAGATGGTGGGAGAAACTGTTCAGGTCCTGGGTGCAGGAAGAGCTGGTACAGCTACGCTCTGCTACCTGGATGCCAAAGACATCTTGTTAATTGCTCAGTACTCAAACCTAAGAGATTTCTCTTCTTTAGCATCATTCAAGAAATGTAATATTCAAGAAAATTAAGATATGAACATTGAGAAAATCTGAAACACAAAACTTGATGTGCATCTACTGTAAAATTTTTGAATCTTATCACACTCTTGAAAAAGTAAAAGTCAACAGAAACTCATAGGCAAGTGAACATTTAAGACTGAGATTACAACAGTCAGGGAACAGTGGATAGCTGAAATGGATAAGCTAGCTCATTAAAACACAAAATAAGGGAGAAGTTAAACAAAAATAACCTCCTTTCCATAGATTCATATTTCCTGCAGAGTTAGTTCCTTTTAATTTCAGGAATTTATAGTTCGAATACGTTGCATCAATCCTATCAAGAGATGATGAATGCCAATGATCCAAGTATTTGTCCTTTGACAGCCTTGCACAAATTCAGTGTGATCTCTGATTTCAATCAATCTATCTTTGATTAAGAATATGTCGGCAAATAAAGAACAATTACTGAAAACAGCACATGCTTAGTGATCTCTTCCAAACAGAAGTACTGAAGAGATTAGCAGAGTAGCTACAACTGCAGTGATTCCTTCACAATCACCAGAACACTAACATTGACTCAAGTATACCAGTGTTAGGGAATAAGAGCTAAGGACCAACAGGAATTAACAGGGTCAGGGTGTGATGCTGGCCTTGGGGTCCCGCCCAAGAGCAGTTACTGTTCTGGCAGGCCAAATGCCTCACTTTCTTTTCCTTTCATCTAGGGACAAAGAGATGTTAGCATTAAGGGGTAGCAAGGTAGGAAATTAATAAGAATTTTGGTGGAGTTACTTTAACTTTTCAAAAAACCCAGAATGTTCCTATGTTCACCAGCAAATCTTTCCAGAGTTGCTGTAGAGTAAACTAGTCAACAGCCCTGAAAAGATGAGAAAATGAGTGCTAAAAACATCTTTTTCCAGCTCCCCCACCCTTCTACCACTTCCAGAAAGACTAAGAAGCAAGTAGACTACATGTCTCTTTTCTTGCCTGTTTCCCTGGTGCCTTAAGATGCTCTAGTAGGTCCTACTACCTCCCTTCCACAGCAGCGCTTTAACAGAAGTAGTGGCAAGTAGAAGAAAAGAGGTAGAAAATAATCCCCCCCTCCCACTAGTATCCTCCATAAACAAACTGCCTTGGCAGCAACCAAGGACAAACATAAATGAGTTTCTGAGTGTTAGGAAAGCAAGTCTTTTCACCTGACAGATCCCTTCCCATAAGCCAGAATCACAGAGAAACCTTATCACATTTTACCCTTCAACTTCACAGCGGTCATAGCAATAGCATCTGGTGGCAACATAACATTAGCATTCTTCTCTTTGCAGCAGGAGCAAAATTCTCAAGATTTAAGAAGTATAGAGCTGAGCATCTGTCTTCGTCTGACAACTTCTATTTCAGCTTCCAAAAATGGGAATAGGGACTTATTTACAAAGCTGTGCTCTAAAATAAAAACCAAGGGGCATAAGGTAATTTAGTGGGTGTGTTTGGGGGGTGATTTTTACTTATGTTAGTTATTAATTAAAAACAGATGAGAATTTCACAAGGTTTCTCTGATAGGTTAATGAGATTTATTTCATGGTGCCAAGGGAAGAATGCCAAGTTAAAGGATGTAAGCTTCAATACACACTGACACACACACAGGTACACATACACGTACACACACACACACAAACACACACACACCCAGGCACTGCATAAAAAAGAGGCCCCCTGAAAAATAAAACCTATCTTCATACAGACAAGAATTTCTTTTGAATCCCCTACATTGGTTACAGACAGAGAATCTTTCATGAAAAGATTCTATAGGATGGGATCAAACTATTCTCCAACACCTCAAGCTCTTGAGTGTGTACACAGTTTGTCTTTGGTGACTATAACTGGGTCTAGTGTGCACTTTCACAAAGGAGTGTTTTAATTTAAAAAAATAAAACAAAATCTCAAGTTTTAAGAAAGGTGGATATGCCTTTCAGAGCCTTAAGGTTTAATAGGCAACATATAAGACTGAAAAATACAATCCTAAATTCATTAAAAAGCATTCACCTAGATAAATTTATGATCAAAATATTTGGTGAACAGACTTTAAAAAGGAAAGTGAAACAGAAAGGTCAGTGGCAGAGAACAACATAATCCAATTATTACTACTGTAAAGGAAGGGCTGGAAGCAGTCAGAGCGAGGAGAGCAGGTCCTGGAAGATGCCTAACAGGAAAGCCTTCAACCCGAGCCACAGCCCCATCTTTCCTCATCCTCCAGTTGAGCACAGAGGTATTTCAGTGGTACTATGGCCTTCCCGCGCTAATGATGGCATGTGGAATTAACGCAGGTGGGAGAGGCTCCCTCAGTTATTACATTCAGACAAGTATACTTATTATTTACCACTGTTCCAAAAAATCTAACTTTTTCAAAACAATCAACTATCCAGGAAGCTTTCAACCAGTGCTCCCTTATCGTTAAGCTTGGCCTAAAATTGTTCTCTAACTCCCAAATGCTAGCTTCCAGAGAAATAAGGAAAAAGCCACCGAGAGCACAAGTACGAAGCAGTCTGGGTTACAATTCTTCCTTTACTGTAAAACAAAACCCAAACAAACCAACAAACCACCATCACAACAATCCAAGAAGCATGGCTTCTTTAGCTTTTCTGCTGCCTACAAGAAATACGAATGAACGAGAAGTCAGTGAACAGCCTTTTTTCCCCGTGGGGAATCTGGATCGCCTCTGCCCAGCCGGGCTGTGAATACGTACCGCATCGCTCTCAGTGCAATTTTGTATGCCAATTCAGCATCATGAGGTAGGAGAGAGGTGAAGAGATACTTGGCAAATGTGTGCATTGGAACGCTCTCCCGATGGATTATTTCGCCTAAACCACTATATGGTCCGGCTGTGGGAAGAGAGCATACACATTTTACATTCCTAAAAAAGGAACTAATAAGACTTCTTGTAAAGTATATTTTCATAAAATTTTTATGTAAAGTTATAACATATACAAACTAATCTAGTTAAGAATGTAATCAAAGTGACATAGTAGAAAGAAATACAATTCTTAGTCAAAAATGATTCTACAGGGTATAGTATCCAATATCAAATTCACTTCAGGAACAGTCCCCCAACTAACAATACCATAGCTAAAATGAGACTCATAGAACTAGGGGGCAGAGCTTTTTCACATTATAACTGCTTCAGAGAAAGAAACCCTCTGAAGCATACAAAATCTCACGGAATTCAAGAAACACCCTTTCTCAATGTGGAACATCTGAGCATCTGGACTTTCAAATGCACAGATGACTCTGCAGATGAACTCTGGAAGCTGCCCCTGGACCCAATCAGTCTTATGGGCACAGACAAGCCAGGTTGCCAGAAAAGAGTACTCTGCCTCAGGGGAGGAATCTGAATCACAAATCCCAATACAAAGACTTTAAACACTGTTGCTCCTAATAAGCAGAAATAGATATTAATTCTCAGGAAGTGATTAATAATAAAAGAATAGTCAGTAACACATTTGATACTCACCATAGGCATAAGAAAAAAAAAAGTTAAAGTAACTGGAAATCTACCACTTTGGGGGCTCCAAAAGACCAATTTCAAAAGCAAAATTACATTTAAGCTGTCAAAATTCATTTCTTAGTAGTTATGACAGGTATGGTGGCAGAGCTAACTTCCCCTGTGTGCTCTCTGAATGCTGTCCCTAAGAAAGGTGATACTGAATTTTAAAATACATTTTGAAAGGAAACCACAGTGGTTAGTTCAACTACTTTCCACTTAAGTACTTTGAGGTTTAGTTACTGTAAAGTGTTTAATAAATTAGTTTCCATGTCACCTTTGGGTAACATCTGTTTCATGATTTCTAGAATTATGAACCATGACACTACTGCTCAAAGGACATAATACATTTGTTTTCCATGAGACAAATCAGTCTGGCAAAGAGTTTAGAATGCAAGAAACGGCAGTTCAGAAGAAATGGTGAGAGGAGTTACTGAATGGGGCACTGGGTAGGAGCATGACACATTCTAGATCATTTTAACAGAGATTATATTAACATTTCTTATTTTATTGTTTAGTATTCTTAACTGCTCATTAAGTATTTTGAAAATTATATTTTCATAAAATCTTATTTTTTACCTAGGCAAACTAAAATCCATCCTAGATTTCTAATTTTACTAAATCTATTACCCTTCTTCTTGTCGTTTAAGACATTCAAAAACGTTTTAGTGACCCAAAAGTCTTCAAAAGTTGATACAGCATTATAGCTCTGCCTTTAGCCAACTTTTTAAATTATTATTATTATGGACTGAATGTTTATATTCCCCACCCCAATTCATATGATGAAGACCCAACTCCTAAAGTGACTGTACTTGGAGATAGGGCCTTTACACAGAGGTAATGAACAGGTTACTTGAGTTCACAGGGTGTGGCCCTGATCCAACAGGATTAGTAGCCTTACAAGAACAGACATCAGAGAGCTCTCTTGCTCTCTCTCCCCCTTTGCCTTGGGAGGGCACAAGAAGAAGACAGACATTTATAGGAAGAGAGGGCTCACCAGAAATTTAACTGATATGCACTTTGACCCTGGACTTCCCAGCCTCCAGAACTATGAGAAATTTCTATTGTTTAAGCCACCCACTGCTGCAGTATTTTGTGATGCCAGCTTGGGCAGACTAAAACACTAACTCTTATTTTACTGAAGGCCTCATTGCAAGGCCTCTTATTTTACTGAAGGCCTCATAGCAAACTTGCAGATTATCCACTTCATTTCTCCTCCATTTCCTTTCAGTGTTTCCCTTAAATCATCAAGTTACCTTTTCATGCTATGCAAAACAAACAAACACACAAACCAACCAACCCAGGATGCATAATCAACACTTATTGTTATGATACCTTCCAACCAGAAACATATTTAGTCAGGTATCACAGAATTATTTATAGATTAATAATGACTGTAATCCCTGAACTCCCAGAAATGCTTTACCAATATACTAATTGATCCAATATGCCAGTATCTTACTGTGGTCAAGAGTGATTAACACACAGCAACAATATAGGGTCACTGCTTTTTCTTTTTCAGAAAACATTAGCATCTTGTATTTCAGAATAGTTAGTGTCTGCTCCCTGTTTTGCCCCTGAAATTTCCAGAGTGTAAAAACACGAAGAACTTGGTGCCCCAGTGCAGTCAACTCAGTCAGGGAGTGCTTATTTTCGGGAGTTTATAGAAATGGTCCCTCAGCTTCCCCTTGGAACTGCTTCCTGCCCTGCACCACCCACTTTCTACAACCCTAGCAGGATTCAGGAAAGGAAAAGAAAAGAGGTTATGATGAGTCAAAGAGCACTCCATATAAGCCACAGTTCTTTAGAAAAAATGTCTAACAGGGAGAGATGCACTAACCAAAAACTAAGAAAAAGTTTTAAAATATTCACGAATAATGAACATGGAGACATTCGAAAAGGCAAATGATAAACAGGTATCAGACACCATCAACTCTAAAAAGCACACATACTCTTCCTATCCTTCAGTATAACAGAAATCAAAAGTTGTTTACTAAGAGCCGGTGAGAGCATTAAGAATTTGTGGCTAATGATAGTGCTTATATCAAAAGGAATTATATAGGAGGAAACTAAAACAGTAACGAAAGAATGAAGATCACTTGAAATTTGCCAAGAAAGGCTTTCTTTATCTTTAGAAGAAAAAAAAGTTAAGGTGAGGGCTTCAAAAAATGAATATCAGAAATTTTACCAAAATCAAACATGACATTAAGAACATTTTTCCTTTAATTTTTTAATTTTGTTTTAAGAACATCTTCCCCTTAAAATACACTTCTAAAACATACAAATGTGTAATACATTTGATGAAAATGTTTTCTTTCAAAGAGATCTTTAGCTCTGGACAAATAAAAGAGGTTGTGAAATGTTACTTTCTCTAAATCCCTTCCCCATATTGCAACCGTTCGGAATATAAGATTAAGACACCACACTTTATTAACCTATCAATCACAGAGAATCCCATAATACTAACACCGACATACTGAAGAGACAGAAGCAATTTTACCAATTAGGCATCACCTAAATTTGTGTTAAAGCTTAGGCTATTATACTCATTACACTTACTCTTTTCCGGAAAAAAAAACAAAAACAGAGACAAAACAAAACACTTTTTAAAAATAACGCTAACCAAAATTTCTTAAGCCATTTAGCTCTTGACCTTATAAAAGGAAGAAAATTAGACTTTGCCTTGGAGATTCCATGAAACTTTGAACTTGGTGAATCTATGCCTAATTAATTCTCTGAAATTAATTAGTACAGTGGAAATTCATTCCTGCAGCTTCCAGTACTTTGCTAGCATGTGCAAATGACATATTCAAAACCCAGATGTCATGTAACAGCCCTAATAATGCTTCAGAGGAATGCCAAGAAGTTTCCATTTCATTCAATTGATCAAGCAAATAGGTACATGGCTACCAGCAACAACCCACTAAATATCAAACTTGCATTTATCTGAGTAACAGTGCAGACTAAATGACAACAGTCCTTTTCAAAGTTTGTGGCATTAAATGGGGCTCATTTCTAATAGGCTGTCTTACACGACCACTAAAATCAAATGACACACATCTGAACATCTATACCTTTGGACTAAGTGGTATTATTTTTTGGATAGTAAACATTCCTATGACACTCAGAGAGTATACCATCAGAATAACTACCATACTGAATCCATTCAGGCAATAGTTCCAACATAAGAAAGCTTCACGCCTTAATAAAATTGGCAGAACAAGTGGAAAACTTCTTTATCACACTACCTTCTAATAGGAAGACTGCTTGCTTGCGAAAAATTTTCACCAGTGTGTCATCCAATTCAATTTCCTGAAGCTTGGAAATGAGCTGCTCCTCATTCCGGCAAACCTTCTCTTGTGTGTACAACCCATCAGGCATGATACGCTGCTGTCCCAGCCCGACCAGGGCTACTTCCACAGCTAATGTTAAATAGGATTCCCCTTCCTCTAAGAATTTGTGTGCAGGGAGATGTTGGTATTCCAGAGACTTGCACTGTCCCATATTCTCTGTAAAATGTCACAAATGAAATCAAAGTTCAGATACAATACTTTTGCAGGTACTGATAGGTACGAATATTTATTTTACCCAGTACTGAAACATGAATTATTTGAGAACAAGGTAACAGTTTTCTAGGATCCTTTAAAACATGACCACGAATGACAAGATATGTATGTTTTGGGGGAATAGACTATTACAAAATTTTTCTCCCAGTGAAAATGAATCACCAAAAACCCCTACAAATCTAAGAAGAAATAGTAAGAATACTTAAGAGTGAAAAAAGACTTTAAACAAGAGCAAAATTACATAATGACTACAATAGTTACCAACTCTTTAAAGCATGGCATTAAAAAAAGTTTCCAAACTGTTATCACAATGTTGAAATTTAATGAGAAAAATAGAGAACACAACAAAGTAACCCAGTTTCAAGGTCCTTTCTGTTACCAAAGAGCCATCAGTTACCAAAAGAGGAAGGATTCTTTGGACATTCTCTTATCTCTGTTGAAGTATTTCTCTTAGAAATGTTAACAAACTTCAACCAGCAAACTCCCAGGGAAAGGGATCAGAGTCATACCTTTCACAGTCCTGACAGAGTTTGGGGCACCAATAACCCATGAAGGCAAACACCACAGAAAAAATTATGGAGGCGCAATATAATTAACCCTCTGAGTTCACCTGGGCATGAAAGCAGCTGAGGGACAACCCTTCCTGCCTCCCACACCTCTGTCCACAGCCCATGCGCAGTCATTTTAGAGATGATGCTTAAGTCTCATGAGGCAGAGAGAAATTTCAAAACACTGCTTTAGAGGAATGTGTGATGTCAAACACTTTTAATGACATTAGATAGTTCTCTTAAAGTAGACTACAACCTATTTAAGTGACCAGTAACTTCTAATACAGACAAATTTCTAGTTCTAAATGCTAGGATACACATCTTTATTTTAAATCATGATGCTGGAAAACAGTGATAAATGCAGATAATTCTTAGATGCAGAATCACTGGCTAGAAGAAAATAAGTATCTTTAAGATTATTTATTTATTTGAGACAGAGGGAGTGAGTTAGAGAGAAAGCATGAGCAGGGGAAAGGGTAGAGGAAAAGCAGGCTCCAACTGAGCAGGGAGCTGGATGCAGGGTTCCATGCCAGGACCTTGGGATCAGGATCTGAGCTAAAGGCAGACACTTAATCAACCGGGCTACGCAGGTGCTCAATATCTTTAGATTATTATCTTTTTTAACTTTTAAAAAAGATTTTATTTATTTATTTGACAGAGATCACAAGTAGGCAGAGAGGCAGGCAGAGAGAGGGGGGAGAAGCAGGCTCCTTGCTGAGCAGAGAGCCCGGTGAGAGGCTTGATCCCAGGACCCTGAGATCATGACCTGAGCCGAAGGCAGAGGCTTAACCCACTGAGCCACCCAGGCACCCCAGTATCTTTAAGGTTCTTAACACACGCTGCCAACTGTCAATTCCAAGACTTTACCCGTTTGTAAAGCCTTCCACAAAAGCACGCTTTCCTTGCTCTCTTGCTAACTGTAAGTACTAACCCTATGGATTCATTAAACAAATTGTGACCAAAACAATGACCAATGACACTCAGGCTAAGAGAGAAAAGCACATGAGGGAGAGAATGCCACTAGTGTTACCTGTAAAATCGGAGAACCCAGAGAAGTTTTCATCATCAATTCGGCAGGCTTCCATGAGGCTGCTGAAAAGAGTGCCCACAGGGTCCAGGGGGTGTCCGACCCAGCCTTCAAGATTGGTTATTGAGGTGATGCTTTTATGGGGTAGCTCTGTGTAAGAAAAGGGAATTGAGAGATGGAAACAAGTAGAGGAAGAGAGGCTTTACCACTTAATAGTGGCATCCTAACAAATTAGTTAGGATGAATTCAATTGGCAATTCCTCTTTAACTAAAAAGAACAAGGATATACATAATCCCGAACATGTTACCTACTTTGTGTTCATAGAGGTTATCTGTAAATCGGTATAAATGGTGCCAACTTTCTAGGACAGTCCCCGAACATCAATTCATGTGTCCAAGGTACTGGGTGAACATTACTACTTATACTATTAAATGATGTTGCATGAGGACAAATGAGTTCCAAATTTTCACCTGAGAAGCGAGGAACAACTCTCCTTACTTTCCCAAGAGTGGCATTAGAGAAGATTTTGAAGTCCCCCTGGAATGATCACTGGCTAATTATATTAAGAAGATTACCCTCAGAGTCCATGTTCAGTGGGTCATCTACACTGAAGACTAGAGGGGAGTGGTAACCTGGGTCCAACTTGGACCCTTCTATGGATATCATTAAACTACTCTCCTTGCATCTACGAAGGCCTCATTATCACGGCTCTGTATGCCATTTAAGAGAGGCCCTTTGCCACAAAGGAGAACTATAGCAGAAAGTAACATATAATTTAGAAGAAATGTATCCTTTTTCATTTTCTTCACAGAATGGTAGCACTTTCAAGTTCTTAAGTTAAATTACAGAGTTCTGAGAAAAAAAGCTGTAAATATTTTAAGATATGTTCCTTGTAAAGAATGCAGTATTTTACATCCAAATGTTTACTAAAGTAATAAATAACAGTAGCTCCTTCTTAAAGGAAAATATAATGAAATCTATATACAATATAAAATATCCAAGACAAAAACTGGCTTTTTACAAATTGCTAAAGAACCATTCCATGAATCCAATATTCCTTTAGAAGTCTTCTGGTTTTGGACTATCAACTATCAGTACATAAAAATGAAGAATTGCCTGGTACAAAGTATTAAAATTTAAAGGTTGGGTCCTATATTCCTTGAAAGGGTCTTTCCCTTTGGTTTCTGTCACTGGCTTTCATATACAAAACCAGTATGAAAAAAGAAAACATGAGTATTACTCTCAGAACAACAAAATATGTATGTTTAATGGAGGGCGGGGGGAGGAAACGTTTGTGTGTATGTGTAAAGGCATGTGATATAAGGAAGCATCGTACTTACAGAAATAAATCTATTTTCAAGTGATGGAAATGAGAGAGAAAATTTTATAAAGTATTTCCTCTATTTTCCTTCCACACAAAAATAAGTGAAAACAACACGGAAATAAGGGAAATTAATTTTTAAAAAGGAGAACAATTTTTTTTCAGAATCAAGAAACTAAGTGAACTAAGACAGAGAAAGACAAATACCACATGATCTCTCCTATATGTGGAATCTGAAAAAAAAGAGCCAAGCTCCGAGACACAGAGAACAGACTGGTAGTTGCCAGAGGCAGGGGTGGATATGAGTGAAAGCGGAAAAGGTAAAAACTTGCACTTATACGATGAGCAAATCACGGCGATGTAATAAGGTATAGCATGACAACTATAGTTAATAATACTGCGTTACATATATGAAAGTTGCTAAGAGTAAATCTCAAAAGTTCTTGTCGTAAGAAAAAAATGTGTAACTCTTTATGGTGACAGATACTAACTAGACTTACTGTGGTGATCATTTTTATATCGAATCATTATATTGTATAACTGAGCTAATATGATTTTATGTCAATTATATCTCAACAACAATAAAACCTGACATATAACGCCAAATAGTACTGAAAATGTATAAGGTATATATTTACTTATCTTGACCACATAGCAAATAAATATCATGGCAATTTGGAATTATAACAGCCAATGAAAAACCTATTCTTTAAATATGGACCCCCAAAAAGAGAGAGAAAATACAGGTATAGAGATGCAATCATATTAATAACTTAAGAATAGTCTGAAATAAGTTTTCACTGCTCACAGGATAAAAAGGAGAAATGGGTCTAAGAGTGGTTTCAAAGATAATTAAAAGAGTCTAACTTAACATATATTCTAACTTACCTACACAAACATTTTTACACTTTCCATTTCTTAGATATTGCAACATTTTTATTAAATTCATTTTAACAACACTTCTAACACAAGCTTATAATATGATATTTTAATCTAATAACCATCATAACCTAGCTTTAATTTTACAGTATAAAAAGTACCTCACTCTCTCTTAGCCTGAAAATTACTTACTATCCTTCATACTATACAGAAGTAGATAGCTTCTGGCTACAGACTGTTTAGTGTTTGGGAAGAGGAGGCTGTTTCAAAAAAATTTCCAAAGGTCCAAGCAATATATTTTGCAAACACATCTGGTAATCAGTTACGTTACAAAGAATATGAAGGAATGGACAAAATAGTGATCACTAAGGATATTACATTCCAATTCCATTTAAGCTCCCCTTTTTTGGTGTAAATTTTTAACTCTAAAAAATTTTCCTTCATCATATAAATGATAATGTTAGTTCACATTTATAATAAGTCCGAAATAGATTTAATATTAATTAAATTAATAAATACAACCTTATTAAAGGTTGTAACAAAAGCTCACTTTAACCTTCAGCTTATTTCAACAACTTTTGATAAATTTTTGCTGTATCCTTGGTGTGTGCATAATCACAATAGGATTAAAAACCAAAACATGACTCAAAAAATCCCCCAGCAACTAAAGTATCTCTCCAAATAAGAAATAAAACTCCAGATTGAAAAAACAAACCTAATCAAAGAAACATAAAAAGATTTATACCTATAGAAGGAACAAGAAGTGCATTGATTAATCAGAAAAAGCATATAGACGATTTTTTCTGGTCGGGGCCTTATGCACGTTAATGTAACTCTCTGTAATTGCTATTGCTCAGCAATACTTATTTAAAAATTTAAAAGATTAATAGTAAACTAAAATAAAGTGAACTTAAAATGTGTTGTCAGTCGGCAGCTCATCAAACTGTTATTTACAGAATTTTAAAAATCCAGGAGTTTTGATCACTTAAAATAAAGACCATATCCTGAAGTGCAAATTGATAACAGGTAAAAAGTTTTAGAGGCTTACACACTGTGCCAGGCTCTTTTAAGAGCATCATAGGAATTAACTAGTTTAATTTTCTCAACAACTCTTAAGAGACAGGTCTTCTACTAAGCCCTAGTCCACAGATGAGGAATCTAAATCACAGGAGCTCAAGTCACTGCCTAAGGTCTCCCAGCTAAGACCTACAACTAGGATTCAAACACAGACAGTCTGCCCCCAGACTCCTCACTGTTAGAATTAAAACGCACTTTCACTAAAGAAGACATATGGCCAACCAGCATTTTCAGTAATTCAGACACACTAAATAATTACTTGGGGAAAAAAAAGATTTTTAAAAAAATCATGTAATTTTTAAAATTAATCACTTATTTTTTTTTTAATTAACTAACCCAAGAAATGTTTTTAAAAGTCTTATTTCTTACAACATTCAACCAGGAAAAATGTGCCTAAAATTTCTCACAGACCAGCTATTAAATATTCCCAATGAGTGGCAGGAAATGTCATCTTCATTGCTCTAATTTCAGAAGCATTCTCACTCAAGAGAGGACAAAATCTAGTCACGTCATCACCAAGAATCCCATTCCAATGAAAACAAACTCCTTCCCATTCACCTTTTTTTTGAGTTCGGAACATTTCCAACTGCTTCTGTTGCTGTCGTCTTAACGTGTTAACAATAGCTATTGCTAATCTCAGTGCTTCTCTGGGGTACCCATGAGAACGTAACGCATCCACTCTTGCACAAGCTGTAGGAACATGTTCTAAAACAAAAAGTTAAGGGGAGAAAGTTGCCATCGTCAGATATATCTACAAAAACAGCACTTAAACAGTAAGAGGTTTCCCCCCAAAATACTATTCAAAAGACACAAGAAACGATTTCTGAACTTGGATTTGAATGAAACACTCAGCTCCTACTGCCAAGCATTCATCCATCTCCCACTGAATCCTTTGACTCTCCACCTCCCACTCCAATAATGCTATAGAAACGAAACAAAGAAGTAAGTCATGGAAATGTCTTTCCGGTTTGGCCACTTACCATGCCAGAGGGGCCACCCGCGGGAGTCAAAGAGGGAGTTTTCAGTGTCGTCATGGTAACAGTAGTTGGTGTATAGGTCACTGCTGATAATGTGCTGCAAGTGGCTATCCTGCCAGTGGAGATCGCACGCCTCGATGGCTCGGGTGAACACTGTCCGATGTGGCCTGTTCGACGAATCTGTTTGTTCCACAATTCAGAAAGCCATGTCAGCTACTATGCACGTGTGAATCCATCAGTCATACCATT
Source organism: Enhydra lutris kenyoni (assembly GCF_002288905.1). Lineage (NCBI taxonomy): Eukaryota > Metazoa > Chordata > Mammalia > Carnivora > Mustelidae > Enhydra > Enhydra lutris. The sequence goes on along the minus strand of NW_019154134.1, from coordinate 11,977,505 downwards.
CTGTGGCCAGATGTTCATGAACACACCCACACACACTGTCCTGCACCCCCTAAGCAGAAGGATGAAGGAGGAATACTCTCACGTCCTAAGTACTAGGAGGCAAGTCAGCCCAAAGAGCCACCATCCACACACTTGTTTTTATCAAACACTCACACTCTGCAGCCATCAAAGCTAAGGTTAAAGGCATCCTGCAAAAAGAAGTGTCAAGTCTAGTTTCCATGCCAAATACACTCGGAGGAGGCACTCGGCACAAAAATCACATGAAAACTCACTGCTCCCCACTTCTGAGGTGCTGTGGTGGGCTGCCCTGATGGGATCAACAGCTCTCACAAACACTATGCAAGAGATGTGACACCAGCCATGGAACCTTTCAGGAAGATGCAAACAGCCTTTAAAGATATGCAGAAGGGTTGTGCTTTTGGTTGTATTTTTTAACTATATTGTGCGGTTTTGCACAATTAAAACTATTATGCTTCTTGGGATATAATAATTAAATGCCACTTTATATCCCAAAGGGCATAAATGCATATATTTAACATTTCACAAAGCCACACAACATAGCTACAAAACAAACCAGCGCACTTACCTTGCCCCTACAGGCTGCCTCCTGACTCCTGTGCAGGTTCCATGACTGGTGTGATGTCCCCAGCATAGTGTATGCTGGGGCATCACAAAAGAGCAGAAGCATACACTCCGAAGAGGATTCAAGTTTCAGGACCTGACGGAGAAAAGAAATGTTTGGGGAATAAAGAATATTCTCATCCCAACTCCTGGGAATACTCAGTCCCTCTGGATAACATGGTTCAAATTCTGTAATTGCAATCCACCCCGTGGGTCCCCGCTCCAGACTTACCTTCAACTGCGGCACAAACCATAGCGAGTCTCAACTGAAAATCAGGGTAACAAACTATGCTTATGTATGTGTATTTTAGTTAGCTCAAGTATCAGCCCTCACTGTACTGAGACTTAACTCGGTGAGAAGCAAACTGCAGCTTTGGCTAAGCAAAGACAAAGAGGGACTCTTGAAAACCGAAACACAGCCAAATTGAGAACTCTGAGAACTCATCTAGCACAACTCCCCTATTGTGCTGATTGAGCCGAAAACCAAGAGAAGTGACGGGATTGGCAAGGTCACACGGCCAGGCCAATGGCAGTCAAGATCAAAACCCAAATATCCACACTCTGAATTCAGGAATTTCAGCTGTTGTGCAAGGCTTCTGAGGGGTCTTTAACAGAGAGACACATTACCTCAGCTTGGTATCAGGTCAACTTAGGTATCTGTATTTGAATGTGAAACATATCAAAATGTATGATGACATAATTTGAGAGGCATAATACTGACGGTATCTGATACAGCCCTGCTGCACAGATGCTCACCTTGCAAACAGGAAGAAGGGACCCCATATTTAAGGGCCTCTGAACCTATCAGGGATTTTTGCTGAGCAAGATAGAGATAGTGCGATCCAACAAATAATTGGCCCCGTGACCTCTGTCATTTGGTTAAATATTCCTAAGTCCAAATTTTATACATTTTAAGTGGCTCTGTCATTTCACTTTTTTAATTTAGCTCTAATCATAGAAACAGAATTTAAAACTAGAAGGAGACTTAAAAAAGCAACTTAGTATTCTGCATGTATTAAAAAATTAAGAGTTCTACTTCTCAATTGGCTTACTGTAGTATCAATAATAAAATTAAGTTGTAGAGTATGACTCAATTTTAAAAAAAAAACTCAACTTTTCACATATTTGCATGTGACTGTATGAGCAAAGAGAAAAAGTACAGGAACACACCCCACTTTTAATACCAGTTAGCTATAAAAGACCAATAAAAACCATTCTAACAAAAAAGGCTAAGTATTCTGGCTCCTCTACACAGAAAACAAAAAAAGAAAGAAAAAGCTAAATACTAATGAAATGAAACTGCAAAATATAAAGTCTTAGTAACATGGGAAATAAAATAAAGACTGTGTACATAGACAATGACTACAAAAATAAAATTTGTTCAATATCAAAATTATGGCCACTTTTTACCTTACATGTCTAGTTTTTTTTTTTTAATTTTTGCAACAAGATGGAAAAAAGACATAGATTACCTTAACGAAATTTTCAAAATGACAAATACACAATTTATAAACAAATTTTAAATATAAAGTACATATAACATTACTACATGCTGATTAAAGAAAATCTGGGATTTTCAGAAAAGTAAAAAGGGGAAAACTATTCGCTCTATTATCAAAAAATTAAAATAAAAAAACTGGCTATCATCTGGTACATTAAAAAAAAAACCCTACTCTTTCAAAGAGTGTGGATTTTAATGTTATTAATTAATTTTAACAAATAATCTTAGCTAAGACAAGGCCCAAGTCCCCCTTCACATTCACTCCTGCATGGCAGCATATCCAACTCTGCCCATAGGTTGGGTCCTGCACACGCTCCACCCGGCTGCAGTGGCGCGGCTGCTGGGCTCTGCCGGCTACCTCGCTCTGCCGGCTACCGCAGACTCTCCCCTGCGCTCCAACAGAGGTGCTACAGGCTGAACATCAGCATCCCTCTGTACAGACGTCTCTTCTGACAACCCCCCCCCCCCCAGGAGGATGTGGATATTCTGCTAAAAACAGGAACCCTGTGCCATTATGCCCAACAGCGAGAAACAATTGCCCTAAATAGAAACTAGATTCTGACTTCATGTGCCTGGACCAAACCATACATGAAATGAACTGTTTCATCTGCAGGTTGGACCATTTCTTAAAGGCTCTCTGAAGTCCATGGAATATTTCTGTTCCTCAAAGTGACCAAATGTAAAGTAAAATAGTAAACTATAAAATGTTAGGCTGGCAGTGCCAAAAAAGTAGATGGGGAGTGAAACAGAGAGACCTCAAAATATAATTAAGTAAAAGGAGATTAAAGTGGTTATCTATGTAGATACAGGCACGCCCTTCCCTAACAATGGAAGAAAATAAATGCTGAATTGTTAAATTTTGAAAATTCTAAGCTTGTGGGGGGAAAAAATGGAGTATACTTATATTCTTTGAAGTTATTAAACAAAATAATCATGGGCAATAAAGGTATGATAGATTTCAAATACTAAATTCCCAAGGCAAATATCTCTAGACAAAGCAAAGCCAGATCTTTTCTAAGTCCTAAAACTTCTTTTTGATTGGACAAGTCCCTGTGGAGTCATACATCTCATTTTCTTTGTAGAGACTAAAAGCACTATTTTAACATTCATAGTCAACACAATGTCTAGCTCTTTCTAGTAGAACCAACTCCATATAGGGTCAGCACATACAGAATGACAATCTCGATTCTGGATCCTTCCAGGGTCATTTAACTACTACCATACATCGATCATAACTTTAAAGTCTGTCAAATCCTCCTCACCCCAAAATTTTGTGCAGCAGGAGCACAAAAATCACACAAAAATAGTGACATGAATTAATGAAGGAAATTTTTATTTGTAAAACTTAATTGAGGACTTGGTTCTGAAAGAAAAAAAAATAGTACAATAGCTGGAAAGGAAAATGAGGCCAAGGAAGGATTTGGGATTTTTTTGCAGATGAGAGGAACATCATTGATCTAAATGGATGGATCCAACAGAAAAGGAGAAGCTGAAAAAACAGCATAGAAATGAGACACACAGGCCCTTCAGAGGACATATGGAAATGTCTGAAAACATCTCTTAATTGTCCCAAAGATTGGAGGGCACTATTAGCTTACAGCAGGTAGGGAAAAGTATGCTAGACAATCCTTTACAATAAAGAATTTTCCTACTTCAAATGCCAACAGCATCCTATGACCCTCCAGCTCAGTCATAAATGTTTATTTGCTATATATTAAAACTAACAATTTTTAACTGATGAAATTACACAGTAACCCCAATATGAATTGGGTTGCACCAACAGAGATAAAAACACAGTTTCTCAAGCCTCTCAATATTTTGTTTTACAAGGTAATGTATTATCACCCTATTCCATGGTTTTTAAAATTATTTCCCAAACTAAATAATTACTAAGGAATTTTAACACATACTAATACATAAAAGTATAGTACCTGTCTGTATTCTGATAATATGAAAAAACACACACAAAGGAATCAGGTAAAAATGAAAAATGCATACATTCATGTTCAAAACATGAAGTCCTTAAATTATTTTAAGTCTAGCAGGCAAAATAATTTTCCCACATATATTATAAGTCACAATTAGAAGCATATATACACACTCAGGTGGACACAAAGTGAACAGAATATTACTGTGGACTCACCTTGGTTGGCATTTGCACCCTGAGGCAAAGCATTGGTTAAGTTGGGTAATTCACTGCCATGATTTCCATCTTCCCATGGACAGACATCAACACTGTTCCACTTTTTCAGCTGTTTTAACCAACTGGCCTTTTGTTCCAACTTGCAGTGGGGGTTTAAAACTATACACATCCACAGAGCACCTAATTTAAAGGGAGAAAGGGAAGTGAATTTCAAAAATTATAAAAATTTCCAATTCTAATTACCAATGTCACATTTTAAATGCTTTCAAAATGGACTCAGGTCTGCTGTTTTTATAACTCAATTCTCTCCTTAATCCAAGACATAAATCTCATACAGAGTGTAATGGAAGAACAACAGAGCTCAAATTTGAACCAAATATCCAAACACTATTACACATAAAGATGAAAGATGATTTCAAATGCTAACTGTAATCACCTTCCTACTTATGTGACATTTTGGACAAAAATACCAATAAAGAATAAAACCCTACAGTCTAATTTGCCACTTTAATTTACAAACGAATAGTTTTTATATATTAATTCTGGAACAAACCACGCTAAATGGTTCTTTGATGCAATAATTAAATTTCCCTTTTTACAATAAAATCATAAAGATATATAATAGGCCCAAACAATTTCCTAGTTTTATAAGCTGTCTAAACTTTATGATATTTTTAAATTAGTATGCATATCTATATACTAATATGCATATTTATATATCAAAAGATCTTTAAAATTCACTTAGACATACCTCCCTAAATGATTTAACCAGAAACTGAACTTATTGTAAGTGAAATCACTAAATTTATGTCTTTATGTGAATGAAATTAAATAGTCATCAAAATTTCACTTGTTTTTCAAAGGAAAAGCTATAATGAATTTAGAAGGGATAACTCATAATTTGAATTAAGTACTGATAAAATTTACTATTCTTTTCTACATTCTTCAGAGATAGCTAATTAAATAATTGTTTCACAAGTTCTAAAACTTTAAGTTTTACTTTACTAATTTCAACACAAGACAGATTCTATTATTTCAAACCCATTTCTTTTTCTTTGAACAGGTATGTGTATCTGTATCTATTTTAATCAACTATGTTAGCTGAGTGAATAACAAAGGTAGAAATGAGCAGCTTGTTTAGTCCAAAAGAGATGCTTTACATTCTTCCACATTTAAAATTGGCAAGTTTTCCAAGTGAACATCAATAGATAAATGGATAAAGATGTGGTATGCACACATACACAGTACAGAATATTATTCAGCCATTAAAAATGAAGCCTCTATTTCTAACAATGATGGAACTAGACAGTACAAATGCTAAGTAACATAAGTCAGTCAGAGAAAGACAAATACCATATGATTTCACTCATATGTGGAATTTAAGAAACAAAACAAATGAACAAAGGAAAGAAGGAGAGGAAGAAACAAACCAAGAAAAGAGACTTTTAACTACAAAGAACAAACTAATGGTTCCCAGAGGGAAGTGGGTAGGGGGATGGGTAAAATAGGTGATAGGGATTAAAGAGTACACTTATAATGATGAGCAGAGTAATGTATAGAATTGTTGAATCACTATATTGAACACCTGAAACTAACATAACACTGTATGCTAACTATATTGGAATTAAAATTAAAAACTTAATAAAATTAGCAAGCTTCTTCAATTGCAGAATCTGATATTTTAAATATCAAATAACCTTTACCAACAGAAAATAAAAATGGCTACAACCTATTTAAGCCGCAGATATTTAAATACTGCATTTCTATATTTTCAATTGGCATTTTTAAATGCCAATTAAAAACAAAATATGATCAGTTAAAATGAAATAAACCCACTATAGCTTATCTCTCCCCCAAGAAAACAGAAAGCAGCAACCTGAGTACTCTATAAAGTAAATAAAAGCAAGCAGACTGGAGAAATAAAACTTTAAGAAGTAAGCCACATCACACTGATTTCCTGTTACATTTTCCCCCTCTACTATCTCCTGGCATGGGCAGATTAGCTCCATTTGGCGAACTCTGTAGAGGGTACATACAGTAAAACTTAAGAAAAATTTCATCTAGTTGGTGAGATAACTGGGAAAAGTGGCCCTCCTCACACTGAGGAGTTGGAGCCAGGTAGATCCCTAGATACTATGTACCAACAGGTCTAAGTCTAGTGCACCAGAAAGACCAAAAGCAGCAGATCAAAGCTTTGAAAACTATGGATATGTCACCCAAATCAGATGAAATGGAAGTTAAGTATGAATCTACCCTGGTTATTGACTGTATGCTTTAAAAAAACAAAACAATGCTCCAGAGGACTTTAATAAGACCCAGACTCTTAGGGGACACCTGGGTGGCTCAGGTGGTTAAGCATCTGCCTTTGGCTCAGGTCACGATCCCAGGGTCCTGGGACTGGGTCCTGCATCGCATGGGGCTCCCTGCTCAACAGGAAGCCTGCTGCTGCTTCTCCCACTCCCCCTGTTTGTGTTCTCACTCTCTGCCTGTCAAATAAATAAATAAAATCTTAAAAAAAAACAAGAAGATCATCTAGGCCTTCACAACACAGTATTCAAAATGTCCGGCATCCAAAATAACTTGGCTTATAAAGAAACAGGGAAATGTGATCAATTCTCAAGGGAAAAAAAACAATCAGCAGATGCCAACTAAGAAGAACCAGATGTTAGAATTATCAGTCAGAGATTTTATAGCAACTATTTTAACTATACTCCATGAGATGAAGGTAAACACTAATGAAAGGAGTAAAACACCAACTATTAAAAGAACCAACTAGAAAGTTCAGAAGTGAAAAAAAATTATCTGGAATAAAAAATTTACTGGATGGGATCAATGGCAAAAGGGATATGAGAGAGGGAGAAGTTAGTGAATGTGAAGATAGTAATGATCTCATCTGAAGAACAGAGAAAATCTTAGACAAGTGGGAAAACATCAGAAGATATAACACTTGTGTCACTGGAGCCCCAGAAGATGAGACACAGATACAGAAAAATGTGGAAGAAAGGACTGCAAACTTCCAAATTTGGAAAAATTATGAATTTTACAGAATCAAGAGGCGCAGCCAACCACAAAAAGGGTAAACTCAAAGAAAGCCATGCCCAACATCTCATAATCAAATCACTAAAACCAAACCTAGATTAAAAAAATCTTGAGGGGCGCCTGGGTGGCTCAGTGGGTTAAGCCTCTGCCTTGGGCTCAGGTCATGATCCCAGGGTCCTGGGATCGAGCCCCATTTCCGGCTTTCTGCTCAGCGGGGAGCCTGCTTCTCTGCCTACTTGTGGTCTCTCTTTCTCTCTGTCAAATAAATAAATAAAATCTTTTTAAAAAATTAAAAAAATAAAAATAACTCTTGAAAGCAAAGACTAAAACACCATATATGGAAGAACAACTCAAATAATTTGGGATTTCTCATCAGAAATCACAGATAAGGACAGTGGAACAGCATCTTCAAAGTGTTGAAAGAAACTGAAGTGTCAACACAAAATTCTATATCCAACAAAAATATTGCTCAGGAACGGTGGTGAAATAAAGTTATCCTCACATCAAGAAAAACTAAGCATTTGTTGCCAGAGACTTGTTCTGGAAGAAATGTTAAAGGAAGTACTTCAGGCTAAAGAAAAATAATACCAGAGTGAACTGGGAAATACAGGAATAAAAGAAGAGCAATAGAAATGATACATACCTGACTACATATAACAAGCTGCTTTTGTCCTTTTAAGTTGTTTAAAATAAATGTGAGTATTGAAAGCAGCAATTTGGACACTGCCTTGTGGCATTTTAAATGTATGAAGATGTGATACACATAAAAACTGTAACATATTAAAGGGAGAGTAAAGGGACCTATACGATTGTTAAAACTCTACAGTCTACTTAAAATGTATTTAGAGTGGCAAAATATAAACTCAAAGTAGACTGGTTAAGGTTAAGTATGTTTATTATAATACCAAAACCATTAAAACTATACAAAGAGACACAAACAAAAAAGACAACAGATTAAATGAAATACTAAAAAAGGTTAGAACAATCCAAAGAAGAGGAGAAAGCAGGGAAGAAAGAACAAAGGAATAAAAACAGAGAGGATAATAAACAGAAAACAAGTACTAAATGGTAGACTTAAATTCAACTACATCAATAATTACATTAAATGTAAATGATCTAAACATACAAATTTAAAAAGATAAAATCAGATTAAAAAGCAAGACTCAACTTTATGCTATGTACAAGTAAGCTATTTTAAATGTAATAACATAGAGGGATTAAATGGAAAAGGACAGAAAAAGATATAGTATGTAACCACTTTCAAAATAAAGCTGGTGGCCATATTAATATCAAACAAAGTAGATTTCAGAACAAGAAATACCTCAGATAAGGTGAGACATAATAGGATAAAAGGGTCAGTTCTCTAAAAACACAGGAGGATCCCAAATGAATAAAGCTAAATCTAACACTAAGATTTCAAAATACATGAAGTATTTAGCTTAAAGCTTAAAGGAGAAATAGAAAAATTCATAATTATATTTAGAAACTTTAATACTCCTTTTTCATTAATGAAACAAGTAGATAGAAAATTAGCAAGGATGAATACCTAAATACTATCAACCAATTTAAGCCTCAATGACATTTACAGAACATTCATTCTACCTATTACTAGAAAAAACAAAACAAAACACTTCTCTTTTTAAAATGCACAAAGAATATTCACCAACGTAGTCTGTATTCTAGACCATAAAACAACTTTGACAAATTTGAAAGAACTGAAAACATACAAAATATATTCTCTGATTTAACAGAATTAAACCAGAAATCAATAACAGTAAGTAAGATATTTGGAAAATTCCCTAAATAACACTTATTTATAAATAACTCGTGACTAAAAGAGGAAGTGACAAGAAAAATTAGAAAATACTCTGTACTGAATGAAAACACAAATAAAATACATCAAAATCTGTGATCAACAGCTAAAACGAGTTTAGAGGGAAATGTATAGTATTAAATACTTCCAGTAGAAAAGAAAAGCAATAATCTAGACATCCACCTTAAGAAACTAGAAAGAGAAAGAAATCAAAGCCAGCAAACAGAAGGAAGGAAATAACAGATCAGAAATTAATTAAATAGAAAACTGCCCACCTCCCAAATTCTATGAAACCAAAAGATTAATGAAATCAATAAACCTATAATTAGAGAGAGAAAAAAGAAAGAAACTATCAGTATCAGGAATAGAAGAGGACATATCATTTTAACTCCTAAAGAGGCATTAAAAGGCTCATAACAGAATTCTATGAATAACTTTGTGCCCATAAATTTGACTAATTAGATAAAATAAACAAATTCCTTGAAAATAAAAAACTACTAGAGTTCACTAAGAAAGCAATAACGGGGGCGCCTGGGTGGCTCAGTGGGTTAAGCCGCTGCCTTCGGCTCAGGTCATGATCTCAGGGTCCTGGGATCGAGTCGCAGCGGGCTCTCTGCTCAGCAGGGAGCCTGCTTCCCTCTCTCTCTCTCTCTGCCTGCCTCTCTGTCTGCTTGTGATCTCTCTCTGTCAAATAAATAAATAAAATCTTTAAAAAAAAAAAAAGAAAAGAAAGCAATAACAACCTGAATAGTAATCAATTTATTAAAGAAATTAAATCTGTAATTAAAAATTTCTGACAATGCTGGTCCAGATTTTTCCCTGGAAAATTATACCAAATATTTAAGAAAGAGTACCAATTCTACACAGTATCTTCCTGAAAACAGAGGAGGGAAAGGTTTCCAACTTATTTTAAGAGGCCGGCATTACCCGGACACCAAAACCAGACAAAGATATTACAAGGAAATACAATTACAGATCAATATCCCTCATGAACATAGAAGTAAACACCTCAACAAAATATTAGAAAATCTAATTAAGAAATATACAAAAAGGAAAATACACCACAACCAGTTCAGTTTATCCCAGGAAAGCAAGGTTGGATTGACATTAAAAATCAGAGTCAGTAACTCATTATATTAACAGACTAAGAAAAAACAAAAACATGACCATTTCAACAGATGCAGAAAAAGCAATTTTCTTCAACAAAAAAAGCAGCTGACAAAATTCAACATTACTTCATAACAAATAAAACTCTCAGCAAAACAGGAACAGAAGATAACTTGCCCTGATAAAGTCATCTGCAAAAGAAATCCTGCATTAACATCATAATGGCAAAAGACTGAACTTTCTGAGATCAAAACAAGTCAAAGATGTCAGCTCTCACCTCTAGTGCTCAACATCACACTGGGAGACAGACCATCTGAAGCCGGCTCCACAACCAGCAAGGAGCCTGATGCAGGCCTTGATCTCAAGACCTTAAGATCGTGACCTGAGCCGAAATCAAGAGTCAGATGCTTAACTGACTGAGCCACCTGGGTGTCTCTATAGCAGCTTTACTCATAAATGCGTTAAACTGGAAACAACCTGAATGTCTTTGAATTGGTGAACGGATAAACAAACTGCTGCATTCATATAACTGATCACTACCCAGTTGTAAGAAACAAAGCCCTGACACACACATAACGTCTCAAATGCATTATACTAAGTGAAGGAAGCCAGGAGCAAAAGGATATGTGTGTGAACACACACATACACTCTCATTATTTAATTTACAGGACATTTTAGAAAAGGTAAAACTAAAGGGACTAATCACCAATACAAGGACTGAGAGTCAGCAATGGAAATGACACATGGGAACAGTGTGAGGGAAATTTCTGGAGGGAATATAACCATCTCATATGTTGACTGTGGTAACTGTTACAGGACTCTATTCATTTGTCCAAACTCAAAACTGTACAGCAAAAAATTCAGATATATGTATTTTTTCATAGTTACAATAGACATTTACTTAAAGTAATTCATTTGCAGTCCAAAGAGTTCTAAATTGTACATTTCAGGTTTAATCAATTTCTTAAAATTACTTTGAGGACAGAGGCAACCACAAATGTCAACTATGATCCTTTCTTTGCCCATTTTTCTCTCTCTTCTTTCCTGCCTAACCTCTTTCAGATATCATTTAAGGTAGAATTTACCCTCACATTTTGTCCACTGCTCTTTTTTTTTTTTTTTTCAAGATTTAAAAAAAAATTTATTTATTAGAGAGAGTATGAGAGAGATCACAAGCAAGGGGTAGGGGTAGAGGGAGAAGCAGACTCCCCACTAAGCAGGGAACCCAAGGTGGAACTCGATCCCAGGGCCCTTGGATCATGACCTGAGCCAAAGGCAGACGCTTAACCAACTGAGTCACCTAGGCACCCAAGCCACTGCTCTTTATGCAAAATCTGCTGCTTCGCGGTCAGGTGCAACGCTCCCGTAATGTGAGTCATCCTGTTATTTTTTTTTTTTTTAAGATTTTATTTTTATTTATTTGTCAGAGAGAGAGAGAGAGAGAGAGAGAGAGAGAGAGAGAGAGCGCGCGCACAGGCAGGCAGAGTGGCAGGCAGAGGCAGAGGGAGAAGCAGGCTCCCCGCCGAGCAAGGAGCCCGATGTGGGACTCGATCCCAGGACACCGGGATCATGACCCGAGCAGGAGGCAGCCACTCAACTGACTGAGCCACACAGGCGTCCCAAGTCATCCTGTTATTATCAAGATTCCTAGGAAGTCTTGTTATGGCTTCTGTTACACCATCATTCTCACATACTGTATCATCTTGCATTAACCCCAGTTTATTGAACCCTGCACCACTATAATACCATTTTTTAATATCCCCAGCCCCCAGCTGGATGCTGCAATGGCAGGCTTGCTCTCCATGATGCTCCAACACGACAGGTGTATGTATTTTCATAGTATTTATAATATATTTTGAAGTATTGTAAGAATTTTACTGTATGTAAATTACAAAGCAAACTACTGCTACATCGTATCGGTATCAAACAATACTGTCTACTGGTACCCCAAGGATTTAAGTAAGAGCATTCTTTCAGCCGGAATTCCCTAATAAGCCAATGGACATTGCATAAATTAATACCTTATTATGCCTTTCCCATGCCCAGAAACAGAAAATTAGCTTCTAATGAAATATGACCACACGCTGTCACAAAGCAAGGGACAAATCTAAATGGTACCTGAAGAACCCAAAATTACAGCCTTTTCCACTGAAGCCCAGTGGAAAATGGATATAACTTTACCAGCTTTTAGGTTGTGGACTGATGAGCACAATCTTACATGTAAGATTGTAAGCACAAACTTACATGTAAGTAATTAAATAAAAACTATATATTGGACCAAAAATTGCCATTGATACTTATGAGGTTACACCGAACTTAAAAAATTGCCAAATCATCAAATCACCTTTTTAAAAAGTAAAATCCTAATATTTAACAGCTAATACTTAAACATTAAGAATATTTCAGGAGCAGGGCACCTGGGTGGCTCAGTGGGTTAAGCCTCTGCCTTCAGCTCAGGTCGTGATCCCAGCGTCCTGGGATTGAGCCCCACACTGGGCTCTCTGCTCGGCGGGGAGCCTGCTTCCCCCTCTCTCTCTGCCTTCCTCTCTGCCTACTTGTGATCTCTCTCTGTCAGATGGATAAATAAAATCTTTAAAAAAAAAAAAGAATATTTCAGGGGCACTTGGGTGATACAGTCAGTTTAAGTATCATACTCCTGGTTTCAGCTCAGGGTGGTGAGATCGAGCCCTGCCATCGGGCTCCATGCTCAGCTTGTAGTCTGCTTAAGACTCTTGCACTCTCTCTCTGCTCCTCCCACACACTCTGTGTCTCTCTCTAATAAACAAATAAAATCTTTTTTTAAAAAAGATTTTATATTTATTTATTTGACAGAGAGAGACACAGCAAGAGAAGGAACACAAGCAGAGACATGGGAGAGGAAGGAACAGGCTTCACGCCGAGCAGGGAGCCTGAGTTGGAACTCAATCCCAGGATGCTGGGATCATGACCTGAGCTGAAGGCAGCCGCTTGACAACTAAGCCACCCAAGTGCCCCTAAATAAATCTTTTTTAAAAAAGGACATTTTAAGTTTCTCTTCCAAGATGTTTTTATCTTATAATTCTACTAATCTTAAATGAACACGTAATCAGACAAAACTAAAATCAAGAAGTTGTCCTGAAAGATGCGCTGTGGCTAGTAGCTTCATCATCAGGTTGTTAGTGTATTAACAAGGTTATGTAAAAGGGCAACAAGTAAGTTAATACTGACAAATAATGTGATGTATATGTTTTTCCAAAATGAGTGATTTATCTTCAATGTGTTCATTATGAGTAAGAATTCTGTATTTTGGGGTCCTGAGATTGAGCCTGATATTGGGATCCATGTTGGGCATGAAGCCAGGTTAATATTCCCTCTCCCTCTGCTCTCTCTTTCCCTTTCCAATAAAGAAAGAAAGAAAGAAGAAAAAAACCCCCCAAACCTCAAATGGATTATGGTCCTTAAATGCAAAATCCTGTATGTTCTTAGAAACTTTAAATAATGATTTCTATAATTTGAGGGAAAAAGAAATCCATCCTAGATTTTCATGCTTACATTTCTCCAATTAGAAAATTTCCATTTTGAAGAATGAGAAAAAATTTCAAAAGCCAAGCCTTTATTAATTTGCCTATAACATTCGTTCATTGCTCACCTCCCCAAAGAGAGGTTTCATCCTGAAAGGATGTTCTTAATGTTAGATTCAAGTTCAGAGCTATAATAGATATGGTCTTTTATCTTAACAATCACCACTACAAAAGCTGTAATTAGCCTTAATAACCAAATTAACCAAATTGAGTAAGTCGTTCTCCAAATTTTATTAATTCAGAGTCCCACTTTGGGCATTTATCTCCTTCTCCTCCAACACATGCCTGAAACATTTGTAGTTTTAAAAATAAAGCTCTTTGATAAACACTTCATTCTGCTGTCCGTCAGAAACATTAAACCTTGTAAAGACTCAACCAAAAATACTACACAGAACTCAGTGAGAACTTAGCATTTCTAGCACCTACCAGAGGACCTGGCATCTATAAAGGTATTATTGGTTCTTTCACAAAGGATACTTAATTATTTGCTATGAATTACAATGAAAACAAATTCAATACTTTTAAATTGCTTTCCTAGCTTCAATGCCTCAAAGTGTATAGAGGCAATTATCCAATCACTGGTGTGTGCATCACTCAGTTTCTGTTATCCACAGCACATTTCAGCTCTAGTCCAGCTTTTCTCCACCATTCAGCATGCTTTTTACCCTTCTTTCCACTAAGCCATCTAATGTGCAGGCAGTGATTTTACCAAAAAGATACACTGTAACATACAAGCCAAAGTAAACCAAAACTAGGAAGACAACTCCCCTGGGAAGAAGAAAAAGATGAAAGAAAGCATTCTTTTGCACAAGGCGACCAGATGCACCACTCCATAGTCTTAAACCTGTTCACATCCTACAACTCACCGAACAGTGAGCGAATGTCGGCAGACACACACTGAGGCAGAAGACAAATCATCACAAACACCTTTCTGGTTACTTCTGCATTTCACCAGTAGCAGTGCCAGCGAACAAGCACGTACACTCCCAGGAAATGTGGGTAACAAGAATTAATGAATTTGACATGCCCTGAAAGCCTGTCCTCTCCATCAAACATTTAGATGTACAAATTACTATCACTCTGCCCTACCTCATATACCCACTGTCTTACGTTTCCAACTAGAAGAAATGTTTGATAAACAAGCTCTGATCTGGAAAGGGCAAGGTACGCCCCAGGCCAGCCCACTTAGTGTCTCTGAGGTGGCAGTTCCCCACTTAAACAATAGGAATAATAATCCCTACCTACCTCATAAGGCTGTTTAGACTTAAAGTGTTTGAAAACTGTAGAGTTTACTCAGCTCCAAAAGGTACACTCCCTGCAAACCCCTGTGTAGAAGACTCTGACGTTAAGGACACAGAGACTCAAAGGTTAGAACAGGAATGGAGGGCTCAGATCCCAAGTGATTCTGTGAATACCCTTACAAGTATTTTTTAGTTGATCTACTAAAACTATTAAGAGAACATATTAAATAAACAAAATATCCATGACATTAAACACTTAAGCTAGTAATAATGGGTTCCTATAAATTAATTTCCACTTGCTGTATGATTATAGTAGGAAACATTGTTTAGTCTCTCCTTTTCCCTTGGTTTCAACAATAGGCTTTTAAATGTGTTTGTTTTCTGGTAGGCATTGTTCTCTCCAGCCTCCCAGGCCCCAGGTAGGGCCCACAGGGCCACTCAGAGGTCTGAGATGCTTTGGGTAATTTTGTCTTTATCTAGTCACATGGAGGAAGCTCTCAACCTCATCCCTATCCCTGTATTTTGTCTGCCCATGATAACTTCATGCCAGAGGATGGACAAAGAGTGCAGTGCTGAAGCCTGTGTATACTGATCCTTTAGCACCCCCTTCCTTAGCATCTCTGCCAAAACTTCTAGCTACCATCCAATCCACTTCGCCTCCCTTTTTCATTTTCAGTGCCCAGGGTGCTAGAGTCTTCTACAGGAATACAAAATTAAGTTACCTGAGCTCAAGTTCTTATTATTAGAGGAGGAAAAACCCAGAAGTCAAATCAGGTGAAATCGGTATAATGAGAATATGAAAGTGAGAAAGAATTACTCTAAAAAAATAAATAAATAAATTATTAAAAGTGGAGATGCAGGGACGCTAGGGTGGCTCAGTTGGTTAAGTGTCCTACTTTTAATTTAGCTTAAGTCTTGATCTCAGGATCGTGAGTTCAAGCCCTGCTGCAGAATATGCTAAGATCGTGTTACACTGTTTATTAAAAATAAGCATTCATTTCTGACAAACATCTGACTTAATCCTATATAAGGGAAAAACTGAAATAAAAGAACATAATTTTCACACATTGTTATATCCTATAATTTGGCATTCAAAAAATAACCATGAGAAGAATCACAAAGTATGATCAGATAGATTACCAATATTCTGGTTATCTATTACTATGTAAAAACCTACCCTAAACCTACTGACTTAATAAAGAATGTATCATTGTATCTCATTGATTCTGTTGGTCAGAAACACTCTCTTCCTAACTTTCCCCCGGCCTTAACACAGCCCCTCCATGTGGACAGCATGGGCTTTCTCAGAGCACGGCAGCGTCAGGATGTGAAACTTCAGACTTCTTACATGAAAACTCAGGGACCCAAGACAGAACCTTCTAAAGACAGGAAGTGAACTGCTGGTCATTTAATGTTTGGGCCCAGAAACTGGCCCAACATCTACTCTATCATATTCTGTTGGTCAAACAATTTTAAAAACTGACCAGATACGAGAAAAGAGAACAAACCCCATGTCTCAATGACAGAATAACAAAAGATCTGTGGCTATCTTTAATCTACCACCAGTTACCAGGAAAGATTATAAATTTGCTGGATTACAAAACTGAAAACAAAGGTATTCACTAATGAGTATGAGCATGTTGTTAGTTAAGCTAATCAAAACCAAATAAACTACTGAACATACGAGAAGAGCTGCAAGTAAAGCAGTAAAAAAACAAAAACAAAAACAAAAGCAACAACAACAAAAAAACACCCAAAAAGTCATTATGAAAACTTAACAGCATAGAAGGTGTCCCAACACACAGTGCAATATTAAGTGCTGGTTTGTATGCTAACTTTTTATCCCTTCAAGGAAAATCCTAACAATATCAGGTTACACATGTTAGGTTTCTAATTAGAGTCTACATTTAAAGTTTTAAAATGTCTGTCTTTGGGGTACAAATCATTCCATCTAGTTCAGCGAACATACTTCTAAAAGTGAATGGCATCTTTACTTACCCACCTAACAATAAATGCTGCCATTTACTTTTCATCTCCCCCAACCCTGTACTATGCATTTTAGACACACAATCACATTTCACCCTCACAAAAACTCTCTGTACAGAGAAGGAAACTAAGGTTCAGAGAAAAGAAGAAAGGTATTGTGCTTCTATTAAAGATGGGAGCCAGACTCGTGCTCCCTAAAAACCAGTATTCTCAATAGTTGGGTATTTAGCCTCTGCCTACCTATGTGGTCAAAAAGAACTCCTATAGGGGCGCCTGGGTGGCTCAGTGGGTTAAGCCTCTGCCTTTGGCTCAGGTCATAATCTCAGGGTCCTGGGATCGAGCCCTGAATTGGGCTCTGTGCCTGCCTCTCTGCCTACTTGTGATCTCTGCCTGTAACATAAATAAATAAAATCTTAAAAAAAAAAGAGAGAAAAAAAAGAACTCTAAGTTAGGATTCATATGTGCAGCTATGCATACATAGACTCCAAGATTAATCATTTTTGTCTTTTGCCAGAATCATCATTCCATTCCTCATATTTTAGCAGTATAATACGAAGGGGCACATCACTGTCTAAAATTAGGAAGAAACCTTAAAAGCACAGCTAAGAAACCCTGTACTTTATTTAACCATGTATTCTTATGTACTTAGAACATGTCTCTCCCATGTAGAGAAAGCATCTCCAACAAAAACCAACACAGGTCCATCTAAAAAGAGCCTAATGAAACCAAAGAAAAACACATTTTTCGAAACTGACAGCCACAGCAAAACAAGCAATTTCACTGGAGATTAAAACAATAGACAAGGGCTCCTGGGTGGCTCAGTGGGTTAAGCTTCTGCCTTTGGCTCAGGTCATGATCCCAAGGTCTTGGGATTGAGCCTGCTTCCCCCCCCATCTCTGCCTGCCTCTCTGCCTACTTGTGATCTCTCTCTCTGTGTCAAATAAATAAATAGAATCTTTTAAAAACAAAACAAAACAAAACAAACAGAAGCCCATCTCCTAATTCAAGACTGATTATTCAAATTGGAAGAAATCTGTTTTCTCTGAACATACAGTGTATTCTGAGGTCTGTTGGAATAGAGCGGCATCAGCATTTCCGGGATGATGCCCTTGCGTGTGACTGAGTGTGCCCTTAGCCTGCGGGCTGCGCTGCTCTGGGTGGAGCATTAGGGTTTGTGACTGAAGAGATCAGCTGGCCATTCTCTAGTGCCAACCTCCCAGAGTCCGTGATACTTACTTTTAAAGTCCCTTCTACAGCACAGTGTTTGGTAATATGCAAATCAATTCAGTAATTAAAACAAAAGGTGCACATTTTCCATATAAGACACTTCGAAGTTTTTGCTAAAGGTAGCTCTTCCCCCTATTTTCCAGAAAATATGGGGTGTATAACGCTAATGGGGAGAGCACAGGTGCAGTAGCAAGTGGGGAGCAGAGGGGATAGGAGCAGGGCAACCAACACTACCCTCTCTAAAGGTGAGATACGAAAAGTTAGTGATTCCCTTTTTCCTGTCTCAAAGGCAGAGAATGAAAACTGTTACATAGCTCCATTCCTACTTTTTAATATCATGTTTCTTCTTACAAAATAGTAACCGACGAAGTAAAACAATCACTTGTGGTATTTCCCAAGGTTCCACAGTTATAAAACAATTCATAATATTTATCATATTTATTTTTGTTCTCAGAGGCTATTATGAGAGGCTAGAATTTCATGCATGATCCAATTAACTAATTATACTTATTTAGAGGCCATGAAATGCCTAATTGCAGTCACAAATAGGAGATCACTGGGATAATTAGTTGTGCTAGCAAAACTATAGTCACAAAATTTCTTGGGTCAGACCACACAAAAACTGTAACCCTAATTATAGTATTGTTCGCCGCACAATTCAGTATTAATATGTTAGTCACCTGTGTTTGAAGAGTAAGTTTAACTGGTGAAAACATTCCCCTTACTTTAAATTTGCTATGCTAGTTTCTAATTCACTATACTTCTGGGAAATTTTCAAAATAATACATCAGGTATATTGTTCAGAGAGAGCTATTGAGGTAATTTAAGTCAAGCAGGGCTAACCTCTAAGCAAAAGGGCACAGATTTGATTATCATCTGACCAGGCTCTGAGAAAAGACTGAAGGAAATAACCATCTTTTTGCTGTTAAAAAAAAGAAAAAATAAACGACAGATCTTTCAAAACAGCTAACGGGTATCTTCTAAATGCCACAATGTTCCCTTCTGGCAAACCTGTGGTCCTCATCTGATATGCAGTTTTCCCATTCCATTTGATTTGTCAGTGCTTTCAGACCAACATGCAAAATTCACCAACAGCCTGACCTTATTGGGAATCTGGTTCTGTAGAAATGACCAGAGCCAGCTCTTCTACCACTCACCTCCCTTCTCCTTTTTGAGGGAAGGAGGAATGACAGAAAAAATCAGAAAGAGAAAAAAGGCACAATGACAAGTCTTATTTGAACACACGAAAAGGGTTGTCAGTGTTAGTGAGGGGAAGGAATGTGAACTAGGGTAACCAGCAAGAGCACTTTCCATGGGCTCTGCACCGGCTGCTTGACTAAGCTGCCTTTAGGAACGGTTCTACGATTCGTCCAACAGTCCAAGGTTATAGAAATCTATTTCTGAAGACTCCTGAGATCTTCATGATGTCTCTGTCCTATCAGCGTTCTCCTGGGCCCACTTTCCCAATGCAGGCAAAAGACTGCTAGAATAAAAAACAAAGTGTTATTATGCATTATCTCACCACCTTATTTTATTTAGGCCATGAGAATTCACATTATTGTCATTTTACAGATAAGGAAACTAAGGTTCTCTCTAAGATAGGGGAGCTGTCCAGGGCTATACAGATAGTAAATAAGAGGATCAGAATCCATACTTAAGACCGTCTGACTCCAATAAATCTGTTCTTTATATTCCAGTTCAAGGTTTTGAAAACTCAAACAGTCCAGGTGAGCTTGTCTCTATTCACCCCTCTGAAAAGGCATGCTTTGCTTGGGTGTCTTACATTTGAATATATATTATAAAACTGACACAGAATAGTGACTGTGAATATGAAATATATTAGCTCTATCCTCAAAGTTTTCTGAAACAGGTCCTACATGATATTAACTTCATTTCTTCAGTTCTCTTAGGCAGTCTCGGGCAGCTTTTTATTTTTCCCTTATTCATTTTGTTTCCTAACTAGACTATAAGCTCCTAACGACAGTGCCTACCAAAAGGCACTGTAAACAGCAGGTTATTGTTAATTGAGCCGCTATTCTGCTAAGGTACTCTATCATCCACCAGCCACATTTAGGGATAAGTGCTTCTCTGAACCAGCAGGACAACAACTGGCCTTTTACTTAACCATGGAGAACACCAATTCAGGATAAAAGATCATCAGGAGCCCTAACAAAAAATAATCAAATTTGCCAATAGTTATGATTATGGAATACTGATGAATACACTTTAGCACTACAGTTGTGTAAGAATCCCCAGAAAAAAGGATTGCAGTCATCGGTCATATCAGAACTGCAATTTTACTCATAAAAACATAAAATATTATTTTATTTATTAAAATAATATTTTTTATTATTTTATTATTATTTTAAACATAAAAGCATTGACTTTTCTATGGAGTTTAGAAAGAACCTGTGATGGGTGCCAAGTTTCTTGGAGAACAGAATGTTTCATTTTGCTCTAATTCATTCTATTACTGAATTAAACTTTGATGTATTGGTCTTGACAAGTGCTTCATGCTGATTGTATTGTGTATGATAGTATAATCACTCCCCATGCATTTCCCACTGGCTGGCTGATTAATGCAATAGATTACCTCCAGCACTGATGGCAAGGGGGAATCATTGCCCTTCTGTACTCTAAACTGTTTGTGTTTCAGTGTGCGTGCGTGTGTGTGTGCATGCACATGCGCACACACGCATGCAAGCGTTCAGGCATACATAGGCAGCCATGAATATCCACCATGGGAGGAGAAGGCGGGATAAGCCAGAAGGGGAAGAAAAGAAAACTGAGGACACAGTGAAGATTATGGCCTTTCAAATACTGTTTTCGGTACACCAAAAATAATCACTTCCTAAGGCTTCCAGATATAACTACACTTCAGTTATTCACTCATTATTTTACTCTCAAATATTTTACTATATGCACCAACTACATGCCAGGCACATTTTTCCCCCACCAACTATATGCCAGGCACATTTTTTTCCCCTACATGTACAGGAAAACTAACGAAAAAAAAAGTGTCATTTCCAGTGTTCTGATCAGTGTACAAGAAGGGAAAAGGGGTGTGAGTTTATCACATGAACGTTAATATAGAGATGGAAAAGGACGGCTCTGGAATTAGTTTAAATGTACCAAAAAGACAGCAACTGACAAGATCATTAAGTACAACGAGTGGCTTAAATGGTTTCAAAACTAACCAAAATCTCGCAGACTAGATGGTCTACCAAGGACATAATGTTTAGCAAAGAGCATCCTCTATGTATGACCAGTATGTATGGCGAATAGGTTGCTGAACCTATTCGCTACTGATGTCATCTTTAAATGTCTGCATGTTGGATGTCAGACTTTTGCAGTCTTGGCACATTCTGAAAGCATTCTTCCTAACAGGATTTTCTTCCACTTCCAAGCTTCTATTTGACCCAAGTGCCCTGTTTACAGTCCTCCCATCCAACCTCATCAGCCCATGTTCATCCACAAGAGAGACTAGCTTCCAATCTAAGCCATTTCAAGGTTGCTAATAACCTAAGTCTGATTCCTGACTGATGAATTCTTACTCTCTCCTCCAGGTTTGCACGAGCAAATTTTGAAATTTACTATAAGATACCCCAAAAGGAAAGGGGCTGGGGAACACAAGGAAGGGTCAAGAAGGTATAGTTGGTCATGGTTCAAATATTTACAGAGTTTTGGATTTCTCTGTCAAAGGTTATCTTTGCAAGAGAAGACAGAGAGTTGGAAGGGTTAGTCACATTTCAGACAATTATTATCACTACTCTCGGTTATTCATTTCTAGATCAGAGCCCGAGAAAATAGCCTAGAACCCAGGCACTAACTCATCCAAGGAATTTACAGCAGAAGGCCCCTTCCTGTATTTTACCAGACAACATGCTATTCTCATTCCAATTTGGGATTTTTTTTTTTTTTTAAAGATTTATTTATTTATTTATTTATTTGTCAGAGAGAGAGAGAGAGTGAGCACAGGTAGACAGAGTGGTAGGCAGAGGCTGAGGGAGAAGCAGGTTCCCTGCTGAGCAGGGAGCCCGATGTGGGACTTGATCCCAGGATGCCAGGATCATGACCTGAGCCGAAGGCAGCCACTTAACCAACTGAGCCACCCAGGCGTCTCCCAATTTGGGATTTTTAAACACTAAAATGTTATGCAATTGTTAGATAAGCTTATAGCAGCCTCACAAAAATTCTCCTGCTATAAATCACTTATCAACCTGTCTTCTCCTTAAAATAAAAAATTACTTCTACAAGTAAGTCATTCTTTAGTAGACCTCTAAGAAGAGCAACTATTTAAAAGCCCACTGAAGACAGTCACAATCAAGCATGTACTTTTAATCTCAGAATCCTTTGTCTTAGAGAAATCTTAACAGAGAGCTTAAGTGTCAAGTGATGAAAGTCACTCTGTCAGGATTGAGAGGACTTGCCTCCCCCATCCACACTCTCTTCCTCCCTTTCCCACCTCAGGGGCTTCTATGAGGCATTGCGGATCCCCTGTCTAAGAGACACCCATTAATCATTTTCCTGGGTTCTCCTGCCCCCTCATTAACCCACCTAAGCTTGAATCAACTACAGAAACATTTGTAAAGCACCTTGCTCCACACAACACCCACAGAGAACAGCCTAAGTGGCTGCTTCTGTCCTCCCTGTCTTCCACCTCTTTCAGTCTAGCTCTTGGCATCTCTGATTCCCCACGAAGCCCCTGGGAACCTCAGATGGCTTAAATGAGGCTTCTCAGACCTCGTTAATTTTTGTATGCTGCCACTTCAATGGAAGAAATGGTGAGAGGAAATTATCCCCAGCCTGTCCTTCCTTCATTCTCATTCTCTCACTTCTACCACTCTAGTGTGATGGTGCTCTCTAGAGATCCACAATCTAGCAAGGAGGCTGCTCCCTCCCCCAACCACAGTTCCCTTTGGTGGCAGTTTCTTGAAGGCACCGCAATACTAACGCTCAATACTAACTCTTAGGAAATGGGAAGAGAAGAGAACTTTCCTAAAATTGCTATGAGGAAGAAAAGGATACTTTATACCAATGCTCTGACACTCCTAGCAGCCACTACTCTGAGAATAGTTACCTACTCCCAATGGACACATCTTACAAAGAAAACAAAACAAAACAAAAAGTAATTGGAACCCATTCTTGGTGCAAATAATGCTGCCAGCATACTACATATACAATAAGGACACTAACATGTACTACAATGAGTCATAAGGCATCTTAACTCTTAACCCAATCCCTATGGTCTATATTTAGAATAAGGTTTTATAAAAATACACAAGGGAGTGATCCCCAAGGATTGTTACAAATTATCCAATTGTACACCTAAACAACTTAGAGAATGACTATCATTAGGAATCTCCAATTGCTTAGATAATAGGATCAAATGGTCTGTAAAGATCTTTTTTGATCTTGATAATCTACCATTTTCTGCTAATATTTATTTAAAAATTTTTCCTCTTTATTTCCACTTTTCCTCACAAAGAGGTACTGAATGGATAATTAAACCCTAGCAGCTGCACTCAAGAGGATGGTGGATAGTACTGCACAGGAAGTAAAGAAATATGCCTTCTCTCCTTTAGTTAACTTCTGACCCAAACTAGAAATTAATTCTGCCTACTTAAAGAAACCGAGAACAAGCCCCTCTTCCCTTCCCCACAGCAGAGCAGAACCCAAAGGTCTCTGACCCACAAACACAGAACTCTCAGTTTTAAGAGACAAGAAGCAACAGGACCATACCACGGAGAAAGAAACCAGGCCCGGGTAATGAGGACTGAGCAGCAGACAGGCATTCCGAGAACACGGCTGGATAGAAGCAAAGCCTCCTGAGCAGCACAATGTATGAAGCCTCCTTATTGAAAGGGAGCTCCAGATAATAAGGGGGAAACCACAGAAACAGAAATGTACACTCCTATTCCAGAGCAGGCCAGCCCAGACCAAGAGCAGGAGGGGTCTGCAGAGCTACAGACCACATGACATAAACAAGTGTTGACAACCGTGTTATCACTACCGCCTGGCAGAGGCTGGGACAGACACCTGAACCTAAGGGTCTCACTGGCTCCTTAGCAAAGGAGCCTGGAGAATGATATGAAAACCTGACTGTAACCCAGCTGCAGTATGTACGGCATGTACTTTGTGAGAAGCATCCGTTTATTCTGACAGTTCTCAATCAACAGCATGGACTTCGCTCTTCTACATTAATGTGGCTTTTTTAGACTGAAGTCAGAGAGTCTCTAGAAACACAGATGAGCACCTAGAGTAGGTAAACTCTGCTGACTACCACCATTAGACCCGCAGGACCCCAGGTGGGCAGACCAGGCCATGCAGCTTTTCCAGGGCTTACTGTCATCTAGGTGACCTTCGCCTTGCCCCTGCTCTGCCCTGAGACTCCTTAGACCCCTTAGCAGAAAGGCAAATTAAATCAAGTAAGGATGGAGTCCAGTTTGGTGGTTTAGTCTTTGAAGTCACTGACCTGGGATCAAATTCCTGCTCTGCTGCTGTGACCTCAGGCAAGTTATAGCTGAGGCAGTGTACTCAGCTATAAAATTCACAGTAATAATTATACCTATTTCACTGGATTGTTTTAAGAATAAAAAATATAATGCATGCATTAAGTGCTTACCATAGTGCCTGATAAAGTAAGTGTTGATATCTATGTCATCTTTACTAGCTGGACTAAAATGGGAAATAAAAGACAGCAAAAATCTAGATCCTGTGTCTACTCTCTCTCCCTCCTCACCTCCCTTTGAAGTAACAACAAAGGACAATAAAACTGGACTGAGAATCTTGAAAACAACATTGTTGATCATGAATTTGAAAGTTTTATAGCCCTCCCCTATTGAGTTAGTTCATCCCTGTCTTTGTTCATGTTATTCCTTCTCACTACTTCTTCCCTACACCTCACCTTCATGAACCATATTATGTATGTAAATATGTAATGTGTAATGTACACAATATATACATAGTATGTACATAATATGTAAAACCATATTAAATACCACCTGTACAAGTATTTGTACTAATATGTGAATGAATTACCCTGTCAAAGTGCTCCTCAGTTCATTTATACCTATTCTAATTTCTGTCTCCTGATGGTTCCATCTCTCTACCCCCTCTCGACTATAAGGACCATTACTAACAGTAAAGTCAAACACTTATATCTTACATCTATTCCTCTGGACATAGCAAGTGCTTAATACATACTGAGACAGAAACCACAATAAGACTTTTGGAAAGAAGGGTTAATGGACTTTTCTAAAATTGCTATGAGGAAGAAAAGGATACTTTATACCGATGCTCTGACACTCCTAGCAGCCACTACTCTGAGAATAGTATCTACTACCAATGGACACATCTTACAAAGAAAACAAAACAAAAGTAATTGGAACCCATTCCTGGTGCAAATAATGCTACCAGCATACTACATATACAATAAGGACACTAACATGTACTACAATGAGTCATAAGGCATCTTAACTCCTAACCCAATCCCTGTGGTCTATATTTAGAATAAGGTTTTATAGAAATACACAAGGGGGTGACCCCCAAGTATATGGGGTTTAAGTGGTAAAGTATATTCTCTTTATGCCCAGGAAAGACAAACTGGTAGGTGAGAAGCAATCCTTAATGTGGGGTTCGTTAAGTTTATATCGTACACTTAGAGCTACAAATAAGTTCCCAACTCTGTGCCTGACATCTTTTTGCTGCAAGCGGGCTCTGGGAATTGCTGTTTCTCCATGGCACCAGCAAAGGGAACACAACTTATGTGGCAACCACAATGGAATGCTCCCTATCTCTCACAGAAAAGCAGTTACTCCTCAGCCATTCACTAACCACCATCAGCTTCAAAATCTGGAAAGCCCAGATTTGAAATTTGTCATATAAACCAAGCAGCAGCTCTGAACCATGGTGAAATTACTTACACCCTAAAATGTTGGGAGATGTAAGGTGGCATTTCCCAGAAATTTCTCTACAATGACCCCCAAAGCAGAATCTCTGGAATCTTATCTCTGTGCACAAAAGCCCTTATAAATAACTTAGAGCATCACTGGAAATGTGTGACTTAAGCATGTGAGTCCGGAATAATGAAGATGGGTAGAGAATAAGTCCACAGAGATGACTACCTGTATCAGAGGTATAGCTAGAACAGTGTTCTGAGTCCATGAAGTAGGTAATTTTTAGTATTTGCAATAAATCTGGTTTCAACGGATGGAATGAGGGGCTAAGTTCTCTACTGCTGAACAAAGATTTACTGTGATTCCAAGTACCCTGAATCTGTAGACCCACTCAATCTAACACTCTACAAGGAACACTACCATTGTTGCTTAATAATAGTGGTTAAACTAACCTTACAATGGAATTCAAAATAGAAAGAAACTTCCAAATGGCTATGTCTGCTCACACAGAGTTAGGTATCCATATTAAAAAAAAAAAAAAAAAAAAAAAAAATTTTTTAAAGGATTTTAAGTGATCTCTAAACCCAATGCGGGAATCAAATTCACAAACCAGAGATCAAGAGTTGCATGGTCCATGAAGTGAGCCATCCGGCGCCCCCATAGCAAAACCTTTGAAAAGAAATCTGAGAGGTAACACCTTGTTCTTGTGAACTGAGTGAGCACAGCTCAGAGCAGCAAGGCTCTTGCAATGAGAGCCCAGCCTCTCCCTCAAAAAACCAGGGTTTACATGGTATAAGCAAAACACACGGCTCAGCTGAGAGAGAAAGTTAAGTGTTCAAAATTTTAGGGGAAAAAAAACCACATTATGTAATACCTGAAAATGAAAATTTAAGGATTTTTTCCCCATGAAAAAGCTGTAATTAAATCTTATTTAACTGTTTCCTCTAATAACATCCATTTTAATTAGGTTTTAATAGACTGGCAGCCACAACCTATAGTCTTATGAAGCAAAGTAAAATTACAGTCTAGGAGGACATTTAAGGAAAGAGACTCATCAACACAGATGAGAGGTTACAATATATCCCCTCATCCCTAAAGACCCCCGCGGTAATTAAGTGTGCTGAACAGACAGCCATTAGGGCTAACAGTAGGTGTGCTCGCCACCAATCAGCACTGGGTTATTCTTTGAAATCGAAGGGTTATTGCTGTGATCTGCTTTCTAGAAAATTTGCATGTCATGGAATAAAGAATGCAACTAAAGAGGTGTGGGTTCTATAGCGCCACCAAATCTGCAGCTTCTGTCCATGCAATGATTTTAAGGTATGCATTTTCTTGAGATTTTAAGGTATGCATTTTCTTATACTGAACATGATACAACAGCACTCATCCCGAGAAGATTGCTCTATGTTTCAGAAAATGAACATCACATAGAAAAAGCAAAATTAATGTATGAAAAACAGATTCATGCTTAAGAATAATGTATCTGCAAATGAGATGCACTGAACAGGATCTTTAATAGCATGCATCTGTATCTATTTCATACAACATTATGAAAATCAGGGAATAAATCACGAAAATTAACTTAGACCAAATGAATATCATAGGCACTTATTTTAGAAAAGAAGAACTAAGTATAATCAATCCCTTTGTTAGCCAGAGGATGGGGAAAGGAATCTGGCCTGTTGCTACTTTGGAGAAGTCTGTATATACTTATTCAAAAGAGAGACAAAGTTATGTGAATATATACTATTTTTAAAACTAATTCCGAAACATCAACGCTTAAATTTTAATAAATCACATATACTCCATAAGTTGAAAATATTGGGGAGGGGAATATCTGATCCTCTCAAAAACTACCGTTTTGTAATCAGGCCAACAATCTGATGACTCCAAATCCCTCCGCCAAGAAGCAGTTACTTGGCTAAGATACTCTTGTACACTCTTGTACACTCTCATCAGATTAAGGCTTTCATGCCAGGAATCTTTTTTTTTTTTTCCTGGTGTATTGGCCATTGCCAGAAATGGACCCATCGAATTCACCAGTGCTAAGGAGTTAAGCATCTGAGATTTAATTTAACAGTTTCAGCTTTATTAAGCTGTCACAGAGCAGCCCCACTTTGATAACAGTAGCTGCTCCAATTATGGCTTGGTTTAGGGTTGACAAGTGTAATGATTCATTCGTGGCACATGAGAAGCAATAAAAGGTTGTTTTGCATTACAGCTTTAAAAATGTGGGCACTTTTTTCATTTAATTTGTCACTTAGCTTTTGCTAAGAGGACATTTAAATTGCAGTAAAAGGCAAATGGGGCTTTTAGTTTAAATGTAATCCCCATATTTAAATGATCTGTAATGGTGCAGTGTTGGAGTGGGAACACTATTGTCTCACAGTGGGTCCTGATGGTGACATGTGACATTTGTATTCAGGTCCTGTATTATCCATGTGGCTAAAGGGCTTCCAATTTCATTTCACAGCCAGAAGCCTGCAGAAAACACCAATTAACTTGCAGATCCCATTTGCCGACAAAACTCAGCCTCTTCTCAATGTCTGGCATCTGGCAGTGCTCAGCATTTAATTCCAAAGCAGAGCCTTGAAGCAATGTGAGCCCTATGCAGGGGCACAAAGTCAAATTCTCCCATTTTATTTATTTTTTTTATAATTTTTAAGATTTTATTTATTTATTTGACAGACAGAGATCACAAGTAGGCAGAGAGGCAGGCAGAGAGAGAGAGAGGAAGGGAAGCAGGCGCCCTGCTGAGCAAAGAGCCCGATGCGGGGCTCGATCCCAGGACCCTGGGATCATGACCTGAGCCGAAGGCAGCGGCTTTAACCCACTGAGCCACCCAGGCGCCCCTAATTCTCCCATTTTATTAAGAAGCAAAATCCTTTCCTTTTGTAGTCCAGAAGCAACTTTTAGTTAATTTTTTGGTGAATGAATATTAAGATATGATAGCTACTGTTACTTCTACATGGGATTCTTTGTAAAACTTAGACTCCATTAAAGTGGCTAGTGACCTCTGCTTGCCATCAGAGTACACAAGAGAATATATAGCAGTCTAGTAATGATGGGGTGGAGGGGAGGGATGATTTGTGAAGAAAGAAAATACAGGGCAAGGAGATATATTCATCCTAGACTGAAATCAAAGAACTTGTATAATATAAAGCCTGGCCCATAATCAGAAAGCAGTTCATCAGAGGGTATAACTAGAATCAGCTGGTGGAAACTTCTACCTAATGAGAATTATACTTTTGATAGAGAGCTAAAGTGCATAATTTTCAAAACCAACTTGGAAAAGTGAGATGGGGCTAATGTATTAAACATGAACGCTGTTAAGTTTTATTTAACTATATCACTTGTACATTTTTGGATACCAAAAAAAATATT
Source organism: Enhydra lutris kenyoni (assembly GCF_002288905.1). Lineage (NCBI taxonomy): Eukaryota > Metazoa > Chordata > Mammalia > Carnivora > Mustelidae > Enhydra > Enhydra lutris. The sequence goes on along the minus strand of NW_019154134.1, from coordinate 11,947,985 downwards.
AGCACTTTCTTCCTAATTAGTTATTTGTAATCCTAAATTCCTCCAAGTACCAAAGCTCTTTTAATTTTATTCATTCAATATTAATCCAATACTTTTTCTTTAAATGATTCCCTCTATTATAGTTTTTTTTTTAAGGTAGAACTTTTGAATGTCATAAATCAACTAGTCAATTCAATTTCACTACAGAATTAAAAAACTGAGGAGGGTTTACTTAAGAAAGTGTTATCATTCAGTTCGACCACGCTTAAACATATCCATCACACCTGTGTTTTTCAAACTACCATACTGTGCTCTCAAACACTCTTCCAATATATTGAAACAAACTACTATAGTTAGGGACTGATCTAAATTTGACCAAGTTATTATAAGATAATTAATAAAAATACGAGGGGAAAGGCCAACAAATATCTAACATAGCTGGCAAGTAGCAGACGTATACATTCAAAAAAAAAAAAAAAAAGCTGTCACCCACAGCAAGCTTCTGAACACACATCCTATTAATTGCAAAGAGGAAACTCTGATGTTCAATTCTTTACCAACTTGTGGCATAACCCTAAATTAGTCAATATCATCTTTTGGATGATGATCCTAAACTTCCCTGGAGTCCAGTTTCCTTATCCATAGAACAGTTCACCTCAAAGGTCCCTTCCAATTATTACAATCATGTGTTATATGCACAAACAACAGTTTCTCTTTGTCCAGACTTGGCATGGAATCAATCAGCAGGATATGATCTATTATCAGCCAAGAGGGAAAGAAGGGGAAGGTATGAGGAGTTCTACTATTCAATTTCAATGAAACTAGGATCTCCTAGTAAACATATCTATAAAAATTAATATAGGCATTGGTAGAACATTTGTCAAAAATTCCATCTGTCACATTCTTAATAGACAATTTAACAAATGCATTATTTGTTAATTCCCTAGCAATAAACACTGGATAAAAATAATCATCCACCCCAAATTTCCCAGTGAACCTGACTAGTGGATTTCTCATTTCTTCAATCACCTGCTATATTTTTATCTTTATTACAGAGATTTGGGAAGCAATAAAAATTATAGTTTACTTTATCTTTTCCCTTTTGACAATCAGTTCATCTAAGTCTGTAACAGCCAAAAAAATAAATGTTCAAACTACTTTTGACACTTTTAATGTACTCAAAGGGGGGAAAGAGCCAAATTTTAGCTCAACTGGGTACAATACTCTTCTAGAAATGAGTAACCAGCTCTGCTACACAAAATACCTATTTTAAAATAAAATGGCTTTCTTTTTCAAATATTTAAAGGCAGATTTCGGTGCTTGCTTTCCTCAAGATCCGACCATTTCCCCCAAACCCTCCCCAAAATTATTTCCTGCAAATGCCAGCCCAAGCCCTCCTTCTTCTAACCAGTGTCTAATGGCAGTAAGTTCATAAATGAGTAGCTCTCCCTTCAGCAACACTCGAACCACGCGCTTTCAACATTCAACCATGATCTTTACCCATACACAACTCAATGGCAATCCGTCAGGAAACTTGTATTTACCCAGCTCATCCCAGAGCTGCCTGTATTTGTCAGTCATCGCAGTGCCTTGTTGCCTCCAAAGTGACAGACGAGGGTCAGCCATGAATTGCTCTGTTATCAACGTCAACATGCGGGCCCCATTTGAGTCCCTCATCTTCAACATCTCCCGCACCTGGTGGGGAAAAAAAAAACAGACCTTTAGAAAAGTGGTCAAAAATGCACATTAATACAAGAACAGACCACTTTCTTTCTTTCTCTGGGGTCTGAGGCAGTTAATTCTTGATACCAGCCTTCTCTGGCAAACAAAAGTTGTGAAAAATTGGTCTCTATCCTAAATGACAATTTAATCAGAGAATTAACTGTTAATTTTTTAAAATTATGTTTCATAATCCAAATGAGGAAAAGACATTTGGTTAACTTTCCAATTACAAAAACAAAAACAACAACAACAACAACAAAAAAACAAAAACAAATTTTTTGCTAGCCCACAGAAAAACACCACCAAAATAAATCATCTGGCACCTTCCTGATTCTTCCAAATGATTATACTTACCACTAGAGTAGAAAAGCCGAAAGCAGTCTACTGATAACTCTTCAGGGATCTTCTAAATTGAATGGATAATGTTTTTAATAATAGATCTGTTTTACTGTTTTTTAAAACCTGCTTTATTGAGACATAATTCACATACCATATAATTCACCCATTTAAACTGTGCAATGCAATGTTTTTTAGTTTATTTCCACAGTTGTGAAGTCCTTCAGTTTTTGAGCTAAATTATAATTTCAGTAAGTCCTCACACCAAAGTTTTCTGACAAGAAGAGCAATACCATACTTTTATATTCACCCCAATGGGGCTGTAAGAGGAAATGGGCTGTGCTGCAGGTTAAAGAACTCTCTAGCCCTAACTGAGCAATCCAGGAAGCAGAATTATAGCCTGTGACCTAGCGAGCTAACTCAGCTTCTCAAGCTGGAACTTCAAGCTCTGTCCATTACTCTGGAGCCAAATCTCCCAAATTTTAATAAATCAAAATAAAAAAAAAAAGGAAGAAAAGAAACACAAGACTAAGTTTCTTTATAGGAAACTGTAGATAAATCCACCCATTCGAAAAGTGTATTCTGCTATGTGTTCAACAAACACGAATCCCAGCTGAACACCACACCACCAGTTCTCCCTATAGGAAATTACTGGAGTAAGGTCACAAGCAGCAGAAAAGGAGAGGGGATCCTTTTATTCAAGATTCTATGTGAAAGGCAAATCAAAGAGGAAATGTCAGATACTCAATAACGCAGCCCAAACCTCAAGATCTACTGATCCTGTGTCAGGCTTATACTCTGACAAGTAATGGAAGTCCATCACAGGCTTCAAATGGGAGCCCTACAAAGAACCCCAAAACACTTCTACACTAAATCACAAGTGTTGTGCTTTCCAGGATTATTTCAGTAATAATCTTAAGAAGTTTTTTTTTATTTCTAATACGGAAGCACTAAAAAGTCATGAACAGAAGAAGACTGAGAGGAAGAAAGGGAATTATAATTTACTGGACATCACGCTAGAGAGTTTTACAGTTATACTTATCATGTAATCTTCATACAACCATATAAAATAGGCCAGATTATAATTCCCATTTTATGAATTATAAAAACCATGTTTCAGAGAAGTGTAGTAACTTGCCCAAAGGACAAGAGGAATCTCTGGGATCAGGGCCCAGATCTGTCTTAACTCTAAAAGTTATGCCAAAAAATTAAAAAATAAAAAAGTTATGCCATTTCCAAAATTAGATGATGCTGTTGCTTCATATGGCACAAATAATGTGTACATCACATAAAAGGATAAAAACAGCAGCTATAGGCCAGTCTAATACCTCTTTTACCTTGCTTCCAGTAGGCCAAAGTATACTATTCACTACCATGAGAATCTGTGAAATACTTCCCGTGTGTCTAAATATACCAAACCTTTAATATTACCACTACATCATGGATGTGATTTAATGTTTAATTTCCTGATACATTTCTAACCTATTACTCAGCAACAGCAATGAAAATAAACACTTCACTGTTAAGTATATAAACCACAACTATTAAGCAATACTCAAACACATCTACAGTCTAATAGTAATTAATTTTCAGATGGCTAACATATTTCAAGAGTTTGATGTACCTGTGAATTACCAAAGAATGATTAAATCATGTGTGAAGTAGTTTTAGTGTAAGATGTATTATATTATAATCTAATTTTCAGAAAATCGGCAATCAATACATAGTAAATGGGATAAATCTTTAATAAGAGAATACTGATTAACCAAAATACACTATTTTCTGGCCATAACCAGTAACAGAATTCTTCAGAGCTAAATAATAATTTTTTTGATTATTATAAATACTAGAAAAGCTGTTTAACAAAAGTGTCAATGAGTTATGAAAACTATCAATTATTTCATCCATTAAAACCAATCTGAATCCATTAGTCATATTAGTAGCTGTACCCCCACGAAAAGACACTGACTTAATATTACTAAAAAAGCATTTTACTTAGTATTTAGAATTGCGTTTATGGTACTAAAGGGTCTGTATAAAGCAAGAGACACAGCTTCTACTCACACAGAACTTATAAGGAAGATAAGCCTGTTTCTTAGGCCATCAAATTTTGGTGATGAAAATTTAACCATTTACCAAGGCCAAAATGATGTGTTAGACAGCATTATCATTTAATCACAACATGAGGAGATATGTTATCATTAGCTAATTTTATAGATGAGGAAACTGACTTGAGTAACTTGTCAAGGTTCATACATTCAATAAGATTTAGAGTTTAAATTTAAAGCCAGGACTTTATGATTCCAAAGTCCATGCTTTTGAAACGAATTTAAATATACTGAACATTACTAAACTAAATATATAATGTTATATGCATGTATTAATTGTACAAAAATAATTATGTAAAATTTACAGACTATGGATTGGAACAAGAGATACTTCTCAACTTTTAAAAAAAAAAAAAAAAAAAAAGCCCTAAATATATAAAGCACATTTTAAGGACTGTATTCAAAATTATGCTCTACTTGAGAACATTAACTAGGAAAACTAAAAGCTTGAAAATATGGTATTTCTAATAATACTAAGCTATTTACTTTTGAGTTTGGACGTTTTTCCGAAATTGTATAAACTGTCACCATTTTAATAATGGGAAACAAAAATGTTTCACATCTTGACTAAGGATAGCTAAGTAAATTAATGCATTACAACGTCATAGTTTCTAACTGGTTAACTTAGATGCTCTTCTTTAAAAAAAAAAAAAAGAAATAAATAAAAAAGAAGCCTTTATTCTATTGTACACATCATCATATATAGATACTTTCTATATATGTATATATTTAGAATATTTCTTTAAAAAAAAAAATCATACCTTTGCAAAGAGCAAATTAAGCTGCTTCCCTGATCCGTGGTACCCGCCCTGGGAAAGGAACAGTTTAACCTGTTCTTGAACCTGCTCTTCATCTAAGTGCCAGCAGTTTTCATCATCTATACTAGCACCTGCTGTTGGATCAGGAGCACCTAGAAATAGAAAGAAAAAATAACACATATGCTAGATAAAAACTCTGTGCTAAAGGGCTCTGATAATAAACTTGAAAAGAATTAAGATTCTCCACTTTTTGCCTACACACTTTTTAAGCCACCCTCAATTTCAATTATACATACAAATTTATGACTGAAAATAAATATAAAAATCATTCTCTTATTTCCAGGATTTTCTTGATTTGTGCTACGCTAAAATGCAGATCACTGCAGAACTGAGATATTTTAAACTAAACGTTTGGAGAGGAGTTTACAAGTTCTCTAAAGAATAAAAAAGTCACAAAAATGTCTCATTGTAAATACATGATGTTTATAAAGCTCTACTATGTAGGATATGTTAGGAAAATGTTTTTCAAAGACATGAGAAAAATGTGAAACCAAGTGAACTGAGCAGAGTATTTTTCTCTTTACTATGTTAATTCAAGAAGCTTTCACTGTTATCTGCTGCCGTATAAACTACATGCTGACATAGTCTTTAGTTGCAGAAAACTGAAGATTAAAAAGGGAAATCAAACCACATGGGAACAGGCAGTGCAGCTGTTGTACTAAACCAGGTTGTAGTATCACCTTGCCAAACTGCATAAATATTTTATTGCTGAAGTACACACAAAAGATTATAGCCATGTCATAAGCCCTGTGTGTAAACTACCTTAGAAATTCAAAAATTATCCAGATACTTAGGCAGGTAAAAATTAAGTTTCATTATTTATTTTTAAAAAATGGTATTTAAGGCCTGAGATTCATAAGAAATATTAAAAAATTTAAGTCTAAAAACCTTTCATCAGTAGTGTTTAATCTCACCAACCCTTAAAAAGTACATTTGTTGGGGCGCCTGGGTGGTTCAGTGGGTTAAGCCTCTGTCTTCGGCTCAGGTCATGATATCAGGGTCCTGGGATCAAGCCCCGCATTGGGCTCTCTGCTTAGCAGGGAGCCTGCTTCCCCACCTCTCTCTGTCTTTCTCTCTGCCTACTTGTGATCTCTCTCTCCCTGTCAAATAAATTAATAAAAATCTTAAAAAAAATACATTTGTTTAAGTCTGGCTGTACATTGCATTTCTTTTCTTCTAATGATCTAAGAAGGAACTGGCCAAGGAAACAATCACTAACATCTGCATAGAACCAGTGTCCATTAGTCCCTAAGAGGAGAGCAGTGAGTCTGTGAATCTCCCTGGAAAGGTGTGCCTTCATTCATTCATTCATTCATTCATTCATTCACTGAGCCAACATATTTATTGAGTGACTCCTGCTAGACTTGAGAATGAAATGGTGTGCAAAATAGACAGAATTCTTGTCCTCATATAATTTACCAACAAATTATTTTTGACTAGGACCAACAACAGCAACAATTTACATCAAGCCCAACATATCTGTATATATGAGTGTTTATGTGATGACATCTATTATCTATTAATCTGAAGCAAAAGTATGATGAAAAAAGACCCTGACTGTAAGTGAAAGGGTCTGATATTCTCTATTGTATTTTTCAAAAGGGCTTATAACTTTTAAGACTGATTTCATAACCCATAATGGGCTGCAACCCACTATAAGAGAAACACTATTTTAAGTGTGTGAGATAAGTATCAATCTAGTAATCACACATTTAAATATATGATAATAACTGCTCAAAGGAAGAAGCCAAAATGCCAGCAGACTCTATCAGAAAGCTCTCACTTGGCCATGGATTGCCAGAGTAAGCACACCTTGAGGAAATGGGAAATTGAGCTGAGATTTGACTTAAGTAGATTAGAAGTTAAAGAAAAAAAGAAAAGAAGGAGGGGTGCCACCAAGAAAAAAGGAAGAGAAAGTGGGGCGCCTGGCATCTACCTTCCACTCAGGTCACGATCCCAGTGTCCTGGGATCCAGCCCCACATCAGGCTCCCTGCTCAGCGGGAAGCCTTCTTCTCCCTCTCTCACTCCTCCTGCTTGTGTTCCCTCTCTTGCTATGTCGCTCTCTATCAAATTATAAATAAAATCTTAAAAAAAAAAAAAGGAAGAAAAAGGAATGAGTCTGAATGTGAGACTAAGAGCTTAGGCAGACGTCTCAGGAGGGAAGGAACATAGAACATGGATGAAATAAAAGATAGTGCACATCCATACAACTCAAAAGTAGAGGATGAAGAGAAGACAACTACAAGACAATCCTGAAGAAGGGCTAGCCCTTGAGAGCCCTGGCAAGTGGGAGCTTAGCTTTTTTCTTCCCTAAGCGTAACAAATGGGAATTCATAACAAAGTTGTCCAAAGAAGAAGAATGAAACACCCTAGATAGTAAAAGATATTTTCTCCTAACGTGCATCAATTTCAACATTCCTACAATAGAATATATTCAGCCATAAAAACAAATGTGGGTATTTTCTTTGTACTGCGATGGAAAAATATCCAAGATATACTGTTGAATGGGGGAAAAAAAAACCCACCAGGCCGAAGAAAAGGATGCATAATATAACTCCCTTTATTATAGTGATGTTTTAGAAAGAGCCTGTGTTAGTATTTCCTTACATATGCATAGAATGGGTAACCTCGGTACACAAGGAAAGAAGGCTCTTCACTGAACACCTTTCCATATTTTTAAAATTTCAGAACCACATGAATATATTTAAGTACTAGAAAAATCTCTCTCAAGTGTGGAGGATAGGCTAGGAAGCAGAAATACATATGAGAACAGTGAGAATGGTATATATGCAGAGTCTGTGTGAAGGATGATGATGGTAGCTTGAAAACATCACTGAAAACTGAAATGGAGACTCTGACAGGAATTTAAGACAAAAACAATGCAACTTGGTAATGAAGTGGGTATGTGAAATTTAGAAACAGCAGGATCGAGAGAGACATGGGTTTCTGGGTTAAACAACTGGATGAAGGACGCCTGGGTGGCTCAGTTGTTGAGTATCTGCCTTCAGGTCAGGTCATGATCCCAGGGTCCTGGGATTGACCCGGGATCGGGATCCCCGCTCGGCAGGAAGCCTGCTTCTCCCTCTCCCACTCTCTCTGCTTGTGTTCCCTCTCTTGCTGTATCTCTCGCTGTCAAATAAAGAAATAAAATCTTTTACAAAAAAAATAAGAATAAGTTGATGAGATACTGGACAACTCAATGACACACAGATCAAAACAGGACCAGGTTAGGGGGTAGAAGGGGCGGTGTTTAGGTCCTCAGTTCAGTTTCAGACATGGTGAATTTGAAGCACCTTTCAGACAGCGAAGAAAAGGAGAAAGGACTTCAAAAGTAGGGAACTGGATATTTACAGGAGGCTCTACAGGACAAGAGTACCTAAGACAGAGCTTAAGGAAAGCCAACATTTAAAGACTGGGACAGAAACTGAGTGAGGAGGGCAGTGGGAATGAGTGACCTATGAGGAAGAGATGGAGAGACTCATTCTTCCAAAAGTAAGGCAGAAAAAAGGTTGTTCCAAGTAGGTACCAGACAAGTAGGTAGATATTAAAGCTCCAGAGAGCAAGGATTATAGCTGCCCTGCTCACCACTGCTTTCTGACACCTAACTAATTTTTGTCTCTATCAGGAAATCAAGTAACAGAAATGGGGAGAACTATGTACATTCCTCCCCAGAAAAGGATTCCCATCAAAAAGGAGCAACTGCTAAAACATCTTTACATACATATATATCTCATTTTCTCCTCACAAGGTCCCCTAGAGGTGAGTAAAGATTTTGATCCCTACTATTCTACAGAAGGAGAAACAAGTTCAGGATGATTAACACTTCTCCACGGCCACAATGCCAAATCCAGTCTCCTGGATCTCTCCCCTGCTGAAGAATACATCCCAGAACCTTGGAGCTAACGTTGCATCATGAAAGTATCGAAGCAGGCGTTGTTAGCCCTAAATCAAACATAAAATTAAGGAAGGACACTGAGATGTTTGTAAGCATTTGTAGCACGTTTCTCTTCCACAGGAAGATCTAAGACCACACAGTGCTGTGAAGAGTCAACTACTGAGGTTATATCTGTATTCCACAGGGACTGGGAGCCCCTAATCCAGCCCATCCCCTTGATTCTAGAGACGGAAACACAGACACACACACATGCAAATGCACAAAGACAACTACAGATTCTTTATCTAAATGCATCAGAAGAGACTTTCCAAACAACTCCTCCATATGCTCTCAAGTTTCATATTTAAGCTTTTCCTACCATCTTGCTAAAAATCCTCCTGGGAAATCTGACACCTGCCTCCTTAACCTCTTCTTAGGGAAAATTCTGACAAGCTACTGATTATCCACTCTCAGTGTTCCTTCTGATGAACTGAGCTAAATAAATTCAATTTCAATCCTCACAGTGGTTCTTTCCCCCAACACTCATGACTTGTTAGTTGTTCTCTATTGGGCACTGAGGGTCAAGACCTACAAGGAATCCTGTCCCAGAAGGACTTGGATGGGGACTGACTGTCCTATGGTGTAGGAGAAGGCCTGCTACGCTTCAATGCATGGGTCGCAGCCACGTGAGACTTGACTTTTCTGTTTGCCACATAAATATCACAGTATTTTAAGAAGACTTCAATTCAGTTTAGAGAAAATTCCAGTCTCCTTGGCCTAAAATGGCAAAGGGGTCAACATCCAAATATTTCACAAAAACTGTAGGATATACTCAACTCTTATTTTTTTCATGCTAAAAGAAAGAAGTTTTAGAAGGAATAGTCCAAGAATCACTTTCATTTGACTTGAATTATACAATGTATTTTTTTCTTAAAATCCAATAGGTTTAAAAAGTGTCATATTTTTAAATTTCTTTAATGGATCATTTAATTTACACACATACAGATTTTTGTTCTTGTCCAGGTGGGAAGATATCTAACAGCAAATGTATAAATACATGGACAATGTTTCTCAAGTTTTTAACAAAACCAAGGGGTTTCTTCTGTTTTGATGTTTTTTGTGGGGGGAATATGGGAAGCTAGTGTTAGAATTAACATATTTCTTCAAGAGCATGGAGGAAGGAGGAGGCACTGTGGAGAGAAAATGGCCCACAGACAAAATTTTACAGCAAATAATCTGATAAAGTCTACATACGTGAGCTGAGAGTATGTGTGGGGTTCCTCATCCTGGATTCAAATTTGGAATCCTGTGGTTCTAGGTTGGGTTGGGAAAACTACATGTCATCCAAACAAAACCAAGCTCCCCAGACCTCCATTTTCTCAAACCTAAAATTCTATAATGTAGGAATAAAAAATTAACTAGGTGCTAAGAATTAGAAATCTTTTCCTGTGACTGTGTAGAAAATATCCTAAAGAATGCATGCAAAGATAACTAGATGGTAAATAAAACAAAATTTAATCTAAACACAACTTAACACTTTAGGAATAGGTGATACTATACATTATAGACCAGGAAATTAAATGTCCACAATAATAACCTTCCTAAAACAGCATATTCATTTAGTTTTAATACTAATTTTAATACTTAAGTTTAGCTATTTAAATCCTAACATGTTTTGATTACATGCATGTAAGGGTGGCCTAAGCCTTGCATAAAATGTAGATTTGCAAAATTTATTTCTACTTGTTAGTAGCTATCTATAAACAAAGACAAAGCTCTCAGCATTTAGCTTTGAGAAAGGTATGCAAGAAAAACATTATTCATGTGTTTATACATTTGCTATTAGATATTCTCCAAGTTGGGCAGGAACCAGAATCTGTGTGTGTAAATTAAATGGTCCATTAAAGAGTTTTAAAACCTATCATATTTTTACCCCTTATTTATATTTATAATTACAAATGCTATAACTTTTACAACTGTATAGTTAATCTTTGTGAGCATTTTATTACCGAAGCTTAATTCTTCAAAGTTTCAAGCCTTTAGGGAAAGTAAAATTATCTGGTTAAAAAAAATCAATCAATCAATCAATCAATCAATCAATCAAACAGTTTAACTGTCTCTCATTCCCAGCTAGGGATGTATGAACTTCACTTACCCTCTTATATAGGAAGAGAGCAAAAGGAGAATTCATGGACATGAAGGAACACTGTCCATGTCCTTGACTTTCCCTATTAGTTGACCTGGTTCTGATTTAGTTTTGCTTTATCTCAATATCAAAACTCCCTAACCCTGGGAGTTCTCAAAATTAAGAGTGTATCAAAAATCCTGAGGCACACTGTAAAAAAAAAAATGGATACCTAGGTACACTTCAGAAGTACTGAATCACAATCTTTGCCAGGGGGGTAGGAGAATGATTCCATATTTGGAGAGGATGTTATACATGGTGACACACTGTGCATCTTCATACTGGGAAGTATTCTGGCTCCAGTCTAATGAATAAAGCATATTTAAGACGCACCAAATGAAATATCTGTCTCGTGTCAAGGAAACAGTTGCTTCTAAGTATTAAGCAGCACCAAACCCTTTTGCAAATTTTAAACTGAGAAACTGAGACACATTCACAGCTGGCTTATGCTATGTTTGGTATGTGGAATTATTCACAGCTTTGGGTTCTAATAGGGAACTTAATGCTTTCTTTTCTCTTCTTAATCTGCTGGAAAACAACTCAGACAAAAAAGAAATGAAAGGCTTTAGTTTACCTCCTCATCTTAACTGTGACCTAACTGCTTTAGCAATACAGTTGTCTAAATAATGTTCTAACCATTTATATCTATGTACAATTGGGTGGGGGGTTTTTGTTTGTTTGGGGTTTTTTTGGTTAAAATTTAATTATCAATTTCCGTCTATAAAGGCAGAATGCAGGCAGGAGATGTCTACACTGTAGAGGTGATTCATTCAGCCTCTTTCAGGGGACCCAGAAGAATGCCACCTCCTAAAGCTTCAGTTAGCCCACTGTTAAAGCTAGGAAACGTTGCCAGTACACCTATCTAACAAGCTGAAGGCAAAATCGTGACCTCGATCACTGGCACTGAGAGGGAAAGGGCAGGGCAGCAAACTTCAATGATTCAGACTCAAAAAAAGTCTTTCTTTAGAGAGGACAAGGATTTGAAGACTGTTGAAAAATAACATGCACTGAACACACACTTGAAAAAAGATTTACATTTTATTCTTCCTTAAACCCTCATTCCAAAGTAGTGGCCAATGCCTTCATTTCCATTTACAATATTTCGATAGCTGCAACACTCAGATCTTTCCTCACCTTTCATTCTCTGTGGTCACCTACGTAATGTTACTGCGATGACAGAAGTGTGACATCCTCTCCAGGAGCTGTTAGAGGGCAACCCATCTTCTTTCTTTATCCCAGAGGCTACTGACAGAGGGAACGCTGGCATGTGCCGGCTGTGCTCCCTCAGCAAACCACCTTCTCCTCAGCTAAATGCCAAAGAAGTTAAGTACGTTGCACCATCATCAGCAGAGAACTCAAGGGAATTCACATAGACCATCACAAGGCTTATAGCTCCTCCTCCAAAATTTTCCTCTCATCTGACTTTCTCATTTCTTTTTTTCCTTTAAGATTTTATTTATGTATTTGACAGAGAAAGATAGAGCAAGAGAGGGAACACAAGCAGGGGGAGCAGGAGAGGGAGAAGCAGGCCTCCCACCAAGCAGGGAACCCTATGTAGGGCTCCACCCCAGAACCCCAGGATCATGATCAGAGCCGAAAGCAGATGCTTAACGACTGAGCCACCCAGGTGCCCCTATTTTTCATTTCTTACCATCATTCAACTTACCTCTAAAGTTCAATAATAAACTATTCATGTATAGAAATAATCACATATTTTATATGAATGAAAAGCAGCAAAGTATTTGTACACTCTCCATGCTCATTTAAAATTCAGCATGTAAACAGAGTGCATAACAGGTAGGTCATTTTCTAGAACTTAGCTAAAAATATATCACTTGGTACACAAACACAAATATTTACATGCAAAGTTCTCAGAAAGTCTTATTTTTATATAACCCAACTCTTCAGATCTATTAAAAGAAATCTACCGGGGCGCCTGGGTAGCTCAGTGGGTTAACATCTGCCTTTGGCTCAGGTCATGATCCCAGGGTCCTGGGATTGAGCCCCACATCGGGCTCTCTGCTCAGTGGGGAGCCTGCTTCTCCCTCTCCTTCCTGCCACTCTGCCTGCTTGGGGACTCTCTCTCTCTCTCTCTCTGTCAAATAAATACATAAAATCCACCCCCCCACACAAAGAGAGAGAGAGAAATCTACGATGTCTGCAAGCTTTGAGAATAGTTTGCTCAGATTTTAAAGTTGTTATTTTTTAAAAATGGCTTATAAATATTTTCCTCAAAGATCTACCACTGCCCTGAAGACTCCTGTCAACTGACTCATCACAATGACAGTGATAACAGCAATTCAGATTTACTTCTTTAGCCCTCCTGACCTTATGAAAGGCATATTCTTTATTGTCCATATTTTACAAATAAAATAACTGAGGCTTGAAGAGATTCAGTTACTTGCCCCCATTAACAGAGCTGAAGAGCAAAGGTATTCTCTCTCACTCAGGCTAACTTCTAAGCTCATCAACACTCTTAAGAGTCTCAGAGTGAGAGGTATGAGAGACCCATTTGTGGGGGAGATGGGAACAAGCTCATGGAGCCAATATGGACAGACATAAGGTCAGTTAAGGGACAGAGGACTGGTGAGAAACCTGATCACAGCTGGTAGCGATCCTCTGTAAAGCATTAAAGTGAGGAGTGTCAGAGATGACTACAGTGTGTGAGGGAAGGCAAGATTTGGAGGAGAAAGGAGAAAGAATGAAGGGTATTGGGCTAAAAGTAAAGTGGTTATCTCTGTGTTACCCTAGCAAATTCCTCATGGACTAGAGATGTGATTCCTCCAAATTAAGACACTTACGTTCTAAGATCACTTCTCTTTTGCTGAAGTGAAGTGTTTTTTCATGTAAAGACCGTCATGTATACATGATCATGTATTCATTTTGTATTAAAAAAAAAAATTAAACTATGTTAGAGAAACATCTAGTTTTCGTTAAAATGTGAAGTTAAACCTAGTAATTTCTGGAGGGAAATTGGGCAATAATTACTCAAAAATGCATGTACCACTTGTTCTGGCATTTCTACTACTAAGAATCTATTATCCAAAAATACTTGCACAAATTCACAAACCCACACACGCGCACACATAAAGGAAAGTCACAGCAGTCCTGCGTATAGTAGGGAGAAAACAGAAACAACTTCAAAATCATTCAGTAGGTTAATGGTTAAATATCCCCATACTATGGAGTACTATATACAACATTTAAAACATGTTTGAAATAACATAAGCTATCCATCAGCTATTAAGAGAAAAAAGCAAAATGAAGAAAAATATTTTTAATTGTTTTTTTAAAACTATGTGTGTGTGTGCACGAAGAAAGCTGTCTCAAAGAATACAAACCACACTGTCAACAGCAGTTGCTTTGAGGGGTAAGAGAGCTGTTGGAAACTAAGGGAGGGAGCCGTTGGGAGAAGGAGCCAATGAGGATTTGTCTTTTTATCTTCATATAATTCTATACTACTATACATTTTTTCAACATACTTTTTAAAATTAATTTAAATTTTCTCTAAGTTCCACACTGGTGCACTTTAGGACAGCATATTCAATTCTCTTCTATAGAATGTATTTGCAAATTGTATTAATCACTAGTAGATCTTACCTTTGTTTCACCAACTGTTAATGCCTGAATATTGTATGACAGAAAGAATATGCTTATAATGACCAAATTATCTCCCTAGGATACTTGTAAAAACTGGTTGCTAATGCAAGCCCAATTACACTGAACATGACCATCTACAGGGAAACAAAAGGAAGAAAGATGTGACATAAGGCTTCCATCAAACAACTCCAACTGTCACTTACTGCTAGATTTGGAACATGCATGTGTACAAAAATAAATCTCCAAGTTCCCACTAAGAACAAAATGGAATGAAAAATGACAGTGTTACTTTTTGTTTAACAAATTCTGAGCACCTACGGCTTCTTAAGTATGGTCCTTAGGGAAGGTACCAAGATACACAAGTCATAATTTCAGCCCTGATGTAGTTTACAATCAACTAAAAATAAGGCACACAACGAACACAGGATTGCTAAGTGGGTCTGCTTGTTTGTTTGGAATCTCTAAGAGAGCCTGAATGGACTGATACAGAAGATGGCTGGAACACAGAGGCATTCTGAAGTTAAGTTAAGCAGGAGTAGCAGGCATGAATGGAATTTATGCTGTTGGTTTTATTAGAACCACACTCCAACAAATTGAAATGTCTGATCAAAGAACAACACAGAAGTGTACAGTTGGGTAGAACTACAGGAGATGCACATATGCAACATGATACAAGTGCCTCGTGCGTCTCTGCAGAAGTATCCCCACCACAGTCATAGAATCAGAGGTGGAAGAGATCTTACATGCCTTGTGTCAACTGCATCTGACACATGGATATATTCCTTTTACTTCTGTGACTGAAATGGTGTTTCTGGGCACATGACACTGAAGTCAGGGAGGAGTCTAGCCTACATTTGGGATTGGCCCAAGCTCTAGAAGTGAAAGGGTCAATGAAATGACCCCCACCCTGCTACTGTTCCAAGTCTGGACCAATGCCAGCTTGTTATTGGACATTAGACACTGGACACTGGACAAGGACAGCCCCTTACTCTGTCCTTTGTGGGAATGTGCCCAGTACAGGCTAGCTCATTGCAGTGGGGCGGTCCTGAAACCAGAACGCCCAGGAGAAAAAGGAGAAGAAATACATGCCAAAAAGTTAGAGGAAAGTAAGATGACCACCAACTCTGATATCACTCATCCCCCAACTGGTTTCTTCTCTCTTCTATGAGTACTTCTGGTTACCTTAAACATGAAGTAAACTCAGTTATATTGGATTATTATTATTATATATGTATATCTTATTAAAATTCTCCCAATGCTATTAGAGAACATCATGACCATTTTAAATGAGGGGAAAAAATGAGTTTCACCCAAGGTCACTCAGGTAATACAGAGTAGAAACAATAATAGATTCTAGGCCTTCAGATTTTAAGTTCAATGTTCTGTCCTTACTTCATGATTTAGCTACCTATATAATACATCTCCTTTAATAGGAAACATAAAGGACCAGAAGAGGCAGGGTTAACTAAGAGGGTAGACTAGCACGTGGAAATCAGTAAATTTCTAGAAAAGTACTTAGCAAAGACACCAGCATCTTTTTTAAGACTGTGGAAACTGGGAAGTTTTATTAGAATATAAAACTGAAAGCAAACAATTTTGCTGGGGGAAAAAAAAACAACAACGCAGAACTACAACCAGCAATCTCCTTGGAGGGCCATTAACATCAACTATCTTACAGCCACTATTTAGCCTGTAGTAGTTAGTTTTATAATCTAATCAAAATCATGTGAGGGAAATTTTATGAAAACACAAAGAAATGTAAAAAAAAGGCTACTAAAAAGGACTTAACTACTACAATAACTAAGGCTGTATTTCAACTATCTTCGCTAAATCTGTGACCTTGGATATCACTAACCCCTTTTCCTCAGTTTCTTTCTCTTGAAACTACTACAATTATAAATTTGTAATACCAAGCTGATAAGGAAATTATTAGGAATAATGTGCCTGATATTGTCTTGAAAAAGCTTTTAATTCCTCAGGATAAAATTCTTATAAAAATAAAATATTTCAAAATACAGTAACCCTACAGTGCCAACCCCCCATGCTGTCAAAAATCCACATATAGCCTTTGCCCCAAAATCTAACTAACAGCCTACTGTTGACTAGATGCCTTACCAATAATGTCAACAGTATCAACATGCATTTTTATATATGTATTATATACTATACCCTTACCATAAAGTAAGCCAGAGAAAAGAAAATTTTAACAGAAAATACATTTACAGTATGATACATATATTTACTGGGGGGGGGGGGGGTGTAAGTGGACTTGTGCAGTTCAAATCCATGTTGTTCAAGGGTCAACTGTAAAAAGGAAAAGCAACCAACAGAATTTTAAGAAGTATTAGGATATAGGGGCGCCTGGGTGGCTCAGTGGGTTAAGCCTCTGCCTTCAGCTCAGGTCATGATCCCAGGGTCCTGGGATCGAGCCCAGCGTCTGGCTCTCTGATCCGCAGGGAGCCTGCCTCCACCTCTCTCTCTGCCTGCCTCTCTGCCTACTTGTGATCTCTGTCTGTCAAATAAATAAATAAAATCTTAAAAAAAAAAAAAAAAGAAGTATTAGGATACATTCACAAGTAAAACAAATATCCAACTATCAATGTAGTTTGTTAACTACTTACAAATTAATGATTTTCTTCTAAAAAGGCCTTGGATAAGCTTAAGTTCTTTGGCTTTAAGATACCCTTTAAGATAACTGAATCTAAATCCTATCCTGACTCTATTTATCTAGCCAAGTAAAAGTGATGCTTCTCCTTAAAATAAAACTTACCTCTTACCAATCTTTGTGTTCAAGACATCTTCCTTCTCAAAGCAAAAACACAACCAAAAGATCATACTAAAAAGTACTGCTTTTACAGTATGGAGAATGCTTTGGGGGTGTTTGGACTCAGGTGGGATCATATGGTCAAATAACTGAAGAATATTTTTAATCCTACCCTCTAGTAAGTCATCAGTCTAAGAGTTAAAATAAGACCCTCCAAGGAGCAGACTCCCCATTTTGTTACTTAAGGTCATGACCTGCTTCCTACCTCTCTACTTTTACCACTTGTTACACTATGATGGAAGGCAGGAAGTGGCTCATGTAATTGGCCCATTTCCAGGCTGGGAGCAAATCTGGTGATAAATTAAATGACCAGAAAGCTGGTGGGATAAACCATTCAAGTTCACTGCTCTTGTGAAGTTGCTCTCATACAAAAGTTATTTGAAAATCACATTAAGCCTAAAGCTAACCTGCATTCTGTCCTTGCCTTTTCCTTAGATAACTTTTTCTTCTAATTTTAGAAACTGTGAAAGAAATACAATGTCACATGAACACCTTCTCGCATCCAACTTTAGATGACATTGATTTGTCAGTCTTACTATTTCAACATGGAAGTGAATTTCTGAAGCTGTAGATAAGAAATTCTGGACGCTGCTGTTCTTCAAAATAAGGAAGACACATGCAGAACAAACAACTGATTGTTGATGTGGACCTCTGGATAAACTAAAACTCAGAGAATAATGTAACCCTAATGCAATATATAAATTCAGGGGAAAAAAAAAAAAGAAAGAAAACATATAAACGTTTGAAGAAATGGTATATGCTATTCCACTTCCACTGAATAATTTAATAAGAAGCCACAGGCTCCTTAGAAATCTCTGAGATGACTGTAAACTAGCCTGAATTTTCAAAAAGCAAAAGACTGAGGCAGGAGATAAGACAGAGCAGAATATTACTTGAAAAAGTCCTTAAGTGCATGTGCTTTTGGTGGGTCAAAAGTACTTCAGTGCCACAGTTGTTTATAATACTGTTATTTAACAATGGCAGACTTTACTAACTAAAATGCTTTACACACGTTAATAAGGCTGAGCCTAAAATGGGGAGTACTAGAAAAAATATGGCTATATGGATGTTCCTCTGACATAAAAACCATTTTAAAAGTACCTTACAGCACCAAATTTGTAAAATAATGCCTGCAATAACTCTATTCAAAACAAGATCCAAAAACAGTGGAACGGACAAACAGTGATATTCTCACCACTAGAATATTCTGGAGTTGTACTGTACGATAAGGTACATCAATGTTAATAGCTAGCCACATGTGGCTATTAAGCCCTTGCATTGTGATGATGCTGTGGTTTGAGATATACTCTAAGTATAAGACAGACAGCAGACTTCAAAGACTTACTATGAAAAAAGAGTAAAATATGTCAACTTTTTGTTGAATTGTTATTTATGAATACTCAGATAAATAAAACATTAATTTACTTGTTTCTTTTTAAATAGGCTACGGGAACATTTTAAACTATACATGCGGCTCATATTATGGTTCTTTTGGGCAGTGCTGCTTTAGAACAATGAAAATGAATGAACTATAGGTACATGAAACAATTGGCATAAATCTTACAATCACGACTTGAATGAAAGCCAAGTAAAACTGAAACTAGTATTTAATGATGTCAACAACAAGACACAAACCACCACAGACATGATTACCATAAAAACCAGGCAGTGGCTGCCATGGGGAAGAGAAAGGAGCTTGTGAAAGAGAGGGGCTATATGGAACCCTCTCTAGTGCTGAGAATAGTCTATTTGGGACCTGTGTGTTGGGATTCACTTTATTAATCTACACATTCATATTTTATGTACTTTTCTATGTTTTATCTCACAATTTTAAAAGTTTTCAAGAAACAACCTTAAACTTACTTTCCTTAAACATTTATATTCACCAAAATAAATTTCGCCATAATTAATGACTTTGAAGAAACCTAAAAGAATAGAGTTAAGTGACTGGTCCTATATCTCATCAATATAACCAAAGAAATGTAAAATGTAAAGAAATGTAAAAATGATAGGCCCAAGAGCTGCTTAGTCAAGACTATGTTACATTCTTCAATGTATTTTTGAATATTTTAAAAATTATGTCTAAATGTTTTTAAAGCACAGCAACCTATAATTTAACTATTATTTATCCTGTGTTAATGTACCCTATGAAATAGGTGGTGGGTGTAGTTCTGACAAGTTGCACATATATTTTTGTAAGTCACCGTATTTGCAATGCACAAAATAAGCAGCTGATAAATGTGTTTACAAATAAATGAGATAACGTTCCATGTATAAAAATTTTAAAAAAACCATTTTTGAGATTTTTTTTTTTTAA